>NC_028642.1:14401711-14478455 GCF_001406875.1 Solanum pennellii | reverse complement strand
GTTTTATACTTAATTATATAACAATTAGGGTAAAAGAAAAAGGGTTTGAATAAGAAAAATAGAAAGAACAGAGAGAGAAAGAAGAGAGAACGAACGAGCGAGAGAAGAGAGAACGAAGAGGAAAGCAAAGATTTTGAGGAGTAGCTTGCGTGATCACGAATTCTTCGGTGGAGGTAGGTTATGGTTTATGCTATTTCATAGTAAACTCTTAATAGCGAATGATATGTATTGGGTAGTATTGTAAAGTCTTCTATATGCTTAATTGTATGCTTGCATGATGTGATTATGTAATTGTAGTGGGTTGGAAAGATGAGGCTGTGAATCTTAAACCTTAAAACCACTTTGTTAATGATGATGCCTTGGTATAAAAGAAGGCTTGATGAACTAAAAGAATGAGGGTGATGGATCGGGTGTCACGAACCGACACGTAGTAGTAGGGGATCGGAGTGTCACGTTCCGACACCAGGATAGTAGGGGATCGGAGTGTCACGTTCCGACACAAGAAGAACAAAGAGAATGAATCTTGAATTATGCTAACATACTCAGATTTTAAAGAAACCTATTTCCCAAAAGAGTATGGTGTGGAGGCTTGAGTCCTCATAGATGTGTTTGGTGTTGTTGTAAATGATTCTTATACTTGTTGCTATCACCTGTTAAGCATTTGGTTGGTTTTATGTATTATTCGATATATATTGCTTTCTATTTTGAGTTGGCCGATGATACCTACTCAGTACTTGTGTTTTGTACTGACCCCTACTTGTATTTGTTTTTCTTTGTTATTTGTGGAGTGCAGCAAACGTGCCATCGTCTTCAACTCGTCCTCAACTCTAGCCAGTCTTCATCACGTCAGATTTCAGGGTGAGCTATTGTCCCTAGATCGGACTGGATTTTCTCTCATTTACGTCTTGATGCCTTGAAGTTCTGGCATGGACTAGCCGTTCATTTATTTTAGCTTCTTAGATACTCTTAGATTTAGTAATTTGAGGATAGATGTTCTTGTGGTGATGACTTCCAGATTTTGGGAATAATAAGTAATAAATTTTAGAAGTTATTTATTGGTTATATTAATGAGTTTTAAGTCTTCCGCATTATATTCTGTTTATTATGGTTGAAATATTGATAAGAATTGGGATTAGATTGGTTGGTTCGCTCACATAGGAGAATAAATGTGGGTGCCACTCGCGGCTCGTTTTGGGTCGTGACAACGGATTTGGAGGCTTTGAGGAGATCCTCTTTTCTTGATTAGGAGGCCCGTCAGATAAGGGCTAGATAGTTGGTTGCTGGGGCGTCTAGCTCCGGAGTGGAGGATGTTGAGAAAATCACTACTGAGGGTGAAAATACTATTGTGGGAACTAATAAGGGTGTCCCTACTAAGGGTGCGAGTTCCGAGAAACCGGACCCGCCTTCTTGTTAATCTTCGTAGCTATGTGCCTTAGATTTGACGTACCTACCACCCTATATTTATATTTCTTATGCATTGGGGACAATTACATGTTTTCTTTTTGGGGGTGGGTTAAATGGAAAGTGAGTGCTAGGTGTAGTCTCAGTTACCCTAATAACGATCCTCTTTTGGTGGTTTTCTTGCCTGTGTTCTTTTGCCCCAAGACACTGATTACTTTACTGTTGAACCGGCACTTGTCATAACTTGTACAAAGTACGAAAGTAAAAAAAATGAAACATGATGGATAAACTTGAATGTGATCCCGTTCTAATAAAGTGCTTGCATGAATAGGTGTAATGAATGTTTAATGTTGGCTCTAATCATGACATAGAGATGCAACCACTGCATGACCCTCACTCTAACACTCAATCAAGGTGACCGATAATCTGATAGTGTAATGAGGTGTCAAGAGAGTGTGAGGAGATTTGATTGTTCCCCTGTTGGTACCTAGCTACAACTTGCCCGGTTGGTCCTGCAAAAAAAAAGGAATCTGCGTTAGACAATTAGGAAAGGATCATAGGCCCTTTTTCAAATTAGCTAACATCTAGCCTAAAGTGAAGTGAGCCGAATGAAATTGTTATACCTTTTTTATCAAAATAGTTTGAGCTTATAATAGATCTTTTTTTTCTTCACCTACTCAACTTCCCTGTGTATAATGTGTTGGCCCTGGTCCCTCATTTGACATGTGCACCTCAACTTAGGCAAAAAGCATAACTTGAGGGTGGCTAATGCAGAAACTCACCTCGTCTTGGCCCTGACCCAACTTCGGGTAATTTGTACCTTGACTCATGGCAAAGCCATAAGTTGAGGGTGGCTATTATGAGCAAGAACCGAAAAGTGGGTACATAAAAAAAGAGTAATGTGGAAAAGTAAAAGGATTGTGAACAAGAGAAGTGACTAAATAAAAATTTTCAATTCAATATTTAAAAAAAATATAAAAAGAGTGTTGAACAAAAAGAAGATTCACTCCCACAAAAGAGAACGAAAGGAGAAAATAAGGCAAGATGACAAGAAAAGTAGGGCATAATAGATAATGAAAGAGGTAGGACGCTTAGTCGTAATATCAAGGAGGGCAACAAGTCACTGAAATGTACCCATATGTACCATAGCTGACCCTGAGCCTACTTTAAAACCCATGAAAATCCTATCGTGATTCTAAGAGACTAATATGGAGAACTTAACAGTGAAAATAAGGGCAAGCCTATGGCGACAAGTACCAACTAGGTGTGAATTTGTTTTGAGCGTGAGTGAATGATCCTTATACTCAATGTTAAAATCATTGTGTGAAAGAGGAGGATATCTTTTGAAGTGAGGACATTATTTGCAATATCAAAAAAGTTGGTACCGCGTTCAGAAACAAAAGAGTAGAGGTGTCATTGCATGGGGAGTCTGTGTTATGGTCTAATCCACAAAAGTCAACCTATCAAGCCTAATAGAATAAACATGCACTAAATTAACAAAAAAATGGGATTGATAGCCATATGATTGCGAAAGCTTAAAAGAGGATACTTGTGTACAAACTATTGTGTTAAGTCATAGTGCGTCGCTTTATGACAAACAACGAATTTAAGTTGAGAGTGTTGATATATAGTGGTTACAGGGTACTTTTAATGCTTTTTCCTTATGATTGGTGTGTGTCTAGAGCCTTTTTGTAGTAATTTTAATATTTTTTGTGTTTGTTTTGCAAGAAAGTTATCCATACAAAAATGCAGAAGGCTGTGCAGAATCAGTGCAGAAGTTACCCACAAAGCCATTGATGTCCCGTCGTCCTATCGACGGACCGTAGGTGGTGACCGTTGATTGAAGGTTCAGGCATCTGGAAGCAACTCGAGGAATTATGACTAAGTGTAGGGCTACGGAAGGATTGACGGTCCATTGACTAATCGACGGACTGTCCTGGCAAAACGTCGATGTGATCAGAGACTATACCAATACAAGATGTTAAAGAAAATCTAAGTATGGAACGACGAGAAGCATCGACGGATCGTAAGGGAGTCGACAAACCGTGATGTTGGTCCGTCGATTAGATCAAAGAAGGTGCAAAGTGAAGGCTTATAAAAGATGCTAATTATGGACCGATGGAGGAAGTCGACGGTTCTTCATTTGACCGACGGACCATTTGTGGGGGTTGTCGATTGAAGACGCATTTTGGACAAACTTTCCTTATTTTAACTCCTTCTAATTTAGGACTCTTTATATTATAAATAGGGTGAAAAACCTCGTTTTTGGGGTTGGATTCCGTTACTACTTTCATACTTTTGTTCTTGGAGATTTTTTTTTGCAATTAATTAAAATTTCCGTATTTGATGTTCAAGATAATTGTGTTATTTCAAGTTGAATTTCTGGATTTTCATCGAATTTGACAAAATAAGTTCATGATTTATTATTTATCAATGATGAATTGTGTTCTTCTAAGCATTGGTAACTAAATCCACAACTAGGGTTGTGGAAACCATGGGTGATTAACTAAATAAACCTAGCTAAATAACAATTCTCAAATAGTTATTGCATGCATCGATAATTCTTTCGTCTAGAAATCTTTTCAACGGGTGCACGCGTTAGAACTCGCCTTATTGCTACTTGCCGGACCAAGGGGGTAGTTAATAGGAAAAGAATTATCAACATAGATTTAGTGGATACTATCTAATAGGCTAGTTTCGATCGGTGCCAAGTAATAACTATGTCAAATTTGAATATGCTGCTTAATACGTAGTAAAAGTAAGGGTTAGTAACTTAGACACGCGTAGCTGAACCAAGGTACGGGGTGAAATTCTCTAAATGTCGGACCAAGGATTTAGAGATACATAACTTATCACTTTGCATGTAAACACTAGGAAAGAATTGTTACAGCTAGGATTATGGCGTTATGAACCTATGGGGAACACTTACACCCTAGTTTTTCTCACAACTTGATAAACACCAATAATTCACTATTTCTACTTGTTTGATTTCACAACATTGCAACACTTTTTCTTCAACCCCCCCCCCCCTTTAATTACTAGTTTTTGGAAAGGACTTGACTAAATAGAGGTAATCGTACATTAAAGTTAAGTCTAAATTATTTTCCTCGTGGGATCGACCCCAATCTAATAGTTGGGTTCTTTACTTGATACGACCACTTATACTTCTTTAGGGAAGTATAATTTGAGTGTATCAGTATTCACCCACTTTTAACCCAAAGAGCATAGGAGGGTTCATCCTCGTAAAGTCTCTCAAACGAGAAGTCATAGTTCTAGAATATTGAGGCATACGGGGTGCAACTCCCCGATTCACTTAACCCGTTATAGCTTGGACTTAAGAAGTGATGGCATTAGCTTGAGAAGTCATGGATTGGGACAAATTGAGAAGTTGACCTTATATATCCATCTGTCGTAGGTGAGGAGCAATCGTAACTGGATCACCTATAGGAACTTGTTCAAGTAGAGGAACTTTATTTTCTTGCAGAGGAGTTTAGTTGTCATGAGCTCCCACATTTGCAATCCCTTCTTCGCCCTTCTTGCGGCTTCCCTTCTAGTAATCATACCTATAACCACAATAAGAGGTTTTAATTAAAAGAACACATAAACAAAGAATCTAGAGGCACGACATAGGAATACAAGAAGATGAGAATTTCCTAAGCATCGCATCGTCTCTCCTTCATATTGTGGCGCAATTCACAATTATGAATAAGAATATACATAGACATGGTTTAGTGAGACATCAATCCTAAGGATATTAAACATCATGATCTGATACAAAGTTTGTCACATCCAGGGAGCACCCCATAGACGTAACTGGCGTCATCGTTCTCGGAGATGACTAAGACTAGCCTCTTAGTATTCATCATAACATATCATAGGTTAAAAATGCATAAAAATTAAAACTTTTCATATACATCTATATAGTGAGGTTTACATAGCTTCTAGCTTACAATCATATATACATAGGGAGTTTACTTAGACTCCACATATAGGAAGATTACATACACTTCTACTTTTAAGCTACATACACAATGTACAAAGATAGTCTAATAGTAATGTCTCACATTTAAACCATATAGAATGAGTACAACATTCTGGCATAGTCCATACTTCATTACAAGAAAATACATATATAGGTTTATAAAATAATAGTCTTCAAATAAAAGAGACGGAAACTAAATGTCTTTAGACTATAATAACATCAACTAGCTAGATAGTGGCATCGCCCTCGGAATGGTGAGTAACTACAAAACTTGGAGAATGAGAATCCAAGTCTTCTTCAAATGATATTCTAGAAGCTCAACGGTCGGAACCTACATTATTGTAGAAACATACGAATATGGGTTAGTACACACTTGTATTAAGTATGGAAACATGCACATAAAATGTTTGAAACCATGCTAAAAAGGACATATGTTCAAAACCATGCTAAGTTACTTTGAAAACCCTTATGCACTACCAAGAACCCATATAAGCCAATAATCACATATTTGCTAACACAAATTCATTCACAACACAAGACCAACATCATCAAGTAAAACAATGTCAACATGTTTAATAGCATATTTGATCACATAAACCAAACAACTCCAACATCATCTCATAACAACAAGCATGTATAAGAGTTCCTAACACTGCAACATATGCAAGACCCTTACTCATAACCCACCATCAAGTTTACCAGTGCAATGACTAATCCTATAACCTCACTCAACCAAGTAAACCAAACAAAGGATCACAAACAATGCCTAACCTCACATTTCATAGCATCAAGAGTAGGCATCCTTATATTTAGCAATATACACCAATAGCATGTTCATAAGTGAAACTAACATCATGTAAGATCATCGATATGTAAAGTTAACATATGCATAGCATTATAAGAACATAAGAACAACCTTCTAGTACTTCCCTCAAGGCCAACGACTAAAATGTATAGGTAGAGTCCCATACCCCTACCTAGACTAAGTCAAACCCCATAAGTCACTGTAGATAGTGTTCATTTTATTACTTCATTTTACTTTTGGAAACACTTGCCTTGACCGACATAGACCACAAGATCTAAATGTGCAATTCGGTGTAATGAAATCCCACACCAAAAGAAGGTTCTATAGTTGCCAAAGTAGTAACTAACATGAACATAGCATTTAGGTGGACCCACTAGCTAGTATTCTTATAGAGGCAACATAGTTCAAGAACTTGGAGACGTGTTTGAGACTCTCTTTTTGCCATTGGCATTCTAATCTCTTTCTCATGAGTACAATAGTGAATCTACCTTTCCTACTTGGGAAGGGACACTTTTCTCTACTAGTTCACTCGGGGCTAAGCTAGATTCCTTTTTTGAAATGTCTTTAGATCATACTTTTACAATCATAACTTAGAATAGGTCATAGGAGACTAAAACCCATTGTATACTCATAGTCATTATCTCAATAGGAATTGCGTGAAAACATCTTTTAAATACAACCTTCATATATGATAAAGCACATAGGTAATTCATAAAATTCACATAATCAAGACATTTCAGCTACCTCATCATATCAACACCTACTTAATAATCACAAGATATGCTTCAATTGAACTTCATCCCCCAAGTAAAATCCATCACAATTGAAGTAAAGGTTCAAGATCAGCAAGTCTTACCGATTCTCCTTCTAAAGCCATCATCCATGGTATTACCACCACCAACCTGATTTCATCCAACAATAGGTGTAATATAAACATACAATAGTAACTAACACAACAACTAAGTCAATTGCATCAACACTAATCAATTCAACATGAGCTCATAACCAAGGGTTAGGGAGTTGGGGTCAATTCATCACCTCTTCCACATACTAGGTTTAACATCAAGAACTACCATAATTGAATAATAATATATTATAATATTACCATAATAATTGTTAGTAATAAAGTACAATACAATTGGACTGTGTCTCTGAAGGTGCCTTGAACAAGGCCTCAATGACGGTATCCTCAGATAGCTCTGTCATTTCATACTTTGTATCAGCCACACGCATATCAAAAATGGCATCTACATCGCCTTGGAGACTGGCCAACTCTGCCCGAATGGAAGAAAGGTCCGTGGTAGGGATGGTTGTGCCAGTATTCTCACCTCGAATGCGTCCAGGCGTTTGTACACTGGCGGGATGTGCTGTTCTACATGCTTAGTAACCCTTTTCTCTATTATGGTCACAGACTCTACTATGGATTTATGCATATACAGCTTGATATGGTACAGAAAAGTGGCCATCTGAGCCTCTAGTTTCTGGACTCTAGCTAGTGGATAGCAGCTACTACCATTAGAATAGACCAGGATGAGCTAGGGGCCCTACTAGTGGCCTGGGAAAAGGAGGCTGAAGCAGTGAAGGTGTGATATGGTATGATGGGGTCATCGCCTAGTTCATGCTCCGTCGTATCCACAAGATTTGCGCCCAAAGGAGGGACCTACGAGGTGCTACAACATTAGCCTCCTATTTAATAAGGCATATATCTAATGTCCCAATCAGGTGTATCAGTTTATCATACGGCTAGATCAGCACCCTAGAAATCCGTGCACAACTAAAAAATTAGACAAGGAAAGGGGTAATTCGTGGAGGTCAAGAATTCCCTCTCGTGAATCTTTGCTAGCAGTATTCTAGAAAAATCAATCTCCAAACCAGCTACTAATGTTGCAGCTATGATTGTGTTGTCCCAAGGGAGTAGGTTATCAGCCTTCGTGGGTGAGACTCTATTCCGCACCAACAATTAGAAGAATTTTGCCACAAAGTTAAGTGTGGCCTTTTTGATTCCCCCTTAGGGTTATGTGACCCACTTTACACGCTCTCTATCCGAAGGAATGTATTGGGCTAAACACAGCTAAACAGCCTCCCCCTTCTCAATAATCCTCTAAAAGTCACCACCCTGAACTATGTCCGTATAATCAAACTATGCATTGTTTAGGTATTAATATGGTTTAGTGGTAGTCCGAATAGAAACCGTTGAATGGTGGCATGTGAGATGTCCACCCAGCAACCTGGGACAATGGTTGAAGTGAAAGGGTCCTATTTTGCAGGCTTGGCCCACTTATGAATCGACCCTCGGAGAGTGGTAGCATAGGAAGCATAGAATTCCTGCACAATCTCCTCAATGTATGTACCAAAGTCCAGTGCCATCCAATGTCACTTATGGAGGTTGAATAGCCGGAGCACCTCTGGCACTGTATGAAATCTCCTTGTGAGGAGTCAACGCTCTTCATCGACCAATCAAAATATTATCTCCTTATAATTTATCATCTTGTCATCTCGATAGATCTGCCATTGACCCTCGACACACCATCTATTTGGCTGCTCGCCAATGGAGGAGGATCATCGTTACTTTGTGATGGTGCTTCTTTCGAGATAGTAGCTTCATCAAAAAAGGCTTCTAGTCCATGGTTACCTGACCCTGTGGCTCCTTTAGAACTGGAGCTGGAAGCATGGGCCGAATCGTACTTTGAAGAATGGTCAGACCTAGAGCCTAAAATGTTGGCTGACCTAGAGCCAAATGTGGAACAATATTCACAACGAGAAGCAACCCCAATTGGTAACCCGATAAGTGTGCGCTCCTCATCAGACTGGAAGGCAGTGACTACATTGGGTTTGACCTTCTTAGGGGTGCCCCTAGTAACCCGGGGTAGTGTGTATGATACCCTTGCGCTAGGAGGAATGTAGGATGTATTCTTCTATGTATATGTGCCTTCGTCGATCAACCGGAGAGTCGGAGTAGTCGACTTGGATTTTCACCTTTTTGTGTATACCACTTGTCTCTTAGGTGCCATAGTTCATGTGGAAAGGTTATAAGTACCAAAAACAAACTAAAAACACACTCAAAATAATTTTAGAACGACGAGTGAACAAAAGCAAAAACAAAAAAAATTACAGACAATGGCTTCATAGTGAGATTTGTTTGTGTATCAATCCACAGATCCAATCGCTGGTCCGTAGATTGGATCTCATAGATGAGGCATGTGCCAAATTTCAAACCTCTTTCAAATCACAGTCCCATTTTGTGATTGTTATCAATATTCTCCTACTCTACTAATGCATTTTAACAAATCGTATGCTAGTTCATCATTCTTATGGTTACAATTCATAAATGTGCATGATTATTTAAAACGAACTATGGAACCCTAGGTCGGAACATACATTTACACTTAAACACTAATTTTACAGGTAATAGAATTAGACACAATAACTATCCGTCATACCAAGGGTGTTTACAATTTTAATTCTAGGATGTTTTTTGACTTAACAAACCCCCAAGGTCAAGATCCGACTCCCGACTTCCTAAATTCAATCTATTAATCAAAATCAAAGTTATGGGAAGTCTTATTACATAAACAGCAGTGTGACTGTGTTATGGTACTTTGATTCACTACCACAAAAAGCTTCATCCACACACCAAACCCGGCCACCAAACTTGTGGAGATGAGATGGGAGAGGGTTTGGTAGTGAAGAAATTGGAATTTAGGGAAAAGGGAATTGGATGGTTTATGGAAAGTGTTATAAGAGATTGGGGAGTCATTTAGGGGATACGGGATGAGGAGAAACGGTTTTGGCGTAAAATAATGGAAGTGGGAAGTGAATTTGAATGGTGGGATTTTTAAATAAGGGAGTCTGGGTCAAGTTGGCAGGCTAAAAGTTTGGACCCACAAGACCTCGTTGACTGTTCGTGGGTCGATTGAAGGTCCATCATTCAATTTTTGACTTAGAGAAAATTAGAAACTTACCTGGGATCTATGGACCTCATACACGGTCCGTTGATTGATTAACAGACCGTCAATCGGGTCCATAGACCTCTGCCCCAGACAATTTTCTACAGATCCTGACTTGAGCTCCTGCACATGTGACAATGATTAGGTCATTCTTTTTATATTTTGTGGACACTTTTTAGACACGAACCCTTTGGTATATCTAGACAACACGAAAACCAAACGTTAACACTAATCCCAAGTAGCTCTCTATTTAACGTCGCGGCATGATGCACGCCTCTTGATTACTCAGACTTCATCAAGATAATAGGCCTCAATCACTTGTTGCACACTCTTTGTATATCCCAGATAAATTTTGATCCTCTATGCATTCACCTTGAACCTCGTTCATTCATAATTCTCAAGCTCCACCTCTCCATGTGGAATCACTTGCTTGAGTAAAAATGGTTCGGACCACTTGGACTTCAGCTTGCCCAAAAATAAGCGCAACCTAGAGTTGAATAGAAGCACAATATCTCCAATTACAAAATCTCACTTTCAAATTCTTTTACTATGGTACTTCTTCATATTTTCTTTATGCAAGACTGCCCTTTCATACGCTTTTAGGTGAAACTCATTGAGAAAATTCAAGTCATTCACCCTTTGAGTTGATTTAGCGCCCCAATCCAAGTTAAGCTTCTTTATTGCCTACATGGATTTATGTTATATCTCTATCGACAAATGGCAAGACTTCCCATATACAAGTTGGTAGGGAGACATATCTATGGGAGTCTTATAGGTGGTGCAGTAGGCCAATAGAGCATCATCAAGATTCCTTGAACAATCCGTTCTATTGGCATTCACAGTCTTTACCAAGATTTGCTTTATCTTTGTTCAACATTTCAACTTGCCCACTAGTGTATGAATGGTAAAAGTAGCTACATTGTGGCGGACACCATACTTTTCAAACAATGTTTGTAACAATTCGAAAGTCCATGACCTAAGCTAGATCGTCACATGATGAACTAAACTTTTAAAAAAATCTTTCTAAGCCTAAAATAATTTAATAAACCATTTAGTATGTTTTAGATCCAAGGCGTCAAGAAACGTCCATGTCGTCAGAATATAGCTAAATTTAACTAGTTGACGTCCCTTTGTTTGGTGAAGGATTTGGAGGGTCAAATGAAGTCTAAAACTAGTGAAAAGAAATTAAATAGGTAAAATATGATATATAGGGTCTAAACGTCTGGTAAATACTCCACAAGGACCAAGCGAAGGATCCTTGAGGAGGACCCTAATATGGGCAAGCATGCTTCAAAAGCATCATGCACACGCAGCAAAAATTGTGGAGGCTGCTACACGACGCTCAGCCAACCCGTCGTAGTCAAAAGTTTCCGCGCTACGCGTTCACTCCACGAGGATCACTGCCTCAAACCATATTTCAACAATAAAATGTGAAATTAGCCCCGCGAGTCTCAGCCACTTCCCAGATTCGTTGAAATCATATTTTAAGTATTTTGATTTAAACAAAAAGACCTAATTAAGTGAGGGGTCTTTTGGGTAATTTAAGGGGTGATTATATATAGCCCAATGTCCAGTTTTAAGTCATTTTTCACTCACCTAAATCAAATTCCCAAAAAAAAACCCCAAAAACTCTCATATGTTTCTACTTTCTCTCTACGAAATTGAAGAAGCAAGAAAGCTTGAAGAAGAAGACCGATTTCTCTAGGACTTCACTTCAATTTCGTGGATAATCTTCATTAAGGTATGGGTTATTCACTCATGGGATTCATTTGCACAAGAGGTCCTTTCAAAGTTTATTTCTAAATCACCCAATTCCAAAGGTTTTGGAATTATAGTGGGTTTTCTTCTAAACATCAAATTGATTTGTTGTTTAATTGATATTAATTGATGCAATTTCATGTATATCAATTCTCTTTCCCCAATTTCCCAAATTGTGGATCTTGCTTATAAATTGATGGGAATTGATGAACGTATCGATTGTTGGACTTGTTTTGTTTATTCTTATCAAGCTATGGAATGCCTAGGAAAATGTATTTTGTGATTGGACCTATTTATTTAAGAATTTATGATTAACCCTTTTCCCACTAACCCTAGGTTTTGAATTGAAGTTAATTGGGATAGTGATGATGTAATTGACTTAATTATTGTCTTAATTACTATTGAATGATGTTACTACACCTATTATTGGATAAAATTGATTGGTTGATGGTAAGACAATGATGATGCCTTTTGAAGGAGATTGGGTAAGTCCTTTTTATCCTAAACTTTACTTCAATTGTGATGGCTTATACTTGGTTATTAAGTTCAATGGAAGTATGTTTTGTAATTGGATTAAGTAGGTGTGGTATGAAGATGCAATTTAATGTCTTTATTATGTGATTGTGATATTATGATTAAGATGTAATTATATGAGGTTGGTTATGAAATACATATGTGTCTTACTGTAATATGATGATATTAATGTGTTAATCTCACATATGAGGGTTATATTGAAAGGATGTTCTCATGCAATTCTTATTAAGCTAATGACTATGACTATACAACGATCTATTCTTCTATGACCTAAACTAAGTTATGATTGTTAAAGAAAGATATTTAGAAAAGGGACTTAGCTTAGCACCGAGTGAACTTAACAAAGAGAGGTGTTGGCTTCCCGTGGAGGAAGATTCACCCTACAGTTTCATATGAGGTGTTGACTCCCCTATGAGGGACACTCTCCCTATGGATTCTTATGAGATGAGGGCTCCAATTGCCAATAGGCATGTAAAGGGTTCAATACATATCTCCTAGTTCTTGAACTATGTTGCCTCCATAGGAATACTAGCTAGTGGATCCACCTTAGATGATAGGTACATGTTTGGTTCTACTTTGGCCGGTAGACCACCTTCTTTTGGTGTAAGTTTACAACACCGGATTCCACACTTTAGAACTTGTGGTCTATGTCAGTTAAGGAAAGTTTTCTCAAAAGTAAAATGAAGTAATGATGTGAATACTAACTTATGTGACTTGAGGGGTTGACTTAGTCTAGGTACGGATATGGGACTCTACCTAGGCATTGCACTTGTTGGCTTTGTGGGAAGTCATATAAGGTCGTTCTTATGTTCTTATGATCTTATAAAGTGAATGTTATGCATATGTTAACTTTATATGTTGATGATCCTATATGATGTTAGTTATATTTATGAACATGCTATTGGTCTATGTTGCTAAATATGATGATGACTACTATTGATGTTATGTTATGTAGAGTTAGACATTACTTGTGATCCTTTGTTTGGCTTACTTGGTTGAGTAAGGTTACTGGGTTTTTCTTGGTCATTTCACTTGTAGGCTAAAGGGTGGGTTATGAGTAAGGGTCTTGCTTATATGATGAAGCTATGAAATCTATGCATGTTGAAGTGACTATTACTTGTTGAGGTTGGTCTTATATTGTACATAGGTTTGACTTATGGATTATGTAATTGCAGGACTATATGGGTTCATGATTGTACATAAGTCTTTTCAAAGTTCTTTATCATGGTTTTAAACAAATGTCCTCTTTAGCATGATTTCAATTGTTTTATGTGCATATACTCATATTTAGTACAAATATGTACTATCTTTTATATTTACCACAAATGTAGGATCCGGCCGTTGAGCCTATATAAGGCCTTTGAAGACTACTTGGATATTTCCCAAGTGTTCGGTAGGTCCTCACCTTCCGAGGATGATTCCATTATCAAGATAGTGATGTTGTTCTAGTTATAAGACTTCTAGTTTCTCTCCTTTTCATTTGAAGAAGTTTGTTGCATATCCTATATGAGGTTCTTTATTGTAATGAAGTATGGGCTACGCCTCATGTTGTACTGGTTTTAGATGGTTTAATCTGAGACATATTCTAGACATTCTTATGAATCTATATTCCTTTATTATGTAGGTGAAATAAATGTAGAAGCCTATGTAGTGCTTCCTATTGTGAGGAGTCTATGTAAACTCCCAATCTATATATTATTTGTAAGCAAGAGGTCTATATAAATCTCAATGTAGAAGTCATTAAAAAGTTTTAAATTTTCCGCAAATTTAAACTACGAAATGTAATGATGAATGCTAAGAGGTTAGTCCTAGTCCTCTTCGAGGAGGAGGACTACGATACAAGTATAGCTCATCCCAAAAGTACAGAAAAGTACCACCTACAGAGCTTTAACGGTTCGTCGTGCCCGTGACGGTCCGTAGGTGGCATCGTAGTGCAGCTGCTGAAGGAAGATGGGGAAGTCTGACCAAGTGTGGGGTTACGGAGTGTGTGACGGACCGTCGTAGCCATGACGGTCCGTCCTGCTGGTCCGTCATGAAGTTCAGAGAAGTAGTCCCAGTACCCAAATTCCAAGAGTTCAAGTGTTTTGGAACGGAGATCCTCGACGAACCGTTGTGCCTGTGACGATCCGTCATATCTGCCATCGAGGATAATGAAGAGAGCAGCAGAAGAAATTGCACAAGTATGTGACGACGGAGTCCATTACGGTCCATCGTGACCACGACGATCCGTCGCGAGGTCCGTCGACCCAGCCGCGTTTTGACAGATTTTCAGCAAATAGAGTCCTTATGTAATTAGGTTTTTATTTTTTATAAATAGTTCGAAAAACCTCGTTTTTGAGGTTAGACCCTGGATTATTTTTAGACTATTTGTTAGACCCTTGATCATCGTTAGACTCTGGATTATGTTTTAGACTTTTTGTGAGATTCTTGTAATTGATTGTTGGTGATTTTTGTTGATTAATCAAGCGAACTTTCGGATTTTACTCTTTCTCATTGAAGTTAGTACATGAATTCTTATACCATATATTTGAATATTGTGATTATGACTATGGGTAACTAAACTCCATAACTAGGGTTGTGATAACGATAGGCAAATAATGAGGTAAAACCTAACTAAAATAACAATTCTAGAATACTGCCTTGCATGTATTGATAATTCTTTCGCTTAGATTTCTTTTTAATGGATGGCCAACGTTAGAACTCGCCTTAATGCTACTTACTGGACCAAGGAGGTAGATAATAGGAAAAGAATTATCAACATAGATTTAGTGTATACTGTCTAATAGGCTAGTATTGATTGGTACGAGGTAATAACTTAATCAAATATCGAATACGATGCTTAATATGAGGTAAAGATAAGGGTTAGTATAGCAACACACGTAACCGAACCAAGGTGCGGTGTGAAATTTTCTAGATGCTGGACCAAGGATTTAGAAATACATAACTTATCACTTTGCATGCAAGATACTAGGAAAGAATTGTTATAGTTAGAATTACAAGTTATGAACCTGTGGGGAACACGTAAACCCTAGTTACTTTGATTAATTGATTAAACACCAACATTCGAAGCTGTTAGTTGTCTCCTTTTAATTTTGCTAGTTATTTTCATTTATTTAGAAATACAAAACCCCCTTTTTATCATTTTTGCTTTCCAAGGAAGTAATTGACTGAACAATAGTAATAATAGATTGAAGTTAAGTCTAAACTATTTTCCTCGTGGGAACGATCCCAACCTCATTATTTGGGTTATTTACTTGACACGACCGCTTTACTTCTTATTTCAGAAGTAAGTTTGAGCGAATCAGTTACATCTAGGCGGTGCTCCCCGGTCATGACACGTTTAGAGTCATAGTGCGTCGCATATAGACTGTCATATCCGGGGAACGCCCCCTAGAAGTAACATGGCGTACTTGACCTCTCGGAGGTCTTATACAAGCCCATAGTTATCATNGACCTTAAGTTTCTTTTCCATCCTCGACACAACTTCATGAGAGTGCAATAGGGACACGGCCCTTAAAACATAATACATAAGTAAACGTATACACTTTACAATAAAGACATAACTTAGAAAACCTTGATCTTAAGGATCCCTTTCCTTGAGCTTGAGAATCACATATCAAGCTCCTCAATCATATAGACATCCTTTAAGCATCCATAACCTACAATTTGTGTAAAAAGTATGGAATAATGGAGTTAGTACAAAAATCCACTAAGTATGGCAACCATGCAAAAACATGCATTTAAAAGGGACATTTTCTCGAAATCATACTTCATGCCTTTTCTAGTAATCTTCATAAATCCTTTATACAATAGAATTTATATCATTTACATACTTCATATATACATATTCAAAGGCCAAACATCATATAAAATCACAGATAGAATTTAAGGCACATTTGAGGTCACTTTACAGTGAGCTATTTTCTTTTTACTGTAAGCATTTTTCAATAACAGTGAACATCTTTATTTTAACTTCTTAATCTCCCAAGTAACCCTCTCGTTATACTTTGTGCAATGCAACACCTTAAGGCCACAAGGAATCATTCACACAACTTATATAAGACAACACATACCTTCATAGAAGTACAATACATGAAAAACACACTTAGGCAAAGACATAAGAACATTACAGCAAACTCTTGTCATTATTCATAAATACTTTTTCTTCTTAATATAGGACTTTATGAAACCTTACTCATAATCCCAATCTAAATCTACAAATGCAATGTACATGTGAAGCCCCATAACCTCACACATACTTAGTAGACCTACCATGATACCACAAGACTTAACATATCCTTTATGTACCAGACACAATACTATAGGCAACAAACATACACTTCAATATAGGGCCTTAGTCACATATTCATATTAGAATAGTCACATATTCATTTTAGAACTTCATGTCATGCATATCATCTGATCATGTATACACTAACACAATGTCATGCAATAGAACCATAAACAAAGACACATGCATTAGAACACCTTCCTAGGACTTCCCTCAATTTTCACTTGTGCAATGCATAGGTGAAGTACCATACCCCCACGTACACTAAGCAACTACCCTTAAGTTATCCTAGTTAGGGTCCTTACTTTACTTCCATTGTCCATTTTGTAAGACCCCAAAAATGACTTAGGTGAACTAAAGCCTAACATTTTAGTCATCATGGTATAAGGTCCTAAATAGTTCTAATATATGGCATTGAGTCAGTGTATAAAGTATTAGGTGCATTGGAAGTCAGATGTCAAGGGACGACCAAGACGTTCGACGACTAAGTCACCTATGTGCCTCATATGTGGTTTATTGTGCTATTGTGTGATTAATGAGGTTTTAAGGTACTTAATGAGTTTTTATATATAGTCATTGTGTATAGTTTCATGGAGTTTGGAGGTCAAACATCCAAGAACGTCCATGACGTTCGACAGATATGCCTTGAAATGACCTTGTGTATCTAGGCATGTTTCGTGGAGTTTTACATGTTAGTTTTTTATGAAATTCATGTGAGAGGTTATAAACTCATATATTATCATGTTTGGTTTGGAAATTTCCAGGAAAACATCTCCGAGAACCAACCAAGGGTCCTTGAGAAAGGATCCAAACTTGGAGACAAGACTGTCCCAGGCAGCCCCTAGACGACGGAGGCATCAACGGCTCGTGGGACTCTCCAAGCCCCTTGGATGGGTTCCGTTGGTAGGGCCTTATTCGTGGGTGATAATAGTACCTTGTAAAGTCTCTGAACCAACCAACGGAAGGACAGGACGGTTCGTTTGTGGACAAACGGTCCGTCGACTGCCAACCGTTGGTGGACTGTTTTTCCTTTGTGTAGTTCACTGCCAAGTTAGGGGTGAATTTGTAATTTCACCCCAATTCCAAATAAGAGTATTGGAGGTTTATTAGGGGTATTTTATGTATTTAAATGTGTTTATAATCCTAAAACACATTGAAGACTTCATCCTTCTAAATCAAAACCCCAAAATCCCTTAAGAACTCCCAAAGACTCCATTGAAGTCCAAAATCAAGGAAGAGCTTGGTGTGACGTTTTGAGTGTAAATTCTTCATAAAAGTGGAGAATTATAATCATTGAAGTATGTCTTTTTATCCTTGAAACTTGTTTCATCAAGGAGCCCAACTCTCAAGATATTTTCTAAAGTTTTCAAAGTTGAATTGTCCAATTTCATGATTCTACCATGGGTTCTTGCATCAATTGTTTTTAAACGTCTATTATGGGTTAGATTGATTTTATATTTATTATTTTAACCTAAATTACCTATGAACCCATGAATTTGGAGGAACCCTAGTTTTTGACTTTATTTTGGGTTACTTGATATTGATCTAATGTGGATGAATTCTTATGTAGTTTTATGTGGGGTATCCATTGATGTAATAATTATAGTAAATTGATATCTAGGTTGTATAGATTGATTAATTTAAATTGATTTGACCTAGTTGTAGTTTTAATGTTGAATTGTTGGTTAAGGCCTTAGGTAAGGATCTTGTGTTATCGAATTGAGTAATTTGACTTTGGATTGATGTTTTGAGGATGAAGTGGGGGTATGATTCCCTATTTCCTTCAATTTGATGTTACTTATACATCGATTCTATTGTGATTGGTATGGTCCACTTATGTTGGCGGTGTTATGTGTTTTACTTGAAATCGATGTGGCCTTGGCGGTGTTACTTTATGCAATATGATGATCTTGGCCTTGTTACCAACTACTTGAAGTAATATGACTATTTGTGTAGTTTGCTTATGTGATACATGACAATATCTATCTACATGTGAAGTCATATATGTATTCTCTTATTCATGTTTTCTTAGGTGCCCATGTTTGTAACATTCCAGAAATTATACTTGTCCAGTGAAGGGTCTATTAACTTTTAAAAATATGTTTTGGGGTACATAGGCATCCCAATGCCCAATATTGAGTAATATTGGGCATGTTAGAGAATATTGGCTTAAGGGTGTTAGCCAATTTCTATGTATTAACAAGTAACTTAAAATACACTTTGATGTTTAGCAAATTTCTATGTATTAAGATATACTTTGATGTCCAAATGCTCCAATCCAAGCTTGTTTAGGAAGTGTACCTACAATGAAGACCCTAATCTAAATTATTAATTTCTTAGTTGTACACATTAGGTAAGAGGCATCCAAGTGTCAAGCCTAGGTACTGTTGACGCCCAATTTTAACCCTCCCCAATAATAATTAATTAACGAATTTCTTAATTTTGAACAATTTAAAATAATTGACTATAAAATTATAAAATACTTTTAAATTATTCTAAATAGTTTTGTCATTCTTTTATATTTTTAAATAATACATATGTTTTATATGATTTTGCATATGATTAATATAGTTTATAATTATTCGAAAACCGTCTTGAAAAGATTCTATTTTGTCAAGATACTGGGATATCTAGTTTAATTATAAAATAGTTTGCATTTTGGTTTAGTTTCTCAATATTTAAGTCGATTATTTTATTTCATTAAAATTGAGAAACTTATTAGTTTACTTATATTAAGTCGTCTTATTTATTTATTTCGGCCAAATTTAACAAGAAATTCGATTTGGCTATTTTTATAATTCTTAGACAAAGATTTGGGCCTTCCTTTCTTTTTTGGGCAGTCCATTTCCTAAAATTTAATATTTCACCCATTTTTCTTAACCCAGGCCAAAATTTTAATCCCATACCCAATACCCTTCTTAATTTAAAATTTTAGTTCTATCCCAACAAAATAAATACCTGACCCAAGCTTTTTAACCCCTATGCATCCTTCTTAACGCGTACTACCGAGTGCGTTCTGCTTCATCGCGACTTGAAGGAATCCTGCGAACCAGAAAATCTCAACCCTTACATGCGCCACCCTTTTTTTCCCAATGCGTGAACAAAGATCCAACGTATCCAAGGAGGGAGGACGCATCTCCTACTTCGATCTAGGACGATTCGGTCAGACTTTTCCGTGATTCTAGCTGCCATTCGTCCTTGCTAGAAAGAGATCGCTCCACGTGGCATAGCGAGGACGATTGAGATGATCTGGGGCGTTGATTCTCCCCTCCCCTTCTAGAATGGGATGATTTCTTCAAGAAAAAGATGTCGCTCTCTTAAGGGAAAATAATTTGAATTTTAGTTTGTGGATGGGCTTTGAACCCGAATTCGATTCGGTTGGTCCCCAAAACGAAGCACTAAATCCTCGTCTATATAACCTCCTCTTATTTTCAAGAGGGAGTTTGAGAATTTTCTTTAGAAAAAAAAGGGAAAATTTTCCAAGAATTGAAATTTTTTTTGAGCCTTAGTTGAAAATTTCAGGCAAGAAGCAGTCAAACAAAAACGGGGAGTTGTAATTTAGTTTGGGAACTATCTTCGACAGGAAGAACACAGAGAGATTTTTTTGGGGGGAGGTAAAAAAGTTTTTTTTTATCTTTGAAAAACAGTTACATAGAAGGTTGAGAGAATTGTCTTGAGGAAAATACTCCTAGCAGCTGGAGAGAAATAGAATACATAATCTTAGCTTTGTTCGAAAGCTTGAGTTATGGCTTCGAATTCTCGTGCGATCGTTCATATTTTTAGCCTCTTCGGTTGGTGTGAGTCGTTAGTCTTCCTAGCTCGTCGACGTCCCTTGCTCGCTGCCCTCGAAAAGGTAAGCATCTATTCGCTCACTGTTAGAGCTCCCCTTCGATTCTGTGTATGTTCTTTGGAAGATGAAGCGTGAGGATGATTTCGGCCCCTCTATTTGCCTGATGAATGTTGATTTATTCTTCTGATGAAAATTTAGTTGCTAGTTGTTTCTTTACTGATGGGGGAATACCATCTTTAATGTTGACATCGCATGTTGTCTTTTGTTACGTACCTATGTTCCCTTTAGACTCGTATTTTGGTGGAAATTTTCTTCCATCGAGACAAAATCTAGTTACTGCTTTGCCTGAAAAATGTTGAAAATGCTTGTATTTTTCTTATTTGTCTTTCTAATTTGAATTTTCCAACTCTTGACTGGTTGTTGTCCTCTTTACTTTAAAATGTTCCCCTATGTTGAACGTAATAAGTTTACACATGTTTGATTCCCTTATTTGTAGCGATGACCTTTAGTTTTCCATTGATTTTTCATTTCCATATATATATATATATATATATATATATATATATATATATTGAGACTTCTTTACTCGATCTTTTCCTTAGTCATATTTTATATTTGCTTGTTTGATTCTTTTACCTATAGTACCTGGTAGGTTCTCGTTACAGAGCTAAAACAATAAATGAGATTATGATGTAATAGAGCCTCCTTGAGTCGATCCTGTAGTAACTTTTGGAATTTGTCTACTCTACATTTAATGTCAACAAGTTGCTTTAGCATATCAAATTTATACATGACATATAAGTTTCCTTGTTGATTTTTGACTTGGTCATTCCTCTTTATGTAGCAATCCATCAGCTTTATAAAATGAAGTTATGAGTTACTTTATCACGGTAAAGCTTATCGTCTAGTGCTTGTGGTCTGTTTATTATAAAACAAATTAAAAATAGTAATAATCATGATAAAATATGGATAAATAAAATGAAGAGAGGGCATGTTGTTATTTTTTTAAAGAATGACTACTAAAAGGTTTCAATCCTAAGTATTTAATATCTTGCACAATTCATTGATGGTGTACTCTTTCCCCGTGAGTCCTCGGCTTTTATGGATGAGTTTAGTTTGGTGCATTCAATGTACACTTTTCATTTCATTATATAGGCTAATACTAACTTTATTTTTATTTTCTCTATCTGTGAAATTTGTACAAGTTCAAAATGAACTCCTTCCCATGGGCATTTTAAGAGAGCCATAAAGGCCTCAAATCTCCAAATAACGTCAAGCCCACGAAAACAGACGAATAGATTTCAAAGCCGAAATGGCATGAATAATGGAAGAAAGTTGAAGATATTGTGCCAAAGGCCCATCTTGTTTTACTTAAATTATTGTATTCTGTTATTTTTGGGCCTAAGCCCTTGTCATCTTTCCTTTCCGTTTTATTATTAAATTGTCTAATTAGTATAGGACGGGTACAAGCGGAGATGGGCTAAAACCCCCAAAACAAAGAATGGGTCAAAAACCCAAAAGAAAGTGGGTCCAAATACCGGTCCGGGCGGACAGAAAACGGATTTGGACCCAACTCTCTCTCTCTCTCTCTCTCTTTACTTTATCGCAAGTTGCTTATTATTATGTTTCGTTAGTTTTAGGGTTGAAAACTTCAGATCCCCGCAAACCGTCATTTCGTTTTAAACACTTATCTAAATCGATCAAATAAAATGTTTTTAAAAACAAAAAGCTTCACAAATCTCAATTAGATAATAAAATTGATACTCCACCTTTCAAACAATTTCAAATATTTTGCATCTCACAAAATTTAAGTTAGAAAAATTTTAGCCAAAAAGGTTAGTTGTTGGACAATTGCGACTTAGCAAATATTTTAGGTGTCGTAAAACCTTCCTAAAATATAAATGTGAATCGCTGAACCCCTTTAAAGTTTTCAAATTATTTTTCTCTTATGTCTTTTGAAAACATAGTTTTCTTGATTTTTCTTCAAAGTTAAGTGGTGACTCTAAAAAAGTCGAAAGCTCTTATAAAAATAATTTTTCCAAAAATGTGATAATATAGAAATGGCGACTCTGCTAGGGAGTTTGAGGATTCTAATCCTAAAACTAACGTGTTTTGGCTATGTGAAGTTAACTGTTTATCTGTTAATTTATTGTCTTATTAATTATTTGCACTTTTATAGCATAACATCTTCCATCAAACGACTATTATTTTTAATTTCACTTAAAGGACGATTATGCGGGATCGCAGTCATTCGTTAACCAATTTTTTCTCGGGGCACCCTGATGAATGTAGTTGGCTACTTTATAGTCAAGGGTCGTTAACAGTCCCAGCCTAAGTAGTCCGTTTGGGTTACCATTTCCCCTATAAATACTACCAGCTCCTACTCAAATTAAGATAGAGCAAAACCAAATCCCGAAAGTAGCGCATTGGCCTAAGATTACCCAACATCCAAGGAGTGTTGGGCCCATTAGAGAGACCACCTTGAGTCCAAAAGGGACCTCGGCCTAAACGGACGATCATGCTTGTGTGTTAATTTTGAAGGTTGTGTACGTCGTTTCTCATATTATTGTTCCATGGTGTTTGGGACTTTGTTAGTTTGTTCCTTTTTGAATAAATAGTCATATAGGTTACTATTCCCTACAAAGGTGTGGACATTTGCAGATAAGAAGTCATGAATAAAGAGCTTTTCAAGGAGGCATAGTTTAGTATTATAACCATGTGTGGGATTAATCATTTTTATCCCGTTCCCCTACTATGTATCCTCATTTAGTTTACTTATAAATTTTGTATAATTTTGGGTTTTTGGTGCAATGAAATATTTCAAATGATGTATACATCCTTCAGATCGCTAGGCCTACCCTTGGCACAAAATGGTCACATGCATGATTAGGACGCGATATATGTGACTTAACTCTTTTGGTGATATGTTGCTTTGAATGAGGATATCATTAACCCACTCATTTAAAAAAATTTATAGATAATATACACACAAGTCACTATTACAAAATGTCCGACCAAATTTTTCGATTCTTAAGTTTCTCACTCAAAAGAACACCTCTCATACTCCAAGTCCTAAATTCGAACTCTACTATCTCAGGAAAGGCAACATCACCTCTATGGACAAAGCAAAGAGGTTCCAGACTGAGCCAAGTGAAGAAGGGAGGATTGACACACAAAAGTATCTCGGAAAGCTCCTGTATGACTTATTGTTTCCTCCTAGGAGCCCCGAAGAGGAAATCAACGAAGAGAGTTATGAGGAAGAACTAGCCCGCAAACCTTCTTTCGAAGGACGTCAAGCAAAAGGAGATAAGAAAATTTCTCTCAAACCATATCCGCAAGAATACCGAAAAAGGATAGAGACATTTTGTGTTCCCTTATTTTCAAGCATTATCGATCTAGACGTATGTTGGGCCCGTCAAAAGAGCATATTCCCAAGTGGGATCAGGGCACCGCCACAAGACTTGTGAGTGTCATCCCAACCATAAAAGGCATACGATAGAAGAGTGCATAGAGTTTAAGAACGCAGTCATTCGTTTGTTCAGTATGGACAGTACTCCGAACACTTGGGGTGACGGCGTCCTCCTTGCATGTGATGAACCGTTGCTTGACATACCAGTCCCAGAGAAGACCATATTCTATCATTGCTCATTCACGCGTTTCAAGAAAACGATGATAAAAATCTACTCAGAATTTGTTCAGAATGGAGTCTTCATGATTTCTACAGGGGCATGGACATGTCGTATTCTCTAACAGTACGAAGGTCGGAAGCGTTGTCCCTAACAAAATGCCACAGACCACAACATTGTAAAGTGTCTTGTCTTCCGCCATGACCTCGAATCACGCGTCGACATGGGATTGAGTCGAGTTAATTCCTCATGACTGATGCTGCAACGAGAAGAAGAATGACTGAGATGTAGTCATTATTTTTATCTTTAAAGCTTTGTTGTCTTTCAATTTCCATTGTAATCGTAATGAATGAATGAATGAAAAATATATCCTCTTATACTCGAACTACGTATGGCCTGAATTCTCCTTGTGAGATATGTAGGCAGCCTTCTAAGGCCCGGCCCCTATCTTTCAAAACATTCTCCCCCTTTATGTTACAAGAAGACACGAAGACCAGATCAACGGACATCAAATAACAACTGCAAGAAGACCTTAGCTCAATGTGATTCAACCTTTCTGAGATGGTGTCGAACTTAAAAGCAAGCAAACTCCTGCTTGTTAAAAAAATATGTTTCCATCCTTACTCATGGGTTAAAGATATCCTCAAAAAAAGCAAGTTGTGTGTTCATCTGCTATTTTGTATTCTGAATCTAAACTGACAAATCTGCCTTTGAGTTGTTTTCCTTCTCAAGTACTTTGAAACTGATCTGTGTCAATTAAGCTGGCAGATCATCCCTATTTTACCAGATCCAAAAGTCCTGCAGATTCCTTTCCCAGAAAATATTCAGACAAAGGAAAAGTATTAATGGGATACAACAATGAAGAAGTAAGTCTCACAGATGTTGGGGTGGCTCAACCCACCATAGCGGACCAGAATGAATTGATCATGCAACAGATTGCGAAAATGAGGGTGGAGATGCAAAGGAGGCAGGATTTGCGTACACCATGTTTTGGTGCTAACGCTGTTGATGGAAGACCTCCTCTCTACTTCCCCGCTCCAAACATGCATCCGGCTTAGAATCTGCCGTCTACACCTGCTCAGAATCCCTGCGTCGTAGACTTGACTACACAAAATACCTAATATGCTTCCGCATCCGATCAAACTCCACCTCCTTCTAAAAACAACCACGCCCAAATATCACCCATCTTCAAAATACCTAAAATCAAACTGCACTACCACCCCAAAACCAATGCCAAAATCCAAACCAAAATACTTTCAATCCGCAAACTCCTCACCACCACCAAAATCAAAATACCAATCCTAAGACTTAGCCGCAAAACTACCAAACCACCCAAAATGCCCAAAGTTCTTCCGTGGCCCCACCCAACTGAGCAGGATCTGCATGGTTCTGAGCTGGACGATTACGAATAACAGGAAAGAGAATGGAGGGAAAAGAAAGAAGCAAATGTGGATATAAAAGAAGAGATCAGGAATGCCATGAAGGAGTTCCAATGCATCCCCGACGTCGCTGGTCTTAACTATGAGGATTTGTACATTCATATGGATCTGGACCTCCCAGAAGGCTTCAAGGTTCCTAAATTTGACACTTTCTAAGCAGTAGGGAATCCTATAGATCATCTAAGAGCCTACTGTGACCAGCTTATCAGAGTTAATAGGGATGAAGCTTTATTGATGTGGATTTTTAGCTGAAGTCTGTGCGGAGAGGCTCAGGAATGGTTCACCTCCCACGAAATAAGGCAACGGCCTAGCTAGAAGGCCCTGTCCAAAGCTTTTTTTGATCGGTTTACTTATAATGTGGAAATCGTTCCCGATCAGTACTCTTTGGAAAAGATGAAGCAGAAATCCACTGAGAGATACTGAGAGTTCGCCTACAGGTTTAGAATGGAAGAAGCCAGGGTAAGGTCGCCTATGTTTAAGAAAGAAATAGTGGAAGTGTTTATGCGAGTGCAAGAGCCCAAATATTATGATACGATCATGTTGCTCGTTGGAGCAGAATTTGCTGAGATAGTAAAGATTGGTGAGACTATCGATGATGGTTTGAAAACCGGTGATATAGCATGTGTTGCCGCATCGCCCTGATCATCGGGACTGTTGAAGAAGAAGAGAGAAAAAGATGTTGTTGTTTCTTATGAGGGGAAAAGACCCCAGAAGATCATTGTCCTCCCAAGGTCGTCCTCGACCATCCTATAAATCCTATAAATCTTTCTACACGCAAGCTAGTCATCCAAATAATCCCCCTCTAGTCTACCAAAATACTACCTCCACTTACCAAAATGCCCCCTCCCCAAATTACCAAAATTTTCCTCACGTATATCAAAATCCTCCCCCACTTTATCGAATTCCACCCCCTCAATACCAAAATGTTGCTCCCAATTGTGCCAATGTGCAGTCAAGCTACAGCGCACCCCCTCCTTTTTATCAATTCCAAGATTCACTCTACCAAAACACCTTTCCGAACTACCAATATCCATCACCAAATTACCAAACAAATCCATATCCCATAAGCCAAGCTCCCCGTCCGAATACCTGAAGTTATCAATAGGTACCCACCCCACAAGGCATTTATGATCCATCTCGACCCAAATTTGAGAAGAAGACTTCCAGGAACTTTATCGCGCTCACCAAAAGCCGAACAAAGTTGTATGAGCGACTGGCTGCAGCCGGATATATCCACCAGGTAGGGCCCAACCCCGTGGATACTAGTTCCAAATTCTACACGCCTGATCAAATGTGTGCATATCACTCCAACAGTGTTGGACATGATACTGAGGACTTCATCAACCTCAAGCACAAGATTTAAGATCTGATCGACCAAGAGGTGATCTCTCTTCAAGCAGTTGCGCCTAATGTCAACACCAAACCTTTACCGAATCACGGAGGTGTTAATGTCAACATGATAGACACAGACGAGGATTGATGCGTGACTAAGGTGATAACTCCTGTTATTCATGACGAATTTGAAAGGGTTGTGGCCTCATTGAGTGTAAAAGAGAAAAAAGAGTTCGTGATCCTGACACCCGCAAAGGTTGTTGTCTTGGGGCCATCAGAAACTCTTGTCAAGCTAAAATTTATGATTGAAACTACTATCGCTCAGGGTATGACCCGTTCTAAAAGGTGTTATACTCCCGAAGATTTTGCTCTTGGAGGACAGAAGTAGGATTAGGGTAAAAGGCCGATAAGCGAAGGCAAAGGCGAAGCGGAGGAATTTTGGAGAAAGATACAACCAAAGGATTATTCGATTGTTTAGCATTTGGAGAAAACTCCAACAAAAATTTCTGTGTGGGCCCTGCTGATGAGCTCCCAAATGCACAGACAGTCTTTTATGAGGGCTCTTGATGATATGTATGTGTCCGTCATCACAAGTAGCGATAATGTGGCCTCCATGATAAACCAAGTTATCCAATGGCATCGGATTAGTTTCTGCGACAATGATTTACCTTTTGAAGGGAGGTCACACAAAAAGGCGTTGCACATTACTGTCGTATGTCGCAAGAAGGTCATAAATCGCGTCTTGGTGGATGATGGATCGGGTCTGAACATTTGCTTGTTGTCAACATTGAGGCAATTACGTTTTGACTTGGGAAAGCTGGAATAAAACCAAGTCAATGTAAGAGCCTTTGATGGGGTTCAGAGAGAGATATTGAGAGTGGTGAATCTGATCATCCAAATGGGTCTGGAAGAATTAAGCGCATAGTTTCAAGTCTTGGACATAGACACCACCTATAATTTTCTTCTAGGAAGGCCTTTCATCCATATGGATGGAGTTCGGCCTTCTACTCTGAATCAGATGATGAAACTCGTTTGGAAGGATGAAGAACTAGTTATTCATGGCGATGGGATTCATTCAGGAAGGCAGACGTCCAGTATTGATGAAGTTTTGCGAGGTACTGATTTGTACACGGTGGAGCTGGTAAATGCAACTGGTGACGATTTGGCCCCACAACCTCCTATGTCTGCCATGTACAAAATGATCGCCATTGTGATGTTGCAGAGTGGATTTGAACCAGGTTTCAGATTGGGAAGGAATTCCCAAGGAATTATTGAGCCTATTCATGTTCCCATCAAAGGAGCGAGATATGGTTTGGGGTACATCCCCACAGATGATGATATGAAGACGAAGAAGAAGAATGATCAAGCATTGGATAAGACAATATCTTATCTGTATCAATCATTAACAGTCCGGGAGTATGACGAGCACGATGACCTTGGGGAAGGAATCTGTGGCATTTTCGAAGAGATTGATATCGTCATAGAAGAAGAGGTCGAGCTAGATGGTATCGGCAATGCTAAGCCCGAAGAGATGTTGCAGAATTGGACCTCCACACTGATCCTGATTCCCCAAACTCCTTGGACATAAGGGCATCATTTATGCATATTTCAATCGGTGATAGTCCGGAAGAGGCCCGAGACCTATCATTTTGCTTATTTGAACTTTTAAATTTTCTTGTGATGTTTAAAAAGTCAACATGGCTTTTGCCATAGACAAAGTTTGCGTTATTTCTCAATTTGAATGAAATTCTCTTTTATTGACAATTTGTTTATTTATTCATATGCTATACCTTGTTTTTCTAACTTTTTCAATTTATGGTTTCATTAATGTAAGTTTTAAACCTGCAAATGCCATGTCATTTCACGAGTTGAACGAACAAAATAAGGCCGGCGATGACGAGGTTGACAAATATGAAGAGGAAAATGAGGCACCAAAATATGTTGCTGAAGAGTTTCTGCAGTTTGAAAATCAGTATAAGCCGAATTTAGAGAAAACTAAAACTGTTAATCTGGGAGACCAAGAGTGTGTCAAAGAGGTCAAGATCAGCGTTCACTTAGATGAAGCTCAAAGAGAGGTCCTGATTCATTTACTCACTGAGTACATTGATGTGTTCGTCTAGGAAGTCAGCGACATGCTAGGTTTGAATACTAATTTTTGTGTCTCACAAATTGCCGATTAATCCAAGGTTTAGTCCGATGAAGCAAAAAATTAGGAAATTCAAGCCTGAGTTGAGTTTAAGGATCAAAGAAGAGATTACCAAACCGATCGAGTCTCGACTAGTTGAAGTGATACAGTACCCGACTTGGTTGGCCAATGTGGTTTCGGTCGCCAAAAAAGATGGAAAGATCAGAATTTGTGTCGACTACAGGGATCTCAACAGAGCTAGACCAAAGGATAATTTTCCATTGCCAAACATTCATATTCTGATCGATAACTCTGCTAAGCATGAAATACAGTCATTTCTGGATTGTTACACAGGTTATCATCAGATTCTGATTGACGAAGAAGATGCAGAAAAGACAGATTTCATCATGCCCAGGGGTGTGTATCATTACAGAGTGATGTCGTTTGGTGTCAAGAATGATGGTGATACCTATATGAGGGACATAATGACTATATTTCATGATATGATTCATAAGGAGATTGAGGTGTATGTGGATGACGTCACAATCAAGTCCCGCGAGAGTTCGGACCACTTGACGCACTTGAAGAAGTTTTTCGACCGTTTGCAGCGTTACAACTTAAAGTTGAGTCCCGCTAAATGTGCTTTTTGGAGTACCAGTCGGCAAGCTGTTGGGATTTATAGTCAGCAACAGAGGTATTGAGCTCGATCCTTCCAAGATTAAGGCAATTCAAGAGTTACCTCCTCCGAAGACTAAGAAGGAGGTGATGAGTTTCTTAGAGAGGTTGAACTATATCAGTCGATTCATAGCTCAATCAACAATGGTATGTGAGCCTATCTTCAAGCTGTTGGAAAAATACGCTTCGACAAAGTGGACTAAGGAGAGTCGGACTGCTTTTTATGCTATCAAAAACTATTTTTCCAATCTACCAGTATTGGTTCCTCCGCGAGAAGGGAGTCCATTGTTATTGTATTTGTCCGTCTCAGACAGTGCATTTGGATGCGTACTTAGTCAACACGACGAGATAGGGAAAAACAAAAGGGCTATCTATTATATAAGCAAGAAGTTTACTCCATAAGAGTCTCATTACACTCTTTTGGAGAGAATGTGTTGTGCTTTGATTTGGCTTGCCCAGAAGTTGATACATTATTTTCTTCTTATACTACATACCTTATTTCCCGAATGGACCCGCTGAAATATATTTTCCAGAAGACGATGCCGACCGTAAAGTTAGCTAAGTGGCAAATTCAGTTGAGTGAATTTAACATTGTGTATGTGACTCAGAAGGCGATAAAGGCACATGCCTTGGATGATCATCTTGCAGAAAATCCTGTTGATGAAGAATATGAACCACTCAAGATTTATTTTCACGATGAAGAAGTATAGTTTCCGGGTGAAGATATTTCTAAAATGTATCCTGCTGAATATTATTCTCTAATGGACCGGCAAATCACCAAGGAAAAGGTATGGAAGTGGTCTTAGTGTCAGAATCTGGTCATCACTATCCCATGGCAACTAAGCTCCGATTTAATTACACAAACAACATGGCTCAGTATGAAACTTGTATTCTTGGTTTGAGAATGGCCATTGACATGAATGTCAATGATCTACTGGTTATCGGAGATTCAGATCTGTTCATTTATCAGGTTCAAGGAGAATGGGCCGTGAACAACCCAAAGATTATACCTTATGTGCAGTATGTACAGAAGTTGTGCAAAAGATTTCGTAAGATCGAGTTCAGACATACTCCCTGAATGCAAAATGAGTTTGCTGATGCTCTTTCCACCATCGCTTCAATGATTAGACATCCAGATACTGATTATATTGATCCTCTGGATATAGATCTGAAAGAACATCCAGTTCCTCAGGATATAGAGCTGAAAGAACATCTAGTTCCTCTGGATATAGAGCTGAAAGAACATCCAGTCCATTGTTCACATGTTGAAGCTGAAGCAGACGGTTTGCCATGGTATTTTAATATAAATAGGTATTTGAAGTTCGCGATTTATTCTGAAGATGCTACGTCCAACCAGAAGAAGTCGATACATCGTATGGCTATCAATTTCTTTCTAAGTGGAGAAATCATGTATAGGAGGACTCCAGATTTAGGTCTCCTCAAATGTGTCGAAGTTGTTGAAGCCGCGAAGCTTATTGAACAGATACATGCCACAGTTTGTGGCACGCGTATGAATGGGCTCACTTTGGCAAGAAAGATCCTTCGAGCCAGTTATTTCTGGATCACTATGGAGAATGATTGTTGCAAGTTTGTGCAAAAATGTCATAAATGTAAAGTGCATGGTGATTTGATCCGAGTGTTGCCTCACAAACTTAATGCTATGAGTTCACCTTGTCCATTTGTAGCATGGGGTATGGATCTCATTGGTCTGATAGAGACAGTCGCCTCTAATGTACACGGATGTATTTTGGTTGCCATTGATTATTTCACAAAATGGGTGGAAGCAGCTTCTTACAAGTTGGTAACCGAGAAAGTTGTAGCTGATTTTGTTCGCAACAATCTGATATGTTGATTTTGAGTGTCAAAATCCATCATTTCTGATAATGGTGCAAATCTCAACAGTCACTTGATGAGAGATATATGTGAGCAATTTAAGATTATTCACCGAAACTCAACCACTTATCGTCCTCAAATGAATGGTATTGTAGAGGCCGCCAATAAGAACATCAAGAAGATTCTGAGGAAAATGATCGACAATAACAGAGGTTGGCATGAGATGCTACCATATGCTTTGTTGGGGTACCGAACAACTGTCAGAACATCGGTTCAGCCACTCCTTACTTTCTAGTATATGGAACAAAAGCAGTCATACCTGCTGAAGTTGAAATACCTTCTTTGAGAATTATCCAAGAAGCTGAGTTAAGTAATGTTGAATGGATCATCAAGCGGATTGATAAACTAACTCTGATTGATGAGAATAGAATGGTTGCAGTTTTCCATGGTTAACTCTATGACGGAGAGTGATTCAAGCTTTCCACAAGAGAGTAAAAGCCAAAAATTTTGAAATCGGTTAGCTGGTACTTAAGCGCATTTTTCCTCATCAAAACGAGTACAAAGGAAAATTCGCACCTAAGTGGCAAGGTACTTACATGGTTCGCAAAGTATTATCTGGAGGTGCTTTGGTCCTATCGGAGATGGATGGCACCGCATGTCCGAAAACGATCAACTCAGATGCTGTCAAGAGATACTACATGTGAAGCTTAGTTTGTATTTGTGTCATTTCCTTGTATGCATTCTGTTTTTGCTTGTATTTGCTTTGTTTAAACTTATATCCCTCTTGTAATGAACTATGTGTGACCTAAATTCACAAGAATAAGATACGTAGGCGGCCTATGTTTGCCTCGATCACCCCATTTATCCCTTTTAATATTTCTCCGTATTTGAACTACATTTGACCTAAATTCTCAAGAATGAGATACGTAGGCTACCTATGTCGTCCTCGGTCGGTTTCTTTGTGAATTTATCATTTTTGTTAGCTTTGAGGGGGAACTACGTTTGACCTGATTCCTGCCTCAACTGGATACGTAAGCTCCACGAGGGTTCGGTCATATCTCCCGTAAGATTTCTATTTTTCTTTACAATAGAAACTGGGACAGAATTCTTAGAGGGACTAAAAATATTTCCAGATTTGCAATTGGAACAGAATTTTTGAGAGGATCTCAAAAATTCCGTGACTCACTCAGCGGCATGTTAAAGATGAGACGAGACATATAACTGGGACAAAAATTTTGAGGAGGTCCTCAAAATTTCAACATGGGCTTATCAACTGTCTAGAGTGACTTTGAATATTCCCCATCGAATAATTAGATAGACCTCTAAGCATCAGGCTCAAAGAAGTTCGCTAAGCCTGACGTGACATGACAATTGGCAGTGACCTTTTCAAGATACTACTTCTCAAAAATTTATTTTTCTTAAAGTTTTCCCTTTATGTGTCATTTGTTTTGGCAGAAAATATTTTTTCTTATCTATTAAGGGTTGGGAGATCACAAAATCAACCGGAGATAGAAGGACTAGGAGCAGACAAATGAAGAAATTATCAGGTTTATAGTTTTGCTCTGAAATCAGCAAAAAACTCTGATCGACGAATATGAAAAGTCAAGGGAGGAGAAATCTCTCCTAAAATTAACAGTTTTCATGTAGAAGCAAGAATTATTTTATATTGCTTATATCGGAAGACTTGGGAATATGAATGGTTTTATTTCATCAGATTTCCTACAACATGAAGTCTATAAGGAACGTCCAGCTACATTCAAAGATGAATCAAGTGAAAATTTTAGGAAAGACAATTTACGGTTTTTTGTAAAGGGCGTCATTTGCATCACTTTATCAGACTCGATAGTGTCACTATCAAAAGAGTCCTTTTATTGGCATTGTCATTTGAGATGATACACTACCTGGAGGTTCAGTTTATCCCCATAGTCGATTGAGATAATATAAAACCAGAGGAGTCATTCAGCTTTATCGTCAATTGAGATGATATGATTATTCAGGAAGTACTCAGAAGATAATTGTGTTGCTCGATTGAAGCACTATCTTCATTTGGTACCAAGAATGGCATCAAGAGAAAAATTATGCATCACGGGAAGGTATTCATGCCCCGCAAGAAAATCATGAATCGCGAGTTAATATTCATGCATCGCGAAGGATCATGCACCACGAGTGAATACTCATGCATCGCGAGTTAATATTCATACATCGTGGAAGATCATGCATCGCGAGTCAATTTTCATGCAACGCGAGTTAATATTCAAGCATCGGGGGAAGATACTCATGCCCTGCAGAAAAGCAGGCATCACGGAAAGATATTCATACCCCGCAGAAGATCATGCATCGAAAGTTAATATTCATGCATCATGGAAAATCATGCATCACGGAATAATATTCATGAATAAACAGTCAATATTCAGTCATGCAGGAAGATATTCATGCCCCGCAGGAAATTATGCATCGAGAGTTGATATTCGTGCATGGCGGAAGATCATGCATCGCGAGTTAATATTCATTTCGCGAGTTAATATTCAAGCATCACAGATATTCATGCCCCACAGAAAATCAGGCATCGCAGGAAGATATTCATGCCCCACAGAAATTCATGCATATCATCACGAGAAGATATTCATGCCCCGCAGAAAATCATGCATCGCAAGTTAATGCTCATGCATCGCGGAAGACCATGCATCGCAAGTCAATATTCATACATCGCGAGTTAATTTTCAAGCAACGCGGGAAGATATTAATGCCCAGCAGTAAAACAAGCATCGCGAGAAGATATTTATGTCCCGCAGAAAATCATGATTCGCGAGTTAATATTCATGCATCGCGAGTCAATATTCATGCATCGCAGAAAAGTCGTGCATTGCGAAAGAGAGATCATGCACTGCCAGAGAAGGAAATTGTGTGTCCCAAGGAAATATTTACCCATCAACATTAGCTGCATCTTTCATTTGGCAAGATTGAACACCAAGAAAATCATTGAAGACGACATCAAGAAAATATCAGCACACTGCATTAGCTTTTATTTATTTTTACATCAAATGAAGAGTACATGGTAGATCATATTGCATAAGCTTTATTTGCCTTACGTCAAACCAATCGAGTTGACGTCAAATGTTGAAGGAGGGACACTAAGTGTCAACACGTTAAAAGACACTATCTCCTATTTGAATCGCATTTTTATGCTGACGAGTTTTATCTCAGTCTTTGTCGAGAGCATCCACAAAGATGAATTCTCCAAAAATAAACCATAGGTGCGGACGACATCAGAAAGGATGCAGCACAACGTTGAACTTTTTCTTAGCAGCGAACTGGGACATAGTACAAAGAGGAGTGTCAAACTCTTAAGACGCGAGCAGAAAAGTGACTTCTACCACAATCAAACCACACCCCTACCATAAGGCGTGTGGGTTTTTCTTTAAGATTTCTTGGTTTCAGTCTCGCCTTCGGAAATTTTGGTCTACCGGGGGAAAGTTTCCAATATGAGTGACAATGCCCAAGAGCTTTGGAAATTATGTCAATGTAAACTCTTAATTATGGGTGTGAAGCGTGCCACATTCATGTCTAAGAGGTTACAAGCCTCCTTTTCATACTCATTTAATTTTATCACTTGTCCCAAAGTCAAAGGTTATATAGCATAATAGATTTCCTTTTTAGCTGATCGAGTCAAACTACAAGCAGCCTGATTCCTATGGTTTAAGGATATGTAGGTGGGTTCTATAGCAAAAATTCGGGTGTGTTCCAACATTCTCTTTTAAATCCTATTCTTGAGCATTTCGATCCCTTTATAATTTGGTATCGAGATGGCTTTGAACTCTTTCAAAATCATGAATTAAATCAAGGGTATCGAACTACAAGTGGCCTGAATTCTCATGTAGCCTAAGATATGTAGAAAACCCATTTCTGGGGGTTCGGCCATAATTCCTTAAGTCCTTAGTAATCCCTTTTCCCAAAAGACGAATGTGTGGTCGATCCAAATTGGGTGGTCAATTTTATTTTCCTCGAATTTCTTGCATCAATCAAAGTAAAATCAGGGACAGTTGTTGACGCCCAATTTTAACCCTCCCCAATAATAATTAATTAACGAGTTTCTTAATTTGGCACAATTTGAAATAATTGACTTTATAAAATCATAAAATACTTTTAAATTCTTCTAAATAGTTTTGTCGTTCTTTTATATTTTTAAATAATACATATGTTTTATATGATTTTGCATATAATTAATATAGTTTATAATCAAAAACCGTCTCGAAAAGATTCTATTTTCTCAAGATACTTTACTATCTAGTTTAATTATAAAATAGTTTGCATTTTGGTTTAGTTTCTAAATAGTTAAATCGATTATTTTATTTCGTTAAAATTAAGAAACTTATTAATTGACTTATATTAAGTCATCTTATTTATTTATTTCCGCCAAATTTAGAAGAAATTTGATTTCGCTATTTTTCTAATTCATAGACAAAGATTTGGGCCTTTCTTTCTTTTTTGGGTAGTCCATTTCCTCAAATCTAATTTTCCACCCATTTTTATTAACCCAGGCCCAAATTTTAATCCCATACGCAATCCCATTCTTAATTTATTTTTTAGTTCTAGCCCAACAGAATAAATAATACCCGACCCAAGCTTTTAACCCCTACGCGTCCTTCTTAACGCGTACTACCCAGTGTGTTCTACTTCATCGCGACTTGAAGGAATCCTGTGAACCAGAAAACTCAACCCTTACGTGTGTCGCCCCTTTTTCCCTAGCGCGTGAACGAAGATCCAACGTCTCCAAGGATGGAGGACGCGTCTCCTTCGGTCTAGGACAATTCGATCAGGCTTTTTCATGATTCTGGCTGCCATTTGTCCTCACTAGCAAGAGATCTCTCCGCGTGCATAGCGAGGACGCTTGAGATGATCTGGGCGTTGATTCTCCCCTCCCTAGAATGGGATGATTTCTTCAGGAAAATATGTCGCTCTCTTAAGGGAAAAGAATTTGAATTTGAGTTTTGGGATGGGCTTTGAGCCTGAATTCGGTTCGGTTGGTCCCCAAAATGAAGCCCTAAATCCTCTTCTATATAACCTCCTCTTCTTTTCATTATTGGGGGTCAGAGGGAGTTTGAGAATTTTTTTTGAAAAAAAGGGAAAAGTTTCCAGGAAATGAAAAAAAATTTGAGCCTTAGTTGAAAATTTATAGCAAGAAGCAGTAAGAAAAAGGAAAAACGGGAAGTTATAATTTTAGTATGGGAATTATCTTCGACAGGACGAACACAGAGAGATTTTTTTGGGGAGAGAAAAAAAGATTTTTTATATCTTTGAAAAACAGTTACAGAGAAGGTTGAGAGAATTCTTGTTGAGGAAAATATTCCTAGAAGCTGGAGAGAAATCGAATACATAATCTTACCTCTATTTGAAAGCTTGAGTTTAGGCTTTGAATTCTTGTTCGAACGTTCATATTTTGAGCATATTCGGTTGGTGTGAGTCGTTGCTCTTCCTAGCTCGTCGACGTCCCTTGATCGCTGCCCCCGAAAAGGTTAACATCTCTTCGCTTACTGTTAGTTCACAGCTCCCCTCCGATTCTGTGTATGTTCTTTGGAAGATGACGCGTGAGGATGATTTCGTCCCCTCTATCTGCCTGATGAATGTTGATTTGTTCTTATGATAAAAAATTAGTTGTTGTTTGATCTTTACTAATGGGGGAATACCATCTTTGATGTTGACATGACATGTTATCTCTTGGTACGTACCTTTGTTCCCTTTAGACTCCTATTTTGGTGTGGTGATTCTCTCTTTGCTTCAATCAAATTTTCAGATTATAGTATATGTCAAAGTTATGCTTGTTTGAATTGTGAGTACTGTTATGACAAGAAATGAGTATAACCTCAGGTAGTATATGTGTTAATTTGCGAAGTGACTATCATTTTTCCTTTGTTTTGTGTCCGAGTCCAAGATAGTTTGTCTAATCATTAGCATCTCTAAAATATTATAAGAACAAGTGATGATATGTAGCATAGCTAGCATGTGTTTCTTAACTATAACCCATTCGGTTTCTATTTCGTGCCCAGTACATCTCTAGGTTTATTGGTGTTCATTAGATTGATGGTGGAAATCTTCTTCCATCTCGACAAATTCTAGTTACTGATTTGCCTGAAAAATGTAGAAAGTGCTTGTTTTTTTCTTATTTGTCTTTCTAATTTGAATTTTCCAACTCTTGACTGGTTGTTGTCCTCTTTACTTTGAAATGTTGCTGTATGTTCAAAGTAATAAGTTTACACATTTTCGATTCCCTTATTTGTAGCCATGAACTTTAGTTTTCCATTAATTTTTATTTCCCATATACGTATAGATATATATATATTTTTTTAGACTTCTTTTACTCGATCTTTTCCTTAGTCATATTTTTATACTTATTTGTTTGGTTCTTTTACCTATAGTACATGGTAGGTTCTCGTTACAGAGCTAAAACGATAAATGAGATTATGATGTAATAGAGCCTACTTGAGTCGATCCTGTAGTATTTTTTGGAATTTGTCTACTATACATTTAATGTCAACAAGTTTCTTTAGCATATCAAATTTATACATGACATATAAGTTTCCTTGTTTATTTTTGACTTGCTCATTCCTTTTTATGTAGTAATCCATCAGCTTTAAAAACGAAGTTATGAGTTACTTTATCACGGTAAAGCTTATCGTCAGGTGCTTGTGGTCTGTTTATTATAAACGAAAATAAAAATAATAATAATCATGATAAAATATGGATAAATAAAATGAAAAGAGGGAATGTTTTTATTTTTTTAAAGAATGACTACTTAAAGTTTTCAATCCTAAGTATTTAATATCTCGCACATTAAATTGGTGGTGTACTCTTTCCCCGTGAGTCCTCAGCTTTTATGGATGAGTTTAGTTTTATGCATTCATTGTACGCTTTTCATTTCATTATATAGGCTCATACTAACTTTATTTTTATTTTCTCTATCTGTGAAATTCGTACGAGTTCAAAATGAACTCCTTCCCCTGTGCATTTCGAGAGAGCCATAATGGCCTCAAATCTCCATATCACGTCAAGCCCACAAAAACAGATGAACAAGTTCCGAAGCCGAAATGGCATGAAGAATTGAAGAAAGTCGAAGAGTTTGGCCAAAGGCCCACCTTATTTTACTTAAATTATTGTATTCTGTTATTTTTGGGACTAAGACCTTGTCGTCTTTCCTTTCCGTTTTATTATTAAATTTTCTAATAAGTTTAGGACAGGTACAAACGGAGATGGGATAAAAACCACAAAACAAAGAATGGGTCAAAAACCCAAAAGAAAGTGGGTCCAAATACCGGTCCGGGCGTACAGAAAATGGATTTGGACCCAACTCTTTTCCCTCCTTCTCTCTCTATATATCTCTATATCTCTCTTTACTTTATCGATAGTTGCTTATTATTATTTTTAGTTAGTTAGGGTTGAAAACTTTGGATCCCCGCAAAACGTCATTTCGTTTCGAACATTTATCTCAATAGATCAAGTATAAAGCTTTTAAAAACAAAAATATTCACAAATCTCAATTATATAATAAAATTGATACTCCACCTTTCAAACAATTTCAAATAAATTTCATCTCAGAATTTAAGTTAGAAATTTTTTAGCCAAAAAGGTTAGTTGTATGACGATTGCGAGTTAGCAAATATTTTAGGTGTCGTAAAACCTTCCTAAAATATAAATATGAATCCCAGAACCCATTTAAAGTTTTCAAAATGATTTTTTGTTTAATTCTTTTGAAACATAGTTTTCTTGATTTTTCTTCAAAAATTAAGTGGGGACTCTAAAAAAGTCGAAAGCTCTTATAAGAATAATTTTTCCAAAAATTTGGTAAAACAGGTACCATAAAACATGATCATTTAAAATAATCATATAGATTAAGAAGTTCCCAAGGACATAGTGAGGGTCCTTGGACAAGAAATGAGCAGCAACACATGTGCAAGAGACCAAGGGACCAAGCCCCAACCGAATTCGGTTAGGGCGGTTAGGGGGAAGGCGCGCGTGAGGGTAAAGCCACATGGGGATAGCTTCCTAAAAAGTCCTAGGCTCTAACAAACTATCCTAAATAAGTAAATAACCTAAGATTAACTAAAATAAACTAACTAGTGTACCCAAAATCCTAAAACCTAACCGGGTGACACTAGCCGGGTAACTAACTAAAGAAACAACCTAGTATCTAACCTAGGATGGTCCAAAGGGGTTGGTTATGTTCCTATTGACTTAGGGGTACTTTAGTAATTACCCTAGGTCACTTAATTAATTAATTAGAAACATAATTAATTAATTAAAAATCCTAGTCAAAGACGAAACCCTTAACAAATTTTCAGAATTTGGCTAAGTCAAATGATCTCCTATTTTTAGTTAGGAGGGGTGTTTTTGGTAATTTAACTTATTAAAAGACCCAATTAAGTGGAGGGTATTATGGGATGACTTTATATTTATATTAGGTCAGTTTTAGACAACTTTTACATGTCCACAATCAGATCAAACGAAAATTCTGTCAATCTCTCAAGAATGCTCTCTTTTCAAAACTCCATTGAAGAACAAGAAAATCTTAAGGAAGAAGACAAAGGTTTCGTAGGTTCCAATCAGATTTTCGTGGATTTTTCATCTATAGGGTATGGGTTTTTCGCTCTCGGGATTCCTTTTCCCAAGAGGTCCTTTCAAGATAAGTTTTCAAGAACTTCAAACGCTAGGGTTTTTTACTCTACAAAACGGATTTTCTTCCTAACCCTAGATTTATGATTTTTAATGAAAAGTAAACATTTTCTATGGTTAATTTGACACAAATTGCTGAGTATTTGATTTATAATATCTGAATGTCATGTAATATATGATATTTCTCTAAGTGATGGTTTCGAATGGGATGTTTATAGTATTTGATAACGTGTAAACGTTAGGGTTGGAATTTAAGGTTTGAATGAACCTTTTTGACGACCCGTTTCCCTTCTGCTACGCTATGCATTGATCTTGTACATGATTTGATGTGTTGTTATTGATTATGTTATTGAGTATTTCACTAAGTATGATTGTGAATATTGTAATATGAATAAGGTTCTCGGAAGCAAGAGGTAAGTCTTCTAAAGTTGTGATTACTCTACAATGTTTATGTTAGCCTATGAATCATAATGTTATGTTATGAAATATTTTATGATGTTTTTAGGTGTATATGTTGGGATATGAACATGTAAAATGTGACATCATGATAAGAACACGAAAATGCAAGCTATTATATCCTCTTGTATGCTTTACACAAGATGATTATGTTATGTAAATCTCACAAACGATAGGTTATGATGAAAGTTAATTCTCATCTAATATAAAAAATCTCATGATCATGTTATACAAGGAATTAATATCCTATTACCTATGATAAGTTTATGATGAAAAATAACTTAAAGTTTATTTCAAGAAGAGGGACTTAAGCTAAGCACCGATGGACTAGATATGAGAAGTGTCCCTTCCCTAGTGGAAGGTAGGTTCATAATGATTCTCATGAGATTGAGGCTGCCATGTAATGTGAAACTATGGGTCTCTAATACATATCCTAGTTCTTGAACTATGTTGCCACCACAGGATACTAGCTAGTGGATCCACCTAGAAAGCTATGTCATGTAGGTTCTACTTTGGCCGGTAGACCACCTCTTTTCGGTGTGGGGAAGACACCGGATTCCATGTTTATCTCACATGGTCTATGTCGGTTAAGGCGAATGTTCCCTCATGTAAAATGAAAGACAAGTAAATGAATGTTGACTAGGGTGACTTGAGGAGTCTACTTAGTATAGGTAGGGGTATGGGACTCTACCTAGATATTGCACAAGTTAACTCTAAGGGAAGTCCTAGGAGATTGTTCTTATGTAATATGATGACATGAAAGATATATGTTTATGATACATGGTGTTACTCTTACATGAATGTTGGTCATTATGATGAATACATGATTGGGTTATATTGTTATATGAAGTGATGACTACTTATATTACAAGTTACATGAAGCAAAGCATTACTTATGGTCTTTTATCTTATCTACATGGTTTGTGGGGTTATGGGGCTTCACATGACCATTGCACTTGTAGGTTGGAGATGAGATCATTGATAAGTCTTTTGAATGTTATGTTTATATGATTTATTGAATATGTTAACATGACTCTATGAAAATATGTCTTTGATTGTGATCATGTTGTAAGTAGGTTGTATCCTTAGTTTGTACACGTTATATGGTATGTGCATTGAAGAGTTTCACATAACTTAGCATGTTTTCTAATGAAATAATAAATGATCATTTTTCATGCATGTCCTTATGTGTTATGTGCATATACCCATACTTAGTAAATGTGGTGTACTAACCCCATTACTTTATATCACTACTACTGTAGGTTCAACCATTGAAGTTTAAGGAGGCCGATTTGAAGAAGCTTGGAACTCTTTCTCCAAGTCTTGTTAGGTCCTCATGTTCGGGACGCTGTCATTTATTTTCCAGCTTATGAAGACTTTAGTAATTATTAGGATTGTCTATTTCCATCATATTTTTTTTGGATCCTTTTGTATTAAGGCCTATATGGCATATTGACTATATATTGGCTAAGTCCAGATTTGAACTCTTAGATTGTTATATATATATATATATATATATATATATATATATATATGAGACAATTCCTTAGAATATCATATGATTTATGAATGTTAAGTATGAATTCTAAGCATACTTCAATATTATGTTAAAAGTTTTAATTCTTCTAATAAATTTAATTGTATGATTGTGATGAACACTAAGAAGATGTTTGTCTGCAACCTCTGAGAGGTTAACGATGTCGGTCTCATCTGTGGTGGATTCTCCGTGTGTGACAAACTTGGTATCATAACAAGAGGTTAAATATCCTTAAGATCAATGTCTCACTAAACCACGTTACCTAGTATCTTATTCATGGTTGTGAAGCGCGCCACAATTATGGATGAGAGGCTATATGATGATTAGGAAACTTCTTTTTTCTTGATACTCTTATGTCGTGCTTTTAGAGCTTTGACGCTATGTGTCTTTTAGCATATGATTCCTTTATTGGCAGATTCTTTCAAACGGAACAAAGGGAAGCTAAGGTAGAGGAGTTCATCCGCCTTCCTCAAGTTGATGGTTCATGCTCTATTGGTTGAGGATAGTCATCAGAGGAAGAGGAATAGGGAAACTAAGAAGGCAAAGACTTTTGAAGGTAGTTCTTCTAAGAGTAGGCTTGATGTTCAAGACAAGACTAAGTTTAAGAAGAGGATTTCAAACCAGTTTCCTTCTAATTTCTCCAAGAATCGTAATGGTAGAGGTTCTATTCCTAACCCTCAAGAGGGGAGAAATGTTGATCCATCGAAATAGAGACCAACTTGTGGTAAGTGTGGTAAGAAACATGTGGATGAATGTCTTGCTGGGACTAATAGTTGCGATGGTTGTGGAAAAGGTGGCCATATGGTGAAAGATTGTCCTAATGTGAGAAGTCGAGGTAAGGGTAATAGCCAATCTCAACCAAGGTAAGGGTAAGGAACCTTTTTAAGAAGTCAAGGCTAGGGGTGAACAAGAAAGATCTCCCGACATTGTGACGGGTATGTTACAAGTTTTCTCTGTAAATGTCAATGCATTGGTTGATCCAGGTGTTACTCTTTCTTTTGTTACACATGTGGAAGCTAGGAAGTCGATGTACTTCCCGATATTTTGATTGAACCCTTTTAGGTTTATACCCCAATGGGTGACTCCGTAGTTGCAAAAAGAGTCTATAGGAAATGCCCTGTCATGCTGCCCAACAGAGTTACTCTTGATGATTTAATAGGACTTGACATGTTTGATTTTGATATCATCTTGGGTATGGATTGGTTTCACGATTGTTTTGCTTCCATAGATTTTAGAACAAGGATAGTGAAATTTTAATTCCCTAATGAACCCATTTAGATTGGAAAGGCAGAAATTATATGCCAAGTGGTCAAATCATTTCTTGTTTGAAGGCTTGTAAGATGGTCGCCAAGGGTATGACAATGTTAGACTATGCCTTTGACATTGTGTGTATAGTGTTGGGGTTGAGTCTTGGTTATTTCTACTTGTCTATATGAGTCTATGCTGATTACATTGATGATGTTATGATAGTATATAGGATGACTTGAAGATGTTAGGTTGTTTCTAGGTGCTTCTAGAATGATTTGCATTATGAGTTAAAAGTGAAGTATGTGATGTCTTGTCTTGGTTGACTTGTGTCCCTTGCTTGATGTATATATGATTATGAATATGTGATGTCTTTATTTAGGGTGTTAGAACTCTTAGTCTTGAATGTATGAATGACATGTGACTTTAAATGAACTTAAGAGAGTCTTTTATGTGAAAACCTTGACTTAGTGGTAAGATTAAGATTGTTGAAGTTGTAAGCCATAATGGTATCATTCAAAGTAAAGGAATGATAGACTTAAGGTTAATTGGATGGAACGGCATCATATTAATCCTTAGGAAATTCATCATGATCTTGTTGTCGCCATTGTGAAGTATCCCTGTGCACCCTCTTTGGTAGGGTAAACGTGATCCGGTTATGAACTTGTTATGAAACCCTTTTATGTGAACCTATTGTGTGAATTACTCTATCAGAAAGAAGTATATCACCCAGTGAGTATGGTAAGGGAAGTAGTTCTAGTTAAAGAGTGAGACTAGATTAAAAAGTATGCCCTTCATATTCCTTAACCATGTGCCTACATAGGATGTGTCTAGGTTCTACCCTTGGCAAGTAGAACAACCTCATATGAGTAGGATAGAACTCCGGATTCCATGTATATCTATCATGGTCTATGTCGGTTATTTCCTATTCGCATCATATGGAATACCTTTTAGCATTAGAGAAGTTTGTAAGGTTTTGGTTGTGGTATGTGACACTATCTAGACATTGCACAATAGACTTTGAAGGTGTTACTTGGCATTCCTAGGTCTTGTCCAAGACCATTACTTGAATGTACTTTATCTGATGTATGAGTCTTAATGAACTAATGACTTATGTTAAGAAGTATGTAAATGAATAAGTACCTAATCTAAAGTGACTTAAGGATTCCTTGATAAAGTGTAAAGAGGAAATAAGAGATAATCTCTTCATGTCTTATCTTCGAAGTCTTGAGGATGACTCTAGTTACGGAAGATGTTTGGTGTTGTGGACATGATCTAAGACTTAGGTAGTCTTAAGGACTATTTAGGTAATCTTGAAGAGGTCAATCATGGACGTTATCTTCTTTATTTACTTAAGTAGGTCTTTGTATAGCCTTTGGAAGGTGAATGTCATATCATCTATGTGTTGGTGTATTAAGTGAGAATGATTATATTCTAGAGAGCCTATAGGATCTCTTAAGTGTGTGTGTAAGGGATTGTAAGGGAGGTCGCTTCACAAACCACTCAAGTGAAACTTAGAGTCACCCTTGGTAGAAGAATCGTACCTTTATGTTTATGATGCTTTGTAAGTGTGTATGTGACTCATTATAAGAAATCTTAAAGGTCGTTAGGCACATCTAGAGAGGGTGTATGGGCGGTATCTCTTTGTGTGACTTAAGTGAATCTTAGGATAGCTTTGAGTGGGATAACAACATGCTAGAAAGTGTTTAATATAAAAGGAAGTAAATTCCCTTTACCAGTGAGGTACTCCACTGTACAGTGAATTGAACTCACTGTAAAGTGGGTTCTAAAATATCATTTTTGGTTTAAAAGTTATCTTATATGTTTCTAAGTTGTTAAATGTTGTTCTTATGATTATAATAAGATTTTTAAATGAAAAGAAGCATATTTCCAATAAATGTCCGTTTTCATGATTTTATGCATAATGCCATACTTAGTACATGTGGTTGTACTAACTTCATGCTTTTATCTATCTTTATAGTTCTTGTTATGTGAAGAGTTTTTGGGAAGTGAAGACTTGGATCATATAATCGTTCAAGAGAAGTTGAAGTATGTCCTCATTTACTCGAGGGCATATATGTCTTTTATGCTTTCTATTCAAAGTATTGTAATAGACTAAGTATATCTATATTAGTATTTTGTATGGGCTGTGTCCCACGTATTTTTGTGTCTTAAGATGATGAGATTGTAGTACTTCCTATTGCTTTATATGAAAGAGATTTTTAAAGACTATGTTATGTTTTGTGATAACTTTTAATTCCGCACTACTTTTCACTATGTTTATGCGATGAATGATATGAAAAGGCTTGTATAAGACCTCTGAGAGTTCAAGTATCCGGTTGCAATCCGAGATTGCCCCTATCTTCTAGGGTGTTGTTTCGAGATGTGACAAGCTTGGTATCAGAGCATAGGTTTGTGAAAGTAGTATTATGAATCAAAAAGTCTCATCAAGTCACGTCTAGTAGAGTCCTGACCATTGGTGTGAGTCGAGACACATCTATGGGCAAAAGGCTATAGGAAGATAGAGTTTCCCTTCTTTTCTACTCCTATGTCGTGCGGTAGAGTAAATTATATGAGTGTCCTTCTTAATGTGTTTCCTTGTGTTTCTAGGATATGAATACTAGAAGGATGGCCGCTAGAAGGTTTGAATAGGAGAGGATGAATGAGGAGATTCCTCCTCAAGTTGAGCAAGTTCCACAAGATGGACAAGGTGTCCAAGGTGCTCAAGTTCCTCCCCAAGGTAATCATATTCCTAATGTAGAAGGAGGTAATGAAGTGTCGGTAGTTCATCCGGATTTGACTAATTAAGAGATTAGAGAGGCTTCGCTTGCTTTAGACCGAGCCATGACTACTCAAGTGAATTTGAGTATGGTGCCTAGGGTTGTAGAGAGAACTATGACATCTAGGTTGAGATATTTTGTGAGGATAAATCCTCCTATCTTTCTTGGCTCTAAGGTGGGGGATGAACCACAAGAGTTTCTTGATGGAGTGTACAAGATGTTTATTTATATGGGGGTTAAATCTAGGAAGAAGGTGGAGTTGGCTTCGTGTCAATTGAGAAATTTTTCTCAAATTTGGTACACTCAATGGAAGGACAATAGGATAGAAGAAAAGGGTCCTATTGAGTGGGAAGAATTTAAGGAATCTTTTCTTGGTAAGTACTTTCCCAGAGAGAGGAGAGAAGTTATGGTATAGGATCTTATCAATCTCAAACAAGGCATTGAGGAGTAATTTTTGAAATTCTCAACTTTTTCTAGATATGCCCTTCTCTTGTATATAATACAAGAGATGAAATGAGTCATTTTGTGAAGGGAGTAGCCGAATTAGTGATAGAGGAATGTCGTACCGCTATGTTGCATGATTATATGACCCTAGATAGACTCATGGTGTATGTACAATCAATGGAAGAGTCTAAATTTAGGGGGATGGCTACAAGTTTGAAAAGGAGTGGTGCTAATGATCAAGAGTAAACTAGGTTTAAGAAGAGGGCTCAAACTCAAGAAGAACCTAATAGTGCTAAGGTGAAATTGGAGAAAGGAGGTAGTTCTCAAAAGGTCAAACCTACTTGTGCCAAATGTGGAAAGAAACATTATGGTGAGTTTCTATTGGGTACCAGGATTTGCTTTGGTTGTGGTAAGGAAGGACACATGGTGAGAGATTTCCCTATGATTGCTTCTAAAGGAAGAGATGGTAACCAAGTTGCTCCTAGTGTTTCAAAGGATGATGCTCCAACAAAGATGTGTTCCTATGCACTCCGGTCAATAGGGGAGAAGCCGGATGAGATTAATGATGATGTTGTAAATTTCTCTTTATCTTGATGTAATATGAGTTCCTTCTAACTGGGAAGTATGGTTAGTAGATGGGATAGAATGGTATAGAAGCATGTTGCATGTGCATGATGTTTAGGAGTTCTATTGAAATTGAATTTCATTAACTTCTTGCATTGTGTATTTTATGAAGTTATTATTATGTTGTATGATGTGTTTACATGACGTTACTTTGCATATTAGCATGTTTATATCATGAATTGCCTAAAAGACGCATCTTTGAAAAATTGGCAAAAATCACTGTTACATTAAAATAGTTTACTCTAAAAGTTTTGGAAAATTGACTAATTTATTGTTTCATCTAAAATTGTTGTAATATGATTATAACTGATGTATTTAAGTATAATATCGAATGTAAAATGAGTTTTTTCTATTTGGAATGGAACTTGTGAGTTTTGTAGCATAATGAGTTATAGAATTGTTTTGTAGTTTCTTGTTGTGTTGTGAATCTCTTGACTATCTGAAATTGATATTTTCTTATTGAAATTTAGTTGTATGTTATGGTTATTAGCTTCTAGTTGAATCTCTATTCTTGGAGGAGTTCGGATAGTGGCAAGTGTCATTCGAGGACGAATGTTGTCCAAGTAGGGGAGATTGTAAGACCCCGAAAATGACTTAGGTGAACTAGAGCATAACATTGTTTTCATCATGGTATAAGGTCCTAAATAGTTCTAATATATGGAATTGATTCAGTGTATAAAGTATTAGGTGCAATTGAAGTCAAACGTGAAAGACGACCAAGACGTTCGACAACTAAGTCACATATGTGCCTCATATGTGGTTTTATGTTCTACTGTGTGATTCATGAGGTGTTAAGGTACTTAAATGAGTTTTTATAGCATATATAGGAAGTGTGTCGTATTTCGTGGAGTTTGGAGGTCAAACATCCAAGAACGTCCATGACGTTCGAAAGATATGTCTTGAACTAACCTTCTGTGTCTAGGCATGTTTCGTTGAGTTTTACGTGTTTGTTTTTTATGAAGTTCATGTTAGAGTTTCTAAAATCATATCGTATCATGCTTGGGTTGGAAACGTCTGGTCAAACATCCCCATGGACCAACCAACGGTCCTTGAGGAAGAACCAAAACATGGAGACAAAACTGTCCCAGGCAGCCCCCAAATGACGGAGGCATCAACGGCTCGTGGGCCTATCGATGCCCATCGATGGGTTCTGTTGGTAGGTACATAGTATTGGGTGAGAATAGTACCTTTTCAAGTCTCTCAACCAACCAACGGCAAGACAGGACGGTCCGTTTGTGGACAAATGGTCCGTCGACCGCCAACCATTGGTGGACTGTTTTTCCTGCATGCAGTTCACTATCAAGTTAGGGGTGAACTTGTAATTTCACCCCACTTCCAAATAAGAGTATTGGGGGTTTATTAGGTGTCTTTTGGGTATTTTAAATGTGTTTATAAGCCTAAAACACATTTAAGACTTCATCCTTCTAAATCAAAACCCCAAAATCCCTTATGAACTCCCAAAGACTCCATTGAAGTCAAAAATCAAGGAAGAGCTTGGTGTGACGTTTTGAGTGGAAATTATTAATAAAAGTGAATAATTATCATCATTGAGGTATGTCTTTTGATCTTGAAACTTGTTTCATCAAGGAGCCCAACTCTCAAGATGTTTTCTAAAGTTTTCAAATTTGAATTGTCCATTTTTATGATTCTAGCATGGGTTCTTGCATCAATTGTTTTTAAACATCTATTATGCGTTAGATTGATGTTGTATTGATGATTTTAACATAAATTACCTATGAACCCATGAATTTGGATGAACCCTAGTTTTTGACTAAGTTTTGAGTTACTTGATATTGATCTAATGTTGATGAATTGTTACTTAGTTTTATGTGGGGTATTCATTGTTGTAATAATTATAGTAAATTGATATCTAGGTTGTATAGATTGATTAATTTACATTGATTTGACCTAGTTTATTGATTATTGTAGTTTTTAAGTTGAATTGTTGGTTATGGTAAGGGTCTTGTGTTATCGAATTGAGTAATTTGACTTTGGATTGAAGTGTTGAGGATGTAGTGAAGGTATGCTTCCCTATTTCCTTCAATTTGATGTTATTTCTACTTCGATTCTATTGTGATTGGTATGGTCCACTTATGGTGGAGGTGTTATGTGTTTTGTTTGAAATTGATGTGGCCTTGTCGGCGTTACTTTATGCAATATGATGATCTTGGCCTTCTTGGCAACTACATGAAGTAATATGACTATTTTGTGTAGTTTGATTATGTGAAGCATGACAATATCTATCTACATGTGAAGTCATATATGTATTCTCTTATTCATGTTGTCTTAGGTGACCATGTTAGACTATGCCATTGACATTATGTGTATAGTGTTGGGGTAGAGTCTTGGTTATTCCTACTTTGCTATATGAGTCTATTTTTATTACATTGATGACTTTATGATAGTATATAGGATGACTTAAAGATGTTAGGTTTGTTTCTAGGTGCTTCTAGAATGATTTGCATGATGAGTTAAAAGTGAAGTATGTGATGTATTGTCTTGGTTGACTTGTGTCCCTTGCTTGATGTATATATGAATTTGCATATGTGATGTATTGATTTAGGGTGTTAGAACTCTTAGTCTTGAATGTATGAATGACATGTAACTTTAAATGAACTTAAGAGTCTTTTATGTGAAAACCTTGACTTAGTTGTAAGGTTAAGATTGTTGAAGTTGTAAGTTGTAATGGTATCCTTCAAAGTAAAGGAATGATAGACTTATGGTTAATTGGCTGGAACGGCATCATATTTATACTTAGGAAAGTCATCATGAGATTCTTGTCGCCATTGTGAGGTAGCCCTAGTGGACCTTCTTTTGTAGGGTATATGTGGTTGGGTTATGAACTTGTTATGGAACCCTTTTATGTGAACCTAATGTGTGAATTACTCAATAAAAAAGAAGGCTAGAAGCCAGTGAGTATGGTAAGGTAAGTAGTTCTAGTTATAGAGTTAGACTAGATTATAAAGTATGCCCTTTATATTTCTTAATCATGTGCCTACATGGGATGTGCCTAAGTTCTACCCGTGGTAAGTAGAACAACCTCATCGGAGTAGGATAGAACTCAAGATTCCATGTCTAGCTATCATGGTCTATGTTGGTTATTGCCTATTCTCATCATATGGAATACCTATTATCATTAGATAAGTTTATGAGGTTTAGGGGGTGGTATGGGACGCTATCTAGACATTACACAATAGACTTTGAAGTTGTAACTTGGAGTTCCTAGGTCTTGTCCAAGACCATTACATGAATATCCCCTATGTGATGTATGAGTCTTAATGAACTAATATCTTATGTTAAGAAGTATGTAAATGAATAAGTACCTAATATAAAGTGACTTCAGGATTCCTTATCTAAAGTGTGAAGAGGGCATAATAGATGATCTCTTCCTGCCTTATCTTCGGAAGGTGAATGTCATATCATTTATGTGTTGGTGTATTAAGTGACAATAATTCTATTCTAGGGAGTCTATAGGATCTCTTAAGTGTGTATGTGTAATGGATTGTATTGGCGGTCATTTCACAACTCACTCAAGTGAGACTTAGAGTCACCTTTGGTAGAAGAATCTTACCTCGATGTTTATGATGCTTTGTAAGTGTGTATGTGACTCATTATAAGAAATATTAAGGGTATTTTAGGCACATCTAGAGAGGGTGTATGGGCAGTCTCTCTTTGTGTGACTTAAGTGAATTTTAGGATAGCTTTGAGTGGGATAAGAACATGCTAGAAAGTGTTTAATATAAAAGGGAGTGAATTCCCTGTAACAGTGAGGTACTCCACTGTACAGTGAATTGAAATCACTGTAAAGTGGGTTCTAAAATATAATTTTTTGTTTAAATGTTATCTTATGTGTTTATAAGTTGTTAAATGTTGTTCTTATGATTATAATAAGATTTTTAAATGAAAAGATGAATATTTCCAATAAATGTCCGTTTTCATGATTTTTATGCATAATGACATTCTTAGTACATGTGGTTGTACTAACTCCATGTTTTATTCTATCTATATAGTTCTTGGTTGGTGTAGAGTTTTTGGGAAGTGAAGACTTGGATCGTAGAATCGTTCAAAAGAAGTTGAAAGATGCCCTCATTTGACTCGAGGGCATATATGTCTTTTATGTTTTCCATTCAAAGTATTGTAATAGACTAAGTATTTCTATATTAGTATTTTATATAGGCCGTGTCCCATGTATCCTTGTGTCTTAAGATGATGAGGTTGAGACTTAGTATTCCATATTGCTTTAAATGAAAGAGATTTTTAAAGACTATGTTATATTTTTTGAAAAGTTTTAATCCCGCACTACTTTTCACTATGTTTATGTGATAAATGATATGAAAGCTCTTGTATAAGACCTCCGAGAGGTCAAGTATGCCGGTTGCAATCCGAGATTTCCCCTATCTTTTGGGATGTGGTTTTGGGATGTGGCACATTTTACTTTAGGGAAACTATAGCCTTTACCGACAATAAGACCATGTAAGCCAAACATGGAATTTGGTGTCATTCCCTCACACCAAAAGAGAGTGTCTTACTTTCCAAGGTAAGACATGAGTATCATGCTCGCATATTAGGTGATATCACTTGCTAGATCCTATGGGGAAACATAGTTATGGAACTTGGAGGCATCATTGAAGTATCACTCTAACACCCGTTTTTGGGTCATGAGGATTATGGTGACCTACCTTCCTCCAATGGGAAGGGAGACCCCTCACTTCAAGCTCACTCGGTGCTAATCTAAGTTCTCTTTACTAAAAGTCTTTGTTACATTACTTTATAAGACATAGGCTTTAGGAGATTCACTCCCCATATGCTTAGATCATAGGTTATAGATGAGAAGTTCTTTTATCAACCTATATCATGTGAGAAAACCTTTCACATGACATAGCATATGTAAGCATCTATCTAGTTTAGGATACTCTTGAGAACACCTTTCAAGATCCCCTCTATTGACTAGATCATCATAAATATTTGTGTGTATATACGTGTGAGCAAACCTTTCACATAACACATTTAGACCACACATGTTCATACATTACTTTATTCATGCATAAGTGTACAAGTGTAACTATATGAGACATGCTTTCATATAAACACATTTATACACTAGGTATAATCATACTTTATCATATCACATACTTCACACTATAGCATATAAGACATGTTCATAACATACTCATGCATTCATATCCATGTAGATAAGAGACCAAATCTAGGAACTATCCTGTCAAGGTACACTTGTGCAATGCATAGACAAGGTCTCATACCCTTGCCCATACTAGTACACCTATCAAGTCATCCTAGTTAAGGAAACACATATCATACTTTCATAAACATAATATTAACATGCATAGTAAACACTAGTGAATATGAGCACAACCTTTCATTAGACAATATGATCCTATATTACTAGTAAGCATGCATAATGTGTGAGTGTGTGTGTACATTATTCAATGTGATCACATAATGGCGATCAACAACATATTGAGGCAGACACCCTCTTAATACCACATTACATTTTCAAGCATAGACCACACAACACAATTTAGCATAGGAGGAAAGCTAACTTCATATTACACTTTAAGACTCCTAACATTAGCTATTCACACATTTATATACGGGTACATGGGTAGGGGTAATCAATCCTTAACACTTCATTAATGGCATCACTACACGTGATCTTAACATAGATATATACATGCTTATACAATAGCCTTACAACCTAGATCACAACTAGAATAGGAAAGTAGGCATAAGTTTCACATAGTGTGATCATCGTAACCACACACTCATGTATTCATCAATTTGCCTTCTAGTTCATAGTCAACACATATATAATGACAATAAAGCAAACACCGCCACCATAAGTGAACCATACCACACAATGTCATACAAGGCTTCATCATTTAACAATACTATAGAGAAATAGAGAAGTAGAAGAGTATAGAAATTCTTACCAATCCTTTTGCATTTGGTCATCATTGACAATTACTATTCTTTCATCAACAATTTGAATATAAGGCAGTAGCTAAGTACAATAATCATGAAATAAACCATCTACAAGTCGCCACAAGATCATACTACAATCTAATACAATACATCACATATATACTAGAAAGTAGAGAGTTATAGATCATTAACCAATTTACCTAGTCTTGTTCATCAATCATATTTTATCAATAATATTCTTTTAGGGAAGTAGCTAAATAGATAGAACATCATATCTTAATCATGATTCATTCACCCTAAGATATAGATCACAACATATCATTACTCTACCAAGTCTATAGGCTATAAGAACCTAAATCAATCTTTACCAATTCAATGGTTATCTATTCATATTAGATCAACTATACCTAATTATAATCACATTATACATATATGAGTAGCTAAGGACAATTCACCATAATCAAGTCATATGACAACCAACCTAACGTCAAGATCACAAGTTACCACTTGATAGACTAGAAGAACCTAGATCAATTCAAATCAAGCCTTATTTGCTTTGATCATACAAGATTTATATCCACAATTCAACCATGGTATTATCCTAAGGCAGTAGTTACAAGCATCCTATCATAATCGAATTCCAATTTTATACATTATAAAACCAATGTTACAATGAATACATAGAGATATAAGCTAGGCATGTTCAAATCTTCATACATTGATACACATGGATCCTTCATCATCAGTTCATCATTAATACACGTAAATAACAGTAGGCATAAGCAATTCAATGTAATAGAATCACAATTGAACTAATAACAAGCCACGATCACTATGCACATGCAAGGAAAAATTGAGTTTGGAAAGGAACATGGGTTCACACTGCAATTGGGTTGTTTTTCACGTTAAAACCAATACATTATCATAAATTCATCATGATTAAGCCTTTGAAAACGTTTTTAGAAAGAACCAATTGCTAGATTGAAAGATTGAAAGTTTGATCATGAAATCTCTTTGAAAATTTTAAGATTAATTCTCCAAGTGAAAGGTTACTTAGAGATAAAGGATCACCATACCTTTATTAGATGAAGAATCCACTAAAATTTGGTGAAGAAATCAATGAAGAACTTCAACCCTAGCTTCAATTTTCCCTTATTTAATGAAACTAGATAAATCTTGAATTTTCTTGAATGGAGTCTTCTACTTTGATTTTTTTTCTTGAGGTTTTGTCCTAGGGTTTGAGAGAGAAGAGAATAATGATTCAAAGATGGTATTAGGACTATTTAGGGATTTATAGGACTTGTGAAATCCGTTTTATTTAGGTTTTCCTAGTTGAAAAGGAGAGGAAAATTACCTTAATTACTATTTTCCTACGGTCAAAATGGAACTGCACTATATTACTCACTAAAATGGCCGTAACTTTTTACTCGAAAACTAGACTGATGCGAAATTGGTAGCATTGGAAAGAGGATTCAAATACCTCTAATCGCATAGATAATGGCTCACGTAGTTCCTTATATTCTAAGATTTATGGTCGTTTAAAGGCAAACCTTCCGAACGTCATGGACGTTATTGGATGTTTGACCTCCTAACTTCACAAAACTTGACACACTGCCTATAAACACTACAAAAATTCATATAACGACCTCATAAGCTCATTAAACACATATAAAAACATATAAACACTTATAAGGCACATAGGTGACTTAGTCGTCGAACGTCTTAGTCGTCCCTTGACGTTTGATTTTCAAATCACCCCAACATACTTTAAAGCACTGTATTAGCATGTTAACAAGCTTATAGGCACAAGTGAGGCCCTAGACACCCTAACTCATTTTGGGGGTCTTACATGGACAAACAACGAGTTTAAGTATAGGGTATTGATATACCATGAATTTGCAGTATTTTTAATACATTTCACTAAATAGTTGTGTTTGTCTAGGCCATTTTGTATTAGAACTAATGTTTATTGTGTTATATTTGCAGAAAATAGACTTGGACAAGCTCGAGACAGAAACAACAGAAATTCTACAAAACTGGCCACCCACAAAAGTGACCTACGGACTGTAGGTCTAGTCACGGTACGTTAGGCTGGTGTGGAATGAAGTGTGGAACTATAGAAGAGAGTGATGAACCATAGGTCAAACCACGGGATGTCCTGCACAACCGTCAATTGATTTCGGAGTTCCAGTAATTAAACAAAAGTTCTAAATGTGGAGCCACGAAGGGAACCCACGGATGGTAGGTCGACCTACGGTCTGTCCTGTAGGTCCGTCATTTGTATCTATTTCGTCATTTGTATTTGAAGGTTTAAGGTTCCATCATATGAGAAAATGTCTAAGTCTTGAGCCACAAAATTGACCTACGTACCGTAGGTCAGTCCACGGTCCGTAGGTTAGTCTCACCGATTAAAGTCGAGTCCAGAAAATGTTATTTCCTTATTTCATTTCCTTTTTGTTTAGGACATGTTTTCTATAAATATGTTATGTAAACCTCATTTTGGGTGGTTAGACAATATTATTTACTTTTAGTTCTTGGTTTTTTGGAGATTAACTTGCAATTTTGGAAATTGTTGATATCCCAAGTTTGTTTTGAAGATTTTAAATTTGCAATTCAAGTTGGGATTTTGGATTTCTTACTTTAATCGTAAGTTTATGACAGTGCTATTTCTATCATAAGTAGCTAAATACACAACTAGGGTTGTGGGAACCATGAGCAATTAACAATGTATGAATAATAACTAAGTAATTCCTGAATAGTGTTGATGCATGTATTATTAATCTTTCGTTTAGAAGTCCTTTTAATGAGTGCACACATTAGAACTCGCCTTGTTGCTACTTGCCGAACCAAAGATGTAGTTAATAAGAAAAAGAATCATTAACATATATTTAGTGTGATACTATATAACAGTCTAATGTCAATTACTGTGAGGGTGAAAACAAAGTCATACATTGACGTGATGTCTAATCCGACGTAAAGGTAAGGATTAGTAAAATATAAACATGTAGCTTACCAACTTTGCATGTAAAACACTAGGAAGGGATTAATATTATTAAGGATATTGCGCTAAGAGCTTATGGGGAACACATACACCCTAGTTTCTCTCTCAATTTGATACAAACAAAGTTTGAATTCTGCTCACTTGTTACTTAACTATTTTCAGCATCTGTTTTACAAATCCCCCCCCCCCCTTTAATTACTTGTTCGAAAATAGTTTGACTATACGGATATAATCGGTAGTTAAGTTTAAGTCTAGACCATTGATGTATCGTGGTTTCAAGGTACTTTCAATGCTTTTTCCTTAAGTTTAGTGTGTGTTTAAGGCCTCTTTAAAGTAGTTTTGATGTATTTTTCTTTGTGTTTGCAGGAAAAATTATCCAGAATGAAAACGCTGAAGATGTGCTAAAAATTGCAGAAAAGATGACCTACGGAGCCATCGACGGTTCGTCTACCCATCGACGGTCCGTAGGTGGCAACCGTCACCATGAATATGTTATGCTGCCAAGGAAATATTGGGGAATTCTTACTAAGTGTTAGGCTACAGAAGGGATGATGGTCCGTCGTCCTGGTGATCCGTTGGTGTTAACATAATGTAGCCTCAATGCGCGATTTGAAAAGATTCTAAGTGTGGAGCAACGAAGGCCATCGACGGACCGTCGTCTTGGTTCGTCGATGGTAACAGAGAGTTTGAGAAGAAAGCAGCTGAAAATAGAGTTAAAGTATGGACCGATAGAGGTGTCGACGATCCGTCGCTACCTCGACGGTCCGTCGGTCAGGTCGTCGATGTGAGACGCATTCTTGGACAGATTTTCCTTATTTAGGTTTCCCTTTATGTTTAGGATTCTATTATTATAAATAGGACCAAAAACCTTGTTTTTGGGGTTAGACTCTTGGTTATTTTTCTGATTTGTAATATATGTTGTGTAATATTGGGTTTTGGAGAATACTTCATTTTTTTGGAAACATTTATTGCATTATTTTCTCGAATCTAAGTGATTTTCTGGATTTTCTTCAATATCATCAAAGTAAGTACATGAATTCTTATCTAATTAGTATGAACTGTGTAATTATGAACATTGGTAACTATATCTATAACTAGGGTTGTGGGAACCATTGATAATTAACAACGTAAAACTAGCTAAAATAACAATTCTCAAATAGTCTCTTGCATGTATTGATAATTCTTTCATTTAGATGTCTTTTTAACGAGTGCACGCATTAGAACTTGCCTTGTTGCTACTTGCAGGACCAAGGAGGTAGATAATAAGAAAAGAATTATCAACGTAGATTTAGTATATACAATCTAATAAGCTAGAGTCGATTGGTGCGAAGTAATAACTAAGACATACATCGATTATGATGCTTAATATGAGGTAAAAGGTAAGGTTTAGTAAAGTACAAACACGTAGCCCAACCAAGGTGCGGAGTGAAATTCACTAGTTGTCGGACCAAGGAATTAGAGATACACAACTTACCACTTCGCATGCAAGATACTAGGACAGAGTTGTTATAGCAGGGTTACTGTGTTACGAACCTATGGGGAACACTTACACCCTAGTTTCTCTTATCATTTGATAAACATCAAATATTTGAACTAGCTACTTGTTTACTTAGACTTAAGTAATTACTTTTGTTACACAAAATCCCCCCTTTAATTGTTTATTTCCGGAAAGGACTTGACTAAATAAAAGTAATCGTAGACTAAAGTTAAGTCTAAACCATTTTCCTCGTGGGTCAACCCCCACCTAACATTTGGGTTCTTTACTTGATACGACTACTTATACTTTTGTAAGGAACTATAGTTTGAGCGTATCAAATTTTGGCGCCGCTGCAGGGGAAAATTACTTTTAGATTAACTTTAAGAACACTACCGAATTTTAGTCAACAATTTCCTAATTTTTCTTTTTCTTGTTTTTTTATTTTTCTCTCTCGCATGTCTAGCTTTAGTGTATGCCAAGTACACGGAGTCGAGGAGAACAAATGCTTCCACTTGATCTAGAACTAGACCGCACAGTTCGTAGAATGAATATTCAAAACTATCCTGCTTATATCGATGATGAGATCAACCCTCAATTTCCCCTGCCGGTTGATGCTCATAATCGAGTGGTTGTTGATAAACTTAGTGAAGGTAATCCAAGGAGGCAACCTCCTGCCCCACGCCCTCAAGAGTACAATAGGGGAAATGTTAACATCACTGACTCTGATGGGCCACTTATCCTACCTCCTCTACCACATGGTCATACTTTTGTTGTAACTAGTACCTTGATGCAGATTCTCACCGGTAGAGGTTTGTTTTCGAGGCTATCATCTGAGGATCCACATGATCACATCTCCAAACTAAGGTCGGCGTGTAAGAGTTGTGTAGGGAGGCCAGAATTAGACATGGATGTAATTGGATTAAGGGTGTTCCCTCTCTCACTAACGGGGGAGGACACAATTTGGTTTACTGAGTTTCCCTACAATTCAATATACACTTGGGAGCAATTGGGGGATGTGTTCCTAGCAGGTATTACCCAGTTTCTAAAAAGCTAGACCACAAATATAGGGTGAACAAATTTGTGGCATTACTAGGGGAGTCAGTAAGAAGATCTTGGGATACGTTCACCTCATTCTTGAGAAGAGTCCCAAACCACCGCATTAATGATGAGTCACTAAAAGAGTACTTCTATTGGGGGCAATATGATAATAATAAAGCAGTACTGGATACGATTGTGGGTGGTACTTATGGGGAGTGTACTTATGCAGAGATCGCTGAGAAGCTAGAGAATATATACCGAAATAATAAAGCTTGGAGCACTAGGAAGTCGGATACTGGGAGAAACACTTTGCAGTGCAAGCTTCGCATAACCCAGATGTAGATGAGATTCGTGAAGAGATGGCTCAAATGAGAATTGAGCTTAGGTTGGTGTTAAAACATGTCACCAGGGGTGCAGAAAAGGTAAATGCGGTGATATATTTTGATAAACCACCACCACCGGTTGATGAGTACTACTATGAAGAAGATTCTTATGCAGTGAATGAGCAGACGGGGGGTTTCCAGCCGAATGCCCAAGACTCCAATCAGGAAAATTGACGCCAAGGTCATGAAAATCAAGGTCGAAACTATGGGAATTACAACTGAGAGGGTCACTGTGTTCGAGATGGAAACTACAACTGCGACAACAACTTCAACCGGGATAACTATGGTAACAAAAACGATCGGAGTAGGCCCTATGTTCCACCTCAAAATTGGGAAGTTGCTCCTAGGGATGGTGGAGGTAGTATGGTGCGAGTTGAGGATATGTCACAAATGATGAGGAGGAGGTTTGATGCTAGTGAAGAGCACGCCAAAAAGTTGAGAGGTTATTTAGCAAATATTGGGCAAAAGGTGGATGCACATGCAATCTCAATCAAGCATCTTGAGTTTCAAAGGTCCCAATTGTCTTCTACTGTGAACCCACGCCAACCGGGTACTCTTCCTAGCAATACTGTCCAGAATCCAAAAAATTATGGACATTGTATGGCAGTCAGTACTCGAGGGGGTAAGCAGACCAAGGATCCACCTATGTCGTCTGGCCTCGAAATTGAGAAGAGAGGAGATGATGATGTATAGAAAGTTAGTGGTGAGTTGGTAGATAAATCTGGGAAAGAAGTTGAGACACCCCAAAAAGTGACCCCCATTCCTAGACCACCACCCCATTTCCGCAAAAATTGGTGAAAAATACCAAAGATGGTAAATACCGGTGTTTTATTACTATATTGAAACAGCTTTCCATCAATGTCCCTTTGATAGAAGCTCTTGAACAAATGCTCGGTTACGCCAAGTTCATGAAAGATATGGTCACTAAGAAGATATCAGTTAGTTTTGAGGATGATGATCGGATGTAACACTGTAGTGCTACAAGGTCTCTTGTGCAAAAGAAAGAAGATCCGGGTGCTTTCACTATTCCATGCACAATCGGGTTGTTACACTTTGCTAAAGCATTATGTGATCTTGGGGCACGCATAAATCTCATGCCTCTCTCGATTTACAAGAAGTTGGGTTTGGGTGACCCAAAGCCTACTGCAATGCGGCTACTGATGGCCGATTGAACAGTGAAGAGGCCTATTGGGATACTCCATGATGTTCTAATAAAAGTGGAGATATTTATTTTTCCAGCCGATTTTGTGATTCATGATTGTGAGGTGGAGTTTGAGGTGCCAATTATTCTTGGGAGGCCTTTCCTTGCTACCGGTCGTGCCTTGGTTGATATGGAGAAAGGGAAGATGAAGTTTCGGTTGAACAATGAAGAATCGAATTTCAACATTTGTAGGTCCATGAGACAGAATGGTGAGCTCCAATCGGTATCTGCGATATCCTACAAGGTTGAGAGTTCGTTCGAGGTACAAATAGAAGAGTGTCTTGGTGTTGAGGCACTAGCGGCAGTGATCATGAATTTTGAGAGTGATTGTATAGAAAAATATGGGTCAATTGTTGTGGCACTTGATCGAGGTGATGTTCGGTTCAAACAAAAGAAATCGGATTTAGATATGAAGCATCGCGAGTCTCCACCAGCAAAACCATCTATTGGGGTGGCTCCAAAATTGTAGCTTAACACCTCAACTGAGGTATGTATTCTTGGGGAAAGGTGACACTTTGCCGGTAATTATTGCATCAGATTTGAATATGCAACAAGTAGAATGTTTGGTTGAAGTGTTGAAGAGGTTCAAGAGAGCTATTGGGTGGACTATTGCGGATATTATTGGGATCCCTCCCGGTATTTTTTCACATAAAATCAAACTCATGCCCGATCATAAGCCTATTATTGAGCACCAGAGACGTTTAAATCCACCTATGCAAGAAGTGGTGAAGAAGGAAATTATTAAGTGGTTGGATGCCGGAGTTATATATCTGATCGCTGATAGTAGTTGGGTGTGCCCTGTTCAGTGTGTGCCCAAGAAAGGGGGAATGATGGTGGTCCCTAATGAGAAAAACGAGCTTGTTCCAATGCGGACAGTGACCGGATAGAGAGTGTGTATGGATTACTGGAAATTGAATGCATGGACTGAGAAGGACCATTTTCGTATGCCCTTCATGGATCATATGCTAGATTGTCTTGTAGGAAAGGGGTGGTATTGTTTTCTTAATGGTTATTCGGGTTACAATCAAATCTCTATTGCACCAGAAGATCAAGAGAAAACCACTTTACTTGTCCTTATGGAACTTTCGCGTTCAAGAGGATGCTCTTCGGGTTGTGTAATGCACCAGCTACTTTTCAGGGATGTATGATGTCCATATTCTCCGATATGGTGGAGGAAACCATTGAGGTATTTATGGATGATTTTTCTGTTGTTGGTAACTCGTTTGATCATTGTTTGAATCACTTGTCCGAAGTTCTTAAAAGATGTGAAGATTGCAACCTTGTGCTAAATTGGGAAAATGTCACTTTATGGTGAAAGAAGGTATTGTATTGGGTCATCGCTTTCTCAGAGAAGGGTATAGAGGTTGATCGAGCTAAAGTTGAGGTGATCAAGAGACTTCCTCCACCCATCTCTGTAAAGGTGTGAGGAGTTTCCTTTGGCATACGGGTTTCTACCGGAGGTTCATCAAGGATTTTTCAAAAATTGCACATCCTCTATGCAAGTTACTTGACAAAGAGTGTAAATTTTACTTTGATCAATCCTGTCTTAAGGAATTTGGTGAGTTGAAGGAGAAATTGGTGTATGCGCCCATTATTATTTCCCCTGATTAGAGCAAGCCATTTGAGGTGATGTGTGATGCTAGTGGGTTGCGCTTGGTGTAGTTTTGGGTCAAAGAAGGGATAAAATCCTTCACCCCATTTACTATTGCCAGTGAAGCCTTTAATGAAGCCCAAAATAACTACAATGTGACTGAACAAGAGCCCCTTGCGGTGGTCTTTGCTTTCGAGAAATTTCTCTCCTATTTGCTTGGCACAAGAGTTATAGTGCTAACAAGGATGCGAAACCGAGGTTGATTCGTTGGGTATTACTATTGCAAGAATTTGACTTTGAATTGAAAGAAAGGGACCAAAGATTAAGTTGCCGATCACTTGTCCCAACTAGAGGATAGAGCTATGCATGAACTGGGTGGAAAGGCTGAAATTGATGATACTTTCCCTGATGAGCATGCATTGCCTGCTTCTCAATACTTGATTCCATGGTTCGCTGATTTTGCGAATTACTTGGCTAGTGATATCATCCCATCGGACATCTCTTTTCATCAAAGGAAAAAGTTCATGCATGATGTGAAAAATTTTATTTGGGATGAGCCATATTTATATAGGAGTTGTGCCAACGGGCTTATTCGGTGTTGCGCCGGAAGTCGAGATGTTGAGTGTTTTGGAGGCATGCCACTCCTCGCCTGTGGGTGGGCATCATAGTGGTATCCGGACAGCCCATCAAAATCTTGCAATGCGGCTACTATTGGCCAACCATCCACCAAGATGCTCATAAGTTCGCCAAGGCATGTATAGGTTCCAAAGAGATGGAGGTGTTTCTAAACGGCAAGAACTCCCTTTAAATACCATTCTTGTAATTGAGTTGTTTGATGTGTGGAGTATTGATTTTATGGCCCCTTGAGTTCTCATGGGATTAAGTATATTCTTGAGGTGGTTGATTATGTGTCAAAATGGGTGGATGCCATAGCACTTGCAAATAATGAAGGGAAGAGTGTCACCGCGTTCTTGAAAAAGAACATATTTTCCAGATTTGGCACCCCAAGGGCCATTATTAGTGATGGGGGATCCTACTTTTGCAACAAGTTGTTCAAAGGATTGTTGGAGAAATATGGGGTTCGCCACAATGTGGCCACGCCATACCATCCTTAGACTAGTGGGCAAGTTGAGGTGTCAAACAGAGAAATCAAGCATATTATGGCGAAAACCCCCAGAAATCTGCAGCGACCAAAAAGATTAGCTTATTGGGTGTTCATGTGAAGGGACCAAATCCCCAAAAATCTGCAGAAAATTGGTCTGGTGCACTGATTGACGGACCGTCATCTTGTCGACAGACCGTCGGTAGGGTCTGTAGATCCCAGGTTTGTTTCTTTTAGGGAACATTCAACGGAGCAGTCGACAGTCTGTCGATGGGGAATCGTCGGCTCCTCCAACCCAATAAACCGACCCGGCCCGACAGGTTATATATTAACTTTTTACACTTTTCTGTTACCCACCTCTTCAAAACCTTTCCCAAAACCGTTTCCCTCCTCGTTTCCCTTCAACTTCCCCACTTCCTCACCCATTAACTCCATTTTCTATCATTCAGATTCTCCTCTTCCCAAATGTCCATCAGTTTCCCAATCCCTTCTCTCCCCCAATTTTCCATCTTCATCTGTATTCTGCCCAGTCTGTCACATCCGGGGAGCACCCCCTAGAAGTAGCACGGTGTACTTGACCTCCCGGATGTATTATACAAGCTCATAGTTATCATTAATCGCATTGACATAGTAAATTTAGTGGAAACAACTTTTCATAGCACATCATATGCTAGAAACTCACTTCATATATATAAAATATCATAATACATATTTGGACTCTAAGTCTCATTGCCATATTAGACTCAATAACTTTAGAGTACATTAAGGACAAGGCTCTTAAGATATAATACAAATCTACACAATACTTAATAGACTTTACAATAAGTACGCATTAGGACATCCTTGGACTTAAGGATTCCTTTCCTTGAGCTTGGGAATCACCTATCAAGCTCTTCAACATTCAAGATATCCTTTAAGAATCCATAACCTACACTTTGTGTTAAGAAGAATGGGATTAGTACAAGAATGCACCAAGTATGACAACCATGCAAAAACATGCATTTAAAAGGGACATTTTCTTTGAAATCATACTTCATGCCTTTTTGAGTAAATCATCATAAAACCTTTATCAATAGCATTTATATCATTCTCATAATTCATAGAAACACAATCAAAGTCCAAACATCATAGAAAATCACTTATGGAATTTAAGTCCAAATTGAAGTCACTTCACAGTTAACTCAATTTCCTTAACAGTGAACACTTCCTTTCAATTCATTAGTCTTCCGAGAAATCCTTTAGGGATACTTGGTACAATGTATCACCTTAAGACCACAAGAAATCATGTATAGAACCTACAAAAGACAACACATACCATCATAGAAGTATAGTACAACATAGACATAGTAAAGCCTAGACTAAAAAGACATTACAATGAACTCCTAGTCAATATGCTCTTGTACTTATTTTACTTCATATTGAACCTTATGAAATATAACTCATGACCCCAATATAAGTCTACTAAAGCAATGTATATGTAAGGCCCCATAACCTCACACATACTTAGTACACCTATCATGAGACCACAAGCCTTTACATCCAAATCATATATCAACATAGTAGGAGGAGACAACTTCATTTATGTCAAGTAAGACCTTCATCACTATGGTCAACAAGATCAACATCATTCATAAAGAACACATACGTAGTGACATGCATTAAAAAACCTTTCTATAACTTCCTAAGGAGATACTTGTTCAATGTCTAGATGGGTTCATTACTTCCACCTATCCTAAGTAACATCCCTTAAGTCATTCTAGTTAGGGTCCTAGTCATTTACTTTCATTGTCCATTTTAATTTAGGGAAACCATAGCCTTAACCGACCATGGGTGATAATCATGGAATCCGGTGTCATCAAACCCCACACTGAAAAAGGGTGGTCTACCGACCAAAGTAGAACCCATCATGACATAGCTTTCTAGGTGGTTCCACTAGCTAGTATCCTATGGTGGCAACATAGTTTATGGAACTTGGGGGATTCATGTAAATATCAACTATACACCCTATGTGGGGTCATGAGGATATCCACCCTGTGAGGACCGTAGTGAACCTTACTTCCCCTATTTGGGAAAGTGTCACTCCCTCACATGAGGACTGTAGTGAACCCTACCTTCCCTGTTTGGAAATTGTCACCCCCTCATCTACAAGTTCACTCGGTGTTAATCTAAGTTCCTTTTATTGAAAAATCCTTTATTTTCATTTCTTTACAAAACATAGGTTTAGGAGAGTCATCCCCTCATATGCTTAACTTATAGGTCATAGATGAAAGTTCATCAACCTAATTCATGTGAGAAACCCTTTCACATGGACATAGCATATGTATTAGCACTATCTAGTCTAGGTTACACTTGAGCACACCTTTCAAGGCTCCTCTATTGACTAAATCATCATTCATGTGTATGAGTGTATACATAAATGTGAGCAAACCTTTCACATAACCCATAATGTCACACATGTTCATATATCAATGCATGATTCTATAGGCATAACTATATGAGCAATCCTTTCATATAAACCCACTAATACACTACGCATATTCATACTTCATCATTTCATATACATCATATTTATAACATGTTCATATATGCATCTTTCATATACATAGAAACCAAACCTAGGAACTATCCTATCAAGGTAAGCATGTGCAATGTATAGACAAGGTCCCATACCCTTGCCCATACTAGTACACCTATCAAGTCATCCTATTAAGGGAATATAAATCATACTTTCATAAACATCACCTTAATATGCATAGTAGTAAACACTGGTGAATATGAGAATTACCTTTCATTTAGACACAATGACCTATACTACTTGTAACATGCATGTGAAGTGAGTGTGTGTGTATATTGGTCAAAATGAGCACCTACTGGACATCAAAAAACATATTGAGGAAGACACCCTCTTAGACCATAACACTCTTTCTAGAATAGACAACACAACACATAATAGCATAGGAGACAAGTCAACTTCATTTAACACTTAAGACTCCTAACTTGTACTATCCATGTATTCATATAGGGGTACATAGGTAAGGGGTTATTAACCCTTTTAACACATAAATGGAAGCACCTACACTTTACCCTAACATGGATATACACATGCTCATACAATAGCCACAAAACCTGATTCACAACTAGGATAGGAAAGTAGACATAAGCTTCTCATAGTATCATTTTAAGCACATGTTCATAAGATAAACCAATTTGCCTACAACTCCATGGTCAATACATATATAATGAAAAAATAAGTAAACAGCGCTACCATAAGTGGACCATACCACACAATGCAATACAAGGCTTCATCAACATTTCAATAAAGAAGTAGAAAAGTAGAAGAGTAGAGGAAATAAGCATTCTTACCAACTCCTCAACCTTTGATCCTCATTGATAAATACACCTTGTTTACCAATAATTCATATATATGGCAGTAGCTAAATGTACTTTAATCATATAAGAAACCATGTACAAGTCGCTACATGATTATACTATAACATAATACAACACATCACATACTAGGAAAAGTAGAAGAACATATATACCTAGATAAAGTAATATTTCATAGATAATATCAATATAATACAGTATCTAATCATAAAGAAATCATGCTTAAAGCACTTCAAGATCAAGCTACAACATAGACATTAGACTTGTCAATTTGCTATAGTGTAGAGAGGGAATTAGCCAACCCTCTTGATTCTCTAAGACCTTGATATTCCATCATATTTTAACAATAATGTACATACTAGGAAGAATCTAGATAAATCACTTCATCAAAGGAAATTATTCTTCATCTATCCACAATTCAAGATATCATCATATACATAATATTATCCATCGATAGACTAAAAGACTAGGTCAATTCACATAAGCCATCTTTAATTCAATCATGAAAGATTCTTATTCATTATCCAATCATGATACTAACCCAAAATAGTAGATACAACCAACCTAACGCAATCGACCACATTAATCCGTATAGAAACCAATGTTACAGTGAACCATGGAAACTAGGCTAAACATGCTCAAATCTTCATCCATTTATTCTCATGGATCCTTCAAAATCAATTTAACATAAACTCATGTAAATAACAGCATGTACAATCACTTGAATGTAATAGAATCATAATTAACTCGATAGCAATTCAAGATCACAAAGCCCATGGAAGTCTAAATCGTTTTGGTGAAGGAGCATGGATTCACCATGTAATTGGAGTGAAATTCACGTTAAAACTTAATCATGAGTCAATCGTTAAAAACCTTTTTAGAAAGAATCCATGGCAGATTGAAGAAGGACTTTGATCATATTTTTCTTCTTTGAAATCATTGGAATAGCTCTCTAGATGAAAAGATAACTAGAGATGAAGATCACCATACATTGGTCTAGTTGAAAACCTCTAAGACTTGATGATTCATTCATGGAAAAACCCAGCTTAAATCTGTTCTTGAGCTTCATTAACAATTGTGGTTTTAGAGAGAACATTTTTGGAGGGAAGAGCTCAAAACATGTGAGTTGATTTTAGAATGGGTTGATCACGTTTTAGATGACTTATATACACCTAAATTAACTAAATAAACCTACTATAGTCTTATCACGTGGGGTAAATTTCTCGTCACCCCTTAAATGAAACAAACGCAAACTTACAGTGCACCAGCGACGGAGGCAATGACGAGGCGTCATGCTGTCGACGGTCCGTTCCTGGCTTCCTTCACCTGGAACTTAGCCAAATTCTTGTCTTGTTACCTGCCCCAGGCAAGTTCCAGTCGACGAGACTTGATCGAAGGGCCATTGGTGGACCAACGATCCGTTGATGGTTCCGTCAATGGACACTGCCTAGACAGTGTCTTCGATAGCCTTGGGTCTTTCTTTTAGGGCCTCTTGTGGGTCTCTTTAGAAGTCGTACCCGGACGTTTCCAACGTTATTATAACCCTTAACAAGTTATAGAACTTCGACATATATTTCATCCAAAACAAACACCTACAAGACGTCCAAACAGGCCAAGCCCCATCATGACACACGTTGAACATCTTAAGGGCTATCTTTTGAACGCCTTGGACGTTCTTGGTCGTTTGACCTCCAAACTTCTCAAAACTTCATATTCTATCATTTAACATCATTATAAACCATTTAAAGACTTGATAAAATCATTTCATTTCAAATTTAAGCATGCATAGACACATGAGGCACATAAGTGACTAGTCGTCGGATGTCTTGGTCGTCCCTTGACATTCGACTTCCAAATCACTTCAAACTTTTCACACTACCTATAAATCATATAATAAGACATTTTAGAACCTTACAACCTGAATTCGAACATTTTAGGCTCTATACACCTTATCTCATTTTTGGGGTCTTACACGGTCGGTGTTCGAGGTCGTTATTTGGTGTTTCGTACTTGCAAGAATTCATCTCCTCATTCCCTACACTACAGTATACAAGTATGTCTTTCTGATATGCTATATTTACTCTCGTTACTTTCCATGCTAAATTACTGGAATACGATAGTGGGTCTTGAATTTGGGACACCGTTGCATGCTTAAAATCTTCAAACTTAATTCCTAGTCCTTTAGAACAATGAAAGTTAATGGGATGAGGATGTATTTTCTAATAATTGTTGTGTTTTGAGTGTTGTTGTTTTAGACAGGGTTTGATAGTCTGTGAGAATCTATGTTTAAAACTACGATAATTCATGCCCTAGGAATGATGAAATTCTTTGTTAAACGCTAGAGTAACTTAATGTTTCTTAGATTGCTCTGAAATTGTTCTTTGGGGGTAACAATGGCTGCCAAAATTCTTTCCCTGAGACAGAACGAGACCCCTTTGATGGACCATCGGTCCTTTGACGGACCATCGTTGGGGTCCATCAACAACATCTCCCCTGATTTGTCTAAGTGTCTACCCACGGGGGTGGACGACGGTCCGTCAACCCATCGACGGACCGTCCTGCATGACCGTAGACTCTATCAGAACCCTTATTTCTGAAGTTCTTCAAAACTTTTCTAAGGGTCCATCGACGGACCCCCACTAGTGGACCATCGTTCAGTCGACGGTCCGTCCTGCAGGTCCGTCGTCCTTAACATAAACTATGTTTTTTAAGAATCCAAAAAAGTTTCTAAGGGTCCATCGAAGGACGCCCACTGACGGACCATCAATCAGACGACGGTCCGTCCTGCACTTCCGTAGTCCTTAACAGAAACTATATTTTCATAAGAATCCACAAAAAGTTTTTAAGAGTCCATCGACGAACCCCCACTGACGGATCGTCGTTCCATTGACGGTCCATCATGCACTTCCGTCGTCTCTAACAGAATCTTTGTTTCTGAAATGACTAAATAAATTTTCTAAGTGTCCACCGACAGACCCACACTGACGAACCGTTGTTCCATCGACAGACCGTCAATGTGGTTCGTCAGTCACTTCTGCAGTTCTGCATCACCACTTTGCTTGTGTTTCCTCCTCTCTGTTTGATTCTTTTGAGCGTGTTGCTTACTTACATTGGTATTAATAACCCCTCCTTGCAGGTACACATGGCACCCAATCAAGACTTAGTCCATTCTCGAGGACGTTCCAAGTTTGTCGCCCCTTCCCGCTGGTTGGTGATTGGGTCATCCGACGATGAACGCGACCTCGAATACGTGCCCACAGGCATCGAGACACCGTCACGTTCTGCTAGGATTCTCGGACACGCCCATGAGGGTTGCGTCCGGCATAGTCACTACCTCCTAGTCTGATGAGGAGCGCACACTGACCGGCACACCGTCTGGGTCTGCTGCAGTTTCTGAGGGAGCATCTGGATCTGCGGAGGCGTCCGGGTCTGAGGAAGCTTCATCTTCACAGGGGGACACTTCTCCAGCTCCATAGGTCCACTCTGCCTCATTTAAGGAAGCTAACAGTGCGGATTCTACTCCAGCACCCCTGACCAACGTCCCCGCAACGGTTGCTGATCAGCCCAACCGGTGGTGTGTCGATGGCCAATATCAGATATACAGATATGCGAAGCTGCTCAACGACAAGGGGTTCATTACTCGGACTCGGATAGTTGAGCCGAAATTTCTTACCGGGATTCTTCCCACGATGCCAGCTATATATGACCTTTTCACCCGCCATCGGCTAGACTGGACGGCTAGGAGTTTGGGTCGTTACAGCGAGGAGATGGTGCGAGAGTTCTACGCCGCCTATATGGCGAATCTCAGGGCTAGTTTGGATAGGCGTACTAACCCTGCCAAACACACACCACTTGAGCATATTCGTGTCCGTGGCAAGCGGGTGGATATCTCTTTGCCCGCCATTCGCAGATTTTTATATAGTGCTGATACTAATGCCACCAGGACCCCCCTCACTCCCGAGTTTGACTATAGTGGAATCTGGTAAAGGACAGCAGTTTCCAGCGTAACAAAGTGCTGAGAGAGACCACCAAGAGGTATATAGCCCAGAAGATCTCCATGGATGGCGAGGGTGCTGATTGGGTGCTGGAGCGCAAAGGAGGTATAAAGAAGGACAACCTCACATTCACAGCCAAATTCTTATGGATCTTGGTCCATCATTTCCTCTTTCCCACTACTGCTGATAATATTGTTGCATGGGATAGAGCAGTGCTGATAGCTGGCATGGTTGCTGGGTTCGAGGTGGATTTCGCGTGGCTGTTGCAGGCGGTCATTCATGAGAGGGCCTTTAAGGCCACCACTACTTACCCCTTCCTTTGCATGGTTTTTGAGTTGTGCAGTTCTGCTGGAGTGCCCTTGTGGCACATTCATGTGCTCAAGACCCCGACTGGCATAGTGGATATCGGTCTCATCCGAGATGAGCCCAATGAGCTGGCTCCCAATAGAGGGCCCCGAGAAGAGGTGCAGCCTCTAGGTGAGAGCTTGGCAGCCATGGTAGAGCAAGCCCAACGGGATGATCAGGCTACATTAGAGACTACCGACACCACCCTGGTTAAGTCTACCCTCCCGCTCCACCCCATCTGCAACACTGGTCTCGATCCCTAGGGTCCAGAAGTTAGAGGCCCAAATAGCCACACTTCTACATCATATCCAGCCTTGGATGCAGAAGTCCATTGATAAGGCGAAAGAGCGAATCGAGAAGAAGATGGCCCAGCGAACTAAGAGGCAGATTATGGAGGTCCACCAGCGCCTTGACGCATTTGAGTAGAGGATTCTCACCCGGCCAACCCCTACTGTAGATTTAATGACTCTCCAGGCTGCTCTGGTGAGTCTGAGAGCAGATATGGATGCCATACTGGAGGCCTGGGTTCCCAAGTCTAAGGCCCTATCTGCGGAGCCTGTTGAGGATATAGTGATCGTTGCACTGTTCTCCACCACTGTTGCGCCATCACCTCAGCCACGTGAGTGTACCAAGAGGCACCGGTCTAGAAAGGATGATGAGACTCAAACTAGGAAGAGAGAACGTCTTGAGTTGGAGGCTGCGAGGAGAGACCTCACTAATTGATTAGGAGGGCCGACATATGAGGGCTCAGTAGGTGGCTGATGGGGCATCTATCTCCAGGAATGTTGATGTTGAGAGGAGCACTACTGCGGGTGATTTTATTGCTTCGGACACTACTTATGGGGTCCCTACTACAAAGGGAGCGGGTTCTGGCAAATCGAACCTGCCATCTTGTTGATCATCGGTGCTATGCGCCTCAGGTTTCCTTCACCTACCACTCAGTTCTATTTTTTATGCATTGGGGACAAATGCATGGTCTTTTGTTGGGGGTGGGATAAATGGAAAGTGAGTGCTAGGGTGAAGTCTCAATAGCCCAACTCATTATCCTCTCTTGGGGTTTTCTTTCCTGTGTTCTTTTTGCCCAAGAGACTGTTTGCTTTATTATTGAACCGGCACGTTAGTATCTTGTACATAGTATTGATATGAAATCTGAAGTATGATGGCTAAATAAAATGATATCCTGATTTAAAGAAAATGGTTGCATGATTAGGCATAGTGAATGATGACTTTGTGGCTCTAAGCATGAAATAGAGATACACCCCTGCATGACCCTTAATCTTAAGCTCGAATTAAGTGTCTGATAATCTGGTAGGGTAATGAGGTGTTAAGTGAGTGTGAGAAATTTGAATAGACCACCATTGGTACTAAGCTAGAACTTGCCCGGTTAGTCTTGCTAAAAGTAATCTATAATAGACAATTAGGAAAGGATCAAAGGCTCTTGTTCAAGATAGTCAACCTTTAGCCTAACCGAATAAAATTAATCCCTTCTTGATCCAAATGATTTGAGCTTAACATGAACCTTTCTTTTCTACCCCAACATATCTTCTGGGAACAATGTGTTGGCCATGGTCCCTCCTTGGACATGTGCACCTCAGCTTATGCCAAAAGTATAAGTTGATGGTGGCTAAAGCAGAAAAACAACCTTGTCGTGGCCCTGACCCAACCTTGGGTATTGTGTACCTTGCCTCATGGCAAAGCCATGAGTTGAGGGTGGCTATTATGAGGAATGCTCCGGAAAGTGGGGCTGAAAGAATAAAGAGAGAGAAATAAGAAAAGAAAAGTGACTCAAGCAAAGTTGAAATCAAGTGAAAAATTGCAAAATTTGAAAGTAAAAGAAAATAAAAAAATAAAATAAGAGTCAATTACACAAAAGGAGAAAGAAAGGAGAAAATCAAGGCAAAAGAATATAACAAAATTAAGAAATAGGGCGGAATAAACGATGAAAAGGTAGGATGTTTAATTGTTATGTCAAGGAGGACAACAAGTCAATAAAATACATCAAAATGTACCCTACCTAACCCTGATCCTACGTTACAAGCTAAGAAAGTCCTATCGTGATCCTAATAGTCTAACACGTTGAACTTAAAGCAATAAAAATAAGGGCAAGCCTATGGCGATAAGTACCAATGAGGTGAGAAGTTGTTCTGAGAGTGAGTGTTGAAAAAAAATAATCCTTATACTCAAACTGAAATAACTATGTGAAAAAGTAGGATATTGTTTTTAAACAAAGGACACTAGTTGCAATACTGGAATGTTGGCACCTTGGTGAGAAGTAAAAGAGGAGAGGTGTCGGTGCATGGTGAGTCTGTGTCATAGTCTGATCCACATGAGCGAGCCTAATAGTGATATCATGCATGAACATAATTAAAATAATCAGGATTGATATCCAGATGATTGCGAAAGCTAAAATAAGGATACTTTTGTACAAAGGTTTTTATGGTGAGTCATAGTGCGTCGCTTGAGGACAAATAACAAATTTAAGTTGAGGGTGTTGATATACCGTGGTTTCACGGTACTTTCAATGCTTTTTCCTTAAGTTTAGTGTGTGTCTAAGGCCTCTTTGAAGTAGTTTTAATGTATTTTTCTTTGTGTTTACAGGAAAAATTGTCCAAAATGAAAATGCTGAAGATGTGATGAAAGTTGCAGAAAAGATGACCTACGGAGCCATCGACGGTCCGTCTACCCATCGACGGTTCGTAGGTGGCAATCGTCGCCATGAAGATGTTATGCTGCCAAGGAAAGATCAGGGAATTCTGACTAAGTGTGAGGCTACGGAAGGGATGATGGTCCGTCGTCCTGGTGGTCCGTTGGTGTTAACAGAATGTAGCCTTAATACCCGATTTTAAAATATTCTAAGTGTGGAGCAATGAAGGCCATCGACGGACTGTCGTTCTGTCAACGGACCGTTGTCTTAGTCCGTCGATGGTAGCAGAGAGTTGGAGAAGAAAGCAACTTAAAATAGAGTTGAAGTATGGACCGATGGAGGTGTTGACGATCTGTCGTTACCTCGACGGTCCGTCGGTCAGGTCGTCGACGCGAGACACATTTTTTGACAGATTTTCCTTATTTAGGTTTCCCTTTATGTTTAGGATTCTATTATTATTAATAGGACCAAAAACCTTATATTTGGGGTTAGACTCTTGGTTATTGATTTGTAATATTGGTTGTGAATATTGGGTTTTGGAAAATACTTCATTTTTTCGGAATCGTTTATTGCATTATTTAATTCAAGTGATTTTCTGGATTTTCATCAATCTAGTCAAAGTAAGTACATGAATTCTTGTCTAATTAATATGAATTATGTAATTATGAACATGCGTAACTAAATCCATAACTAGGGTTGTGGGAACCATGGGTAATTAACAAAGTAAAACTAGCTAAAATAACAATTCTCGAATAGTTTCTTGCATGTATGGATAATTATTTCGTTTAGAAGTCTTTTTGACGAGTGTACGCGTTAGATATTGCCTTGTTGCTACTTTCCGGACCAAGGAGGTAGATATAAGAAAATAATTATCAACGTAGATTTAGTATATACTATTTAATAAGCTAGTGTCGATTGGTGCAAAATAATAACTAAGTCATACATCGATTGTGATGCTTATATGAGGTAAAAGGTAAGGCTTAGTAAATTACACACACGTAGCCGGACCAAGGTGCGGAGTGAAATTTACTAGTTGTCGGACCAAGGAATTAGGGATTCACAACTTACCACTTTGCATGCAAGATACTAGGACAGAGTTGTTATAGCTAGGGTTACTGCGTTAGAACCTATGGGAACACTTACACCCTAGTTTCTCTCATCATTTGATAAACATCATATATTTGAACTAGCTACTTGTTTACTTTGACTTAATTAATTAATTTTGTTACACAAAATCCCCCCCCCCTTTAATTGTTTGTTTTCGGAAAGGATTTGACTAAATAGAAGTAATCGTCGATTAAAAGTTAAGTCTAAACCATTTTCCTCGTGGGATCGACCCCAACCTAATATTTGGGTTCTTTACTTGATATGACTGCTTATACTTCTTTAGGGAAGTATAGTTTGAGCATATCAACCATATTCCTCGTGGGATCGATCCCAACCTAAAAGTTGGATTCTTTACTTGACAACACTAGATGATACTTCTTTAGGGAGGTGTAATTTGAGTGTATCACATGTATCTTAGATATTCCCATTATTTCCTCATTTATGCGTGATCACGAAAAAGCATAAATTTTCTTGATTTATTTCTACATGTTTACTTGTTGAGAATGAGTTGCATATAGACCTCATGATATTATCAATTGATCATGTTTTAGCTTAGAGTTGATGTTTCCTTCTCGGGTATATGCATAATGTGATTGTGTTTATGTTGTGTTGTAAGGTTTAAGTTCCTACCTTCCTTATGATGTCTTGAATCTCATTTGAGGATGAATGATCCCAAGAGGGAGATAATGTAACACCTCGAATTCAAGAAGAAAGAAAAAAATCCATTTTTAAGAAATTTGGTGTTGGTTCCTACAGTGCCATCCATGGCCTGTGGAATAACTGCAGTTCGTAACTCGAGTTTTACCAAATGTCAATTCAAAAATTCTTTTCAATGTTTCACCAAGATGATTTGTCGTTCAATGCACGAGCAATAAATAAGTTTCATAGGTGAGTTTCAGACTTGGAGAGATTTTTTAAGGTCGGAACTTGAGGACCATGGGTTGGGACTCACGGCCCGTCGATTAGACGACAGCCCATGGGTGGGTCTCGTCGTTGGGATCCAAAAACTTTAGTCTCTGATTAAGGCCCCAACAGGTGGGTTCGGATTTGACCAACGAATCGTCTGTCTCGCCGTTGTTGGTGTCGGGAATTAAATTTTATTAGGGCTTTTGGGTCTTTTCCTAATCCAAATACTAGGTCCTTTTATCGTGCACCCAAACCCCTATATAAGCATTTTAACCCCCATATTTCCCCAATTTAAATCATTATCTGAAATTTACAAAAGAAGAACAAGTCTTCCCCTTAAATATTTCACTCTAGAAAGTTATAAAAAGCTAAGGTTTGCAAGCCAAGTTTCCAATCCCACCATTGAAATTAAGATTTTGGCCCTGAGCTATGATAGTTTTAATCCATGGATCCTTTTCCTCCATGGAGTTCTCAAATTCTCCAATTTATATAGATAGAATTCGCCAATTGAGTTGGGGTTTTGTAGCCATGTTAGGTTCCTTTGATTATTGTTTTATTTGATTGTTTTATGATCTATTAAGCATGAATCGATATATTACATCATTTTATGATGAATTTCCATGAACCCATGTGTAACCCATGTTTTCTATATATTGATGATAGAAAGTGAGTTTTGAACCATGAAAGGTGAATATGATGCACGTTCTTATGAAATTGATGTAAATGTTTTAAGGATGCTTTGAGAGTGAAGCATATATTTTGATTGTTGTTGTTAACTTTTGTGAAAGGATTTCTCACATAACTACCTCATGCATGAAAGTGAAAGGTTTTTCTCACATAAAGGATTCTAAGGTTGAAAGGACTTCTCACCTAAAATGAATCAAAGTTAGGGAGTTATTCTAATGTGAAGCTAGAGGCGATTACCCATGCTCTTTAATAAAAGACAAGAGTCGATTACCCATGTCATATGATGTAAGGACAAAAGGCGATTATCCATGTTCCTTCCAGACCTATGATGAATATGATTAAGAACTATTTCGTGAAAGTTAAGCTAATTATCGAGTGGACAAGTGGCGATCACCCGTGTCTCATAAACTATGTGCCAACGTAGGATTTATCTCGATAGGCATTAGCTAGTAGATCCACATAAAATATAAGTTCATTGTCCTTACTTTGGCAAGTAGGACAACCTTTTCGGTGTGGAAGACACCAGATTCCATCTTACTAGCTCAATAATATAAGGTAAACTTTTAAAGGCAACACATTTATCCACATATATATATATATATATATATATATATATATATATATATATATATATATATATATATATATA
>NC_028642.1:14394459-14401325 GCF_001406875.1 Solanum pennellii | reverse complement strand
TATATATATATATATATATATATATACACATATTGCTCGATTGGTGCATTCATACTAAAATGAGAGATATGAAGAAAATAAAATTAAAAATTAAAAAAAAAAAAGAATAACATTTTGGTTATTTTTTCAATTAAAATTATGACTAACTCCATATCAAATGTTTTTGGCGGAAGGCATACATGAACTTGATCCAAATAAATCGGGTTAAATTTCAATTATTTGCCTACCACTGAACGTTGTCCTCGGCTTTTAATCCATTTTGTAGATGTTTGCCTCAAAAGTATCTCATGGAGTGCTAGTGTCAAGCGTATTAGTGGATCATCGTTTGTGTTTCATCAAGGATATTTCAGTTGCTCTTTTTAAGTCAGAAATAGTCAAATGATTGTATATTCCATAACCTTGGTGTTTGTTGTATAAAAGACATGATAATGTACAGGTCTGTTTTTGGGAGATACATGTTTGAAGTACACCTACATTGATCATTTGTGAAAAAGTAGGTATGTTTCTGATAATTCCCCATGTGCAGGTGGAAGCTCCACATAGCTTCACCATCTAATATCATCGCACTAAGTGCAGTCACCTACAATAGCATTGTGACATTACGTCCACAAGCAATCAAAATGGCACATGAAAAAGTCAACTGTATCACAACTTAACAAAGCAGAGAAATTATTCCAACACCAGCCGCCCAGTAGGCCAGCCTTAAACTGGATATACTTTATCTAGAACTTTGATAATATCAGGATATACAAGATATTAAATGTTTTTTAAAAGAGAATCAAAATTTGATAATTGAAAAAATACGAGACAATAATAAAACATCAAAAAGTGTAACAGCAAATAATCAGTTACAACCATTCTATTAGCCTATTGTTTGATCCCAAACAGAAGAGAATTCTACTGTACACAACTGACAAATCTCACCCTGAAAATGGGTATCCAGACAATCAGCGCTGATTTCCAGGTACAAATGAAGACCAACAAACTTTCACATGCAGTTACTCCAATACTGCAACTTCTTGGTCTACTCTCCAATAGTTTGCATCATTGTACTCTTTTACTCCTGCCCCACCATTATCTGTACTCTCTTTTTCAGGACTCTTGGGAGCAACGCTCTTTTTCAACGGAGCAGCCTCCCCAACGATCCCCTCCTTAAGAGCATGTTCCATTGCCTTTTCACTACCCTCTAATTCTACACCAACAAATTCAACATCCTCTTCAAACATAGAAGGAACAGCAGCTTCTTTATGACTAGACTCAGATCCGGGTGATCTTTTGCTGGAATCTGGAGAGGTCGAGACACCATTTTGAATAGATTCTTCACTACCACCAAAAGTAAAACTTACCACAGGAGTTGCTACCTCCACTGAATTCGCCAGATGGCCACTAGAGTTACTGGGATCTTCAAATGGGTTCACATTAGATCTACCAACTTGAAAGTCTGAAGCATTGCCCCATGCTGCCCATTCAGGCATAGGCCTGTCTCCAAAGGGATCGTCATTGTCTGTTGTCTCAAAGTGAAAGAAAGCCATGTCATCTGACGGACCTGCTTTGTAATTTTGTTGATTGAAACTGACACCATTAACAGAATTCGATCCACTAAAAGCATTTGCACTAGAAGTGGGTGTTCCATCTGTAGAGTTTCTGCTCTCGGCCAATCCATCCTCCTCTCCAACTACCACCTCCTCATCACTATTGCAATTCCCACCATTTGATGTTCCATTAAGGTTGACCTCTTCCATTGCCTCTGTAGATGAGGTGTTCACAGGTGCATCACCAAGTCTATCATCTTGAAAAGCAAACCAGTTTGAGTTTGTGAACAAACTGCTGCAGAACGGGAAAAAAGAAAACAAAACAGTCACACACAAGCAGTATAAAATCTAAAGAAAAAACAGATGCTATGACCTTGCCTTTGTCACTAGTTGCCATATTTAACACACTCAAAGGAACCAAAGAAACACAATGGCATGCATTTCCTTGTGTGTGGGTGGGTGGGTGGGGGGTTAAGGCCTAAAGGGGAAGGGGGGAGGAATGTTTTCTCTCTCCCGATCCTCCTTTTCTTGCATTTAAAAATCTAAGTGTGTTGTTTGGAAAGAGAATTTATTTTCAATTGCCTACACCCAATTATAGTGCAGAAAACACGTGCTGTATTGACATCTGCACACGGCTAAAGCTAATCCTTTAAAACTACAGAACTGCAAACTCACCTCCCCTGATCATCTCCCAATCGGAGGGATGATATCACAACTTCAGCAGATCCATCATCAAAGTAAACATCCTACATGGCATGACCATAAACAGTGAGAACATAGAGGCTTATGATGACATCATGAAAAAGATTAACAGACCTTCAAAAATATTCAAAAGGAAGTAATGTCAATCACAGAATGAAAGCACTACCTCATCATCTCGTTCAAGAGCTGTATGACCCTGTAAACAAGTAATGAAGACCGTGAATGATTTGACAAATGTGTAACCATACTCAACTGCGCCCCACAGCCCAAAATTGGGATTACGTGCACAGGTCCCAGTGGTATATATCTTCTCTTCTGCTTATAGAACAGCACCCAACCCCACTCCTCTAAGCTTCTTTCCCGAAAAAAGGAAAGAAAGGCTGAGAAACTAACACTGCTCTAAATGCACTAGGCAAACCCTTACCTCTTCAGCATCATCATTGTCATATATGGTGTATCTGAATGCTTGGCTAAAATTATTGGCTAAAGCTGCTACATCATAATCTCTGTCATGAACATCTTCCTCATCACTGTCCCTCATCCGATCGTGTAATGCAGTCGGCCGGCTGCTCATATTTAGAAAACTCATCATGATCTCTATTACAGTAGTTTATACAGGGATCAACAAGGGCAATAAAGAGGAAGAGGAAGAAGGGAAGTAAGCTGGAACATTTTCACTTCTTTTGCCTACCAGAAGTACTCAACATAACCACCTCTCATTCTCCACTTCTTTGAAAATTTGTGACATCTATGTTTATACTACTCAGAGGAGCTTATCCTTGACTGTCTGATTAAATGATTTTATTAGAAGCTTTTTTGGTGAACATGTGATTTTCACAGAAGCTTTTCGTCTAATTAATAAGGACGCTTCTTGTCACTACTAGATCACAATAACGGACATAACTGCAGCCTCCAAAAGCACATAGTTACAGTTAGTTCTCCTGCTTTCCCACCCACCACTTATTTTGCTCACAGGGACAACAATAATATATAGAGTACTAGACTGTTAATACTTCTCTCTGCTTACTTCTCCAATTTTTTTATAACTCTGGTTATTTCTCCATTTTATCACTCCACCGGGTTCTGGGGAGTTGAAGTAGATGCAAATGGCATGGTTTAGCTACGATAAGTTTTATTGAAGAACACTAACACTATAAAAAGGTATAGCTGATGCAGTTGTTCCACTTAAAACAAGGTCTGGTGTTTGTCCGGGGTTAGAACTTGCATGTCCATACATTTGAAGAACCACTTTAAAATCAAGAAACCCTAATTTGGCCTTCAAAGACGAATTATTTAGAAGTGGTATGAACTGGACCTAATAGAGCACCATGGACGAAGGGAATTCATATAGCCGACCCTAGATAATTTGGGATCAGGACATATTTGATTGATAGAGTAACATTACAGATGATATAATATTGGTGATCAGTTACATAATTAAAAGAAGAGGCAAAACTTACCCACAAGCCCATCGGTAGACATTTTCTATTGTATTACGCTCTTGTAATACGGTAGTTTGCCAATCGCTCCATTCCATATTTTTCTGGTGTAAAGTACACAGACTAGCATGTGAGGATGCATTTAGCACAAAATATGCTGCCATTAATAGCTATTATATAGAATGTCATCAGGCAGAACCTTTCACCAACTTCTTCTACTCAATCAATATGATGACCCAAAACAATAACAAAGGATCTAATGAGATACTCCACAATCATAATAATGATTTCGCTAACAAAGTGATTTCACCTGGTGACAAGGAACGTGACACTTAAAGGTTAATTAAAAAGTTTAATCACCCCACACAATAAAATCAGTGCCAGTGTACTCTTCCCAACAACTATAAACAAGCTAAAATATCAATGTCATATCAAAGACAACTTTTGAAGCATGATGGCCAGGTAATTGTATGTTGCCAACGTCCATCCTAAACTCTTTTACAGATGTGGAGAAGCAGTGTTCAGGAAAGCGAGTAATGTTTCAGTGTACTCTTTCTTTCCCATACTTTTTCTCTTTTCTTTCTTCATTCTGGAGCAGTGGCACTGCTATATTTCTTCCTTTTTTTAACTCTTTTTAATACTCTGTTTTCCTTTGCCCTGTATAGCTTTGATTCTTTAAATTATATGTTGCTGATTTTTTTCCTCATAGTGATTATTAGATATACATTGCTGAATTGTTTTGTTCCTTAACAATGATTAAATGTTGTTGAATTTTATCTTAATAATGAAAAAAAAACATAATGTTGATTATATCTCTTAAATCTATCCGCAATTAAACATGGCTGACCCGGCATGAAAATATGAGGAAAGAAGTTAGTAAGACCAATTGGATAACAATTGTATGTTTGTTGTGTGACAAGACAATTAAAGTGGAACCTTCTTTTAGTTTATGAAATTTTGCTTGTATACTTTCCTCTGTTTATTTTGGTCTTTGTTCTTTTAAATTGTGCTTCACTTCAATGAAGCGAGCGCTTCCCTTAAAGTGGGACTTCGTCACTTTTTACTGCTTTGCACACCCCTAAACACTGTGGAGAAGAGCATTTTCTTAAAGACATAAAAATAAGAAGTCTTCATCCCTTTTTTATGATGGTGGTGTTCAGGCCAGTTTTGCACCTCGACATTTCCCCGTTTAACTGTTACCTCCAATCTCACAGATACTGGCAACCTGTATTTTGCCCCATGAGAATTTGAACATGAGATCTCATGATTCTGCTACCACTTCATTGACCACTATGCCACACCCAAGGGTGCGACAAATTCAAACAATTAGGGGTTGTTTGGTATGAGAGTGGGATAGACAAAGTTATCCCGTGGATTAGATATCCCGTGGATTAGTTATCCCACCATACATGTGAAATAAACTATCTCATTATTGTAGTACAAATGGTAGGATAAACAATCGGGACCAACTGATACCTATGTTTGGACTCTCCAAAGTTGATGCCACACCCGTGTCAGATCCTCCAAAAATACACACCTTTTGGAGGATCAGACATGCACCCATCATCATTTTTAAAAAGTCCAAGCAGCATAGGCAAATACCTTTAACCAAACGCATGATAAAATCTTGCATTTTATCCCTTATCCCTCATACCAAATGACCCCCTTTAAGTTTCAAAAGCATTGAACAATTATTCAGAGAAAAAATTCAAAATCTAATTGAACAATTTTGGTTGATGTGCTCATAATCAGTCATCATCTTTGAAAGCATATCAAGCATCTAAGCACAAAGCTGTCACACACCTCAATATGTGCTTGAATGTAGTTGTCATTCTTTCCCAACTGCACAAGTTTGTTAGAAATTCGTGTTATATGTCCTATGCTGCCCACTCGGGGTGCTCGTTTTGCAGAGTTAGCAAAAGTAGGCTGCATCAATCAAAATATACCATTAAAAACAATTCAAGATATTAAATGCAGTGGGGTTCCCATTTAACATATTTCTTATCTTGGAGAGAATAGGATGGAATAATTGGAAGGAAAAAAAAAACAGAAGGCACCAAGATATTTAAAACCTAAAACTTCATATCAAAGTAAATCAGTTATTCACAAATATCAACCTGTTTTTCATCACTAGAAATTGTAGACTGTTTATCCGTTTGAAGTATCTTCCCAATCAAATCACACTCTTCAAAAAGATGGTCAACAATTATTTTGTTTTTGCTTTCCATGCAGGAGATTATTATACTCTCCACGTGATGATGTAATGCATTATTGTAAGGGTACCTGCACAGCAATTAAGTATTTTGTTAGAACGTCGAAAAAGTAGTAAGAAAGTCACCCAACACAAAATCAATGGTTTTTGGTGCCTAAACCAGCCATTGAGGTCCAGAATCCATGAGCATAGACAAAAATATTACTCAAAAAAGAGATCCAGGACTCTTTCAATTGCTCCAGAGCTGATCAACTCTTTCTCTGCAGCTTCATTGCCAGCTTTCAGTAGCACGGAAAAGAATTCCACAATCTACAATAATGAAGCAAACCACAAAGATACAAAGATCAAGAGATCCAGGTGAGATAGTCAACTCAACTATTTAGCAGTCAAATGTAAGTACACTTGAAATGCTGAACATATCTTCATCACTCTTTCCTAAGATTCTACTCACTGACTAAATACTCATAAATATTTTTCAACAAATCCACCAAATAAAACAAGACAAGCTATCAAGCTATTTACAATTCATTCAAAATACAAACATCAAGCAACTTAGTCCATTTTAGCTTTAAAAATCCCTTCGGAGTAGTGCTGCCAATTTAAGCCCACTTTTCACTGACCCGCCCAAATAGCCCATTAAATATGGGTTGAAAGAATGATTTTAAATATGGGTAATATTTGGGCTTATACCCATATTTTACCCATTAAAATATGGGTATATTGGGTAAATTATGGGTAAACTATGGGTCATATATAGGTATCCAAGTTTTCTCCAAATTTTCAAAAAACCTTCTGTTGCCTAGTTTTAGAAGCAATTTTTCAAAACTTAAATATATGGGTCCCTGTTAATATTTCAACTATGAACCCCCACCCCCTCACCCTGCCCAAAAAAAATTAAAATTTATTTTTTTTTAAAAATCTGAACTTCAAAAATTTCATTTTTCACCCCTACCCTCGATCCACCACACACACAAAAAAAAA
>NC_028642.1:14382524-14394294 GCF_001406875.1 Solanum pennellii | reverse complement strand
CCCCAAACCCCGAATTTTTTTTTATAGTTTTTTTTTTACTTTTATATATAATAAAATAAACGGAAAAGGGCCTAAAATACCCTTGAATTATTAAAAATGGTACAAAACTACCCTTCATCCACCTATTGGCTCCAAAATACCCTTCTGAACCATCTATTGGCTCCAAAATACCCTTGTCATCTACCTTTGGATTTAAAATTGACCACATATTTAACGGTTTTAAATTTAAACAATTTCAATTTTTCTTAAAATATGTGGCGCTCAACTATTTGTTATAATTTAACTTATTAATATTATTTAGAGAAAATGATCAAAATCCCCCCTAATTTATCCGGATTTCAGCTACACACTTTAACTTTATGAGAGTCCTATCACCCACCCGAATTGTCTAAAACTGATATTATTACCTCTCTGAATCTTAGCTGGCATAGAGAGTGTGTTTCACTCTCTTTTAGAGAGTGAGCACGAAAAACAAATTTTAAATTTTAATTTTTAATATCTCTTTTATAAATATATGTATTTCTATTTATTTTTCAAATTTATTGTCTTTCTTCTCCATAACAACAAAGACCAAATTCTTACACTAAATTCACCATTGTTGATTTTACACAAACTTGTAAACTCTCATATAAAAATTTAGAAAAAACAATCAATTCCAATCATTAAAGATAAAATGACATGTTTTCCAATCATCCAAAAATAAAATCTGAATCAGATATGAAAAAATAAATAAATTGGGTTAAAATCAAACTCAATTGAACTTTCTAGTGAGAATATTTTTTTCCTTTTTATTGTAGATCCTTTAATTATCAATTCATATTTCAATTAATCAATAAAAGGATTCAATCTCAATTGACCCCCATTAGTGGCATTGCTAGTGCTTTTGTTTGTTCTCCCTCTTTTGCTACTCGTCCATCAACCATCATTGTCGCTACCTCCGGCGAAATCCAAACCACCAACAAAACCCCGTTCTCCTCTTCCCCTCTCCTCTTATCTCTGTTCCATTTCGAGACAACCACCATGAAGACCTACCCTGTTCTCAAAACAAGGTCGACTACAACAACAACAACAACAACAACAACAACAACAAAACCATGCGGCTGCAGTGCTCCGACCATCGAGTTCCGGCGAAGCGACTAGCAGCGATATGCATAGATCCTGTTAGATTATCTTTTAATGTTTTCCGACAAAAATTTGAAAGAATTGGGGGAAGAAGTTACTTTAGAGATTTGAGAAATTGTGAGAGTAGAAAAAAGTGGCAAGGGATTATAAAAAAATTGAAAAGAAATACTAAATTAATTGATTTTTTACCTGTAAAAGCGTGAAGTTCACAGCCCAAGACAGATCTGGTTGTGGATTTTTAGGTGCGTAATTATTAAAGTTTTAAACAATTCAGATGGTTGATAGGACTCTCGTAAAGTTAAAGTGTGTAGTTGGAAATACGGATATAGATCAGGGGGGCTTTGATCATTTTCTCTATTATTTATAAACAAATCCACTACCCACCCATTACTAATTAAACCCCACCAATTAATAAACTCGCTCCATTACTAATGCGACAAGAAAGCTACTGCCAATAAATTTTTCTAAAATTTTGAAGTGCAAATGTCAATAGAAGTACATTATCATATATACATTCAAGTCCTCACTTAAAATGTACTATAATTGAAGTGTCTAAATAAAAATTACCGATAAACTTAAAAGTCTGACTATGTTTATCTTAATTATTCATTCGTCTCAATTATGTGATGTTACTTAATAGATAACTTTTTTAAAAAAATAATATATTAAAGTTTTAATATTTAAAATAAATCATAAATATTTATAAAATTATATTCTAAAAGGTGCATGAGTTATTCGGGATGTACTACTTTTTACATTGAATCATAAATTCGAGTTCAAACTTGAAAAAGAATCCTAGTAAAAGTGACCTCCAAAATAAGCGACTCAACCTAAATTTAATTGGGGCTTCAATTGGGACTCGAATAATTTTGGATGTCATTTTCAGGAATCTGTAATTTCGTTGTATTTTAGTAGTGTTCAGGGCGATTTTTATATTAGAATTGGTTTATTAATTGGGTGGGTCCCTTTTCTGTAAAACAAAACTAAATGAAATATTTTCCACATATTTCATCTAAAAAAAGACTCAAATATTTTCTTCGTATTGAATTTTTAAGTAAAGAACTATTTTTTCATGAAATATGGTAAAATATGGGTAAACTAGTATTTTATCCAACCCATTTATTACCCAACCCATTTTTACTCATATTAAATATGGGCGAGTTGAATGATTACCCATTTTATGTTTACCCATTTTCAACCCGCCCACATTTGACCCAACCCGCCCATTTGCCACTACTTCGGAGTAACACCAATCAACCTATAATAACTGAAAATTGGAATTAAAGAAAGATCGGCTCACTCAATTTCAAGAACATACACAATACAAACCTTCAAACGATGCTTCCCGAGAGGTGGTCTGAGTTCACCATATGTCGTAGGTAGAATCTTCTCATCAGAGGTCACATTCAACAGTTTGACCAAGTCACCTGTGACAAAATGGGCCACAATTGTAAAATTCAAGGGGGCGGCAAACACATCAGTTGTATCATGAACGAAAGGGTTTTTTTCTTTCTTGTGATGGTTGTGTGTTTTCATGCTTTACTACTACCCATTCTCGTAGAAAATCTATACTGATCTCTCAAGAGTAGAAACATATAACTATTCCAAATCCTATAAGCTTTTGCAAAAAGACAGTTACCGAGTTTAGGCAGCATTGCACCAATAGTGTCAAGACTGACATGCACGGGTGACTCGTAAACATGCTGGCTCCGGAAGGAATACATCATAAATGATGGCATTGATCTTTTTGAATCCAACAAAGATATGCAGACAGCCAAAGAATTGACAAGGGCAGACTTTGAGTGTGAATCTTCAAAGGCATGACCAAAGATCCTTGCTACAAAGCTACATGTGAAGAAAGTTGAGTATTTGTCAATCAAAGTTTACCATCACTAGAAAAGAACACCAGGAACACAACCAGCTTTCCTGTAAAGTATCAACTAAAACCCCACATACCTTGGGCTAGATAGTTTTGTAGCCAGAGGCGATGGTGTGTTTCTGGTTATTGCACATAGCATCTCTGCTGCATTAGCATGTACTTTAGGAGGACTCTGGACAATAAAACAGTACATAACAAATGATAAATCACCTCATTTAAATGGATAGCTAATTCTTGCTAGGTATTTAAGAAACGCTTCTTGGGTAATTAAGCACACTACTACAAACATGGGTTAAATATTTTTTTCAAAATGTGTACAACATGAGTCGAACTGGTTACGGATGGTAACCCATTTTGGTTATAATGAAGGGCCAGATGACTCTCAATGTTAAAATTCCAAAAATAACTTCTATGTCCTTTTTCATATGGATGTGTTGTCAAAGGCGCACTTAATCGCTGAAGCGAGGCTCAAAATGTGTTGAGCGCTTCGCCTTGCTTAATGTGCGCTTCGATGTTGTCATCAAGGTTCTAAGGCATACTTTTTGTTACCAATGAGTCTCTTCTGAAGAGGCAAGACTAAACAATTGATATTTTACTTTTCCTAATTTTTTTTTCAATTTCATTGTTAATATATTTATCATTCATTCTAACAATTATTTGTCTTGGACCAGACATATATATTTGTATGTTTTCTTCCATTGCGCCTTTTTCATTAACACCCACGCTTTATTTGCGCTTAAAGCCCCCATGGACTGAAGAGCTTTTCTGCACTTTTTGCTTTTGATAACACTGATTGATAATGGATTAAAATGTTTCATATGAGAATGCCATTTAGTTATGTTGTTATGTGTAGGATAAAACGAGCTTGATGCAAGACAAAAACATATGGAATCAAGAATAAAAATGGAAGAAAGTGATCTGAGCTATTGTGAAGTCATGCAAGAAGGACTACAGAGCTGGAGCGAGCAGTTAAGGGAAACACCCTAAACAAAGTGCTTGATCAAGTGTGCGCTCTAGTTCCATGTGTGTAAAGCACCCACTTCTTCTGATGGGATTCTCAACACGGGGCTAATTACAAAAGTTTCTTTGGATACCCCTTATCTATATAAGTCCTACAAACTAGTGGTTTATAACAACTTCCAAACTAAAGAATCATCCTCCTAAATAGTACTCAACAAGATTTATATTGAACAATTTTTATACCAATCCAATGGAGATGATATCTTTCTATACTATCTTTGACGTAGAACGAGCTTATTTATATAGTTGTGTTCTACACTTCCTAAAGCATGAGTGCACAATCATATATCGTTATCCTTATTCAAGATGAATACGGTATCCCAACAACTTGTAAACGTCAAAAAGAACACATATATTGAGGGAATACTAATTAAAAGTAGCAGATAAGCAAATTACATCAAGCCTTTGTAACTTACAGAAGGGCTCAATTTATCTAAGATCATTTCTAAAAGATTGCTGTCAGCCAACCATTGCATCACATCTGTCGTGTTAGGGTACATTTGATCATCGGCACCTACAAGTCGGACTAAAACCTATAAAGAAACAGTTCATCAGAGAAATGTCTTGTCTCCGCCAGATCAATTCTCAAACTTGACTATATTTCACAATCATGCAAGGGTTGTGGTAGATGAAAAACACAACTGAAATACTAACCTCCATTATGGATGTTATACCAATCAAATCCACCATCTGGCGGTAAACATCATGGTGCGCCTGTAAGAAAATCAAAATGATCTGGAATATAACAAATTCTTTTGGAGAAAAGGAGAGGCAAAGGCGAAAAACGAAAAAAGCATGTGCACGTTGTTAAGGAGGATGATTAAGCTTTAAATCAATATCCTCTCTAAGCTTGCTAACTGGAGAATTAGACAAGGTCTCCTTGTATTAACCCACTCCATGTAAACTTGGACATAAGAAAGTTCATGGTTGGGTTTGGGCTGGGTTTGCGATAAAACCAAACCAATCTAGTCAGTTTTTCAAAATTGATAAGACCAAACCAAATATAATTCATATCCACCGGTTTGGTAGTTGTCGGTTTGGTTTGATTTTTAAGAAACATGATGATATTTTTCTCTTTTATTTTTTCCTAAAATTAGAAAATAATTGTCCCATCAATTTCCAACTCAAAATCTATTATTAACCTTTTATTGCGTTGGCTATAATTTTAGTAGATTATGGAGAAATTTTCTTAATATCTATAAGCTTAAATCAAGTTAATAAAGTTGATAAGAAATACAAAAAATAAAAAGGTAGTCTTATAGTTGTTTCTTTGAACAAATGACCTTGGTGTAAAGTTCCTTTCAATAAATGAGCCAAGGTGTAAAGTTCATTAGAGATGAATAACATTTTCATAAAAAACTATACAAAATATTTAAATTATTTATAAAAAATAATATATTGTAGATATATAATTATCAATTGTGTATATAGCTTCTCAGTTTGACTCGAACTTATATTCAGTTTGTTTTTTGATAAAGCCAAACCAAATATTATTGATTTTTTAAAACTTAAATCCAACCAAACCAAAACCAAATAAAAATTGATTTAGTTAATCAGTTTACTTTGGTTTTCCATTTAGATCGTTTTCCCCAAATCATTGAAATCCCTACTTGGAGAAACCTTTCTTCCAAGAAGTGGCTCCATGCAATTATTTCATAGACAACTTGAGTAAGTTTTTGTCTCTTAACCCTCCTTGCACCTCCACCCACCACATCTAAATAGATATGCAAAAGTAAGTTTAGTGACATCAGGATTTTCACTTGTCTAACAGATTTAAGTATAACTCAAGAAATCATTATGGAGTTCACTGAACTCATCATGTTTTTTCCTTATGAACAGTTATTTTGGGACAAGTAAACCAACAGTTACTATTACAGATCAGAGTGCAGCTTTTTTTTATATCTCTTTTTCTATAAACTTAGGGCTCGCTTGGTTAGAAACAAGTTATCCTGGATAGCTTATCCCACCATGTATATGGGATAACTTATCCCATCAACGTGATATAAATGGTGGGATTAAGTTGTCCCAAACATGGCAACCAAACAAGATACAAAAATTTTATCCCATCACTATAATTTTTTATCCCTCGCACCAAACAACCCCTTATAGTTACTATTTCAGATCAGAGTGCCTCCTAATTAAATTAAACTTTTCAATAAGGGTTAAGACCCAAGCATGAGCTGCCTAACAATAGAACCCTGACAGTGCTAGGTAAAGCACAAGCCAGAAAATGTTATCTTCCAGCCTCCAGGATGTTTGCAGGATACAGAGAAAAACGCACAGATCATAGATATGTAGGTCATGAGTGGCAGGGTCTTTCATAGAGACAGGTCAGCATAAAAGACGCAAGAACCATGAGAGGAAGAGATGAAGAGACGAAGGAGTCATCTCAAATTTGCAGAGAGAATGACCCTATACTAACTATCCTTCCCCAAAAAAAGGGGAACCTGGCCTTGAGAGGACTCAAACAACCATTGATACCAGCTCTACGAATGCAGATTACACATTTGATATAACGGGCAAATCCAAGAGTTAGTTGTTTGTTGGAGAAGGCAGAGAGTTTTATCTGTAGAGGCACAGACAAGAAATAGAAGCAGCATAAAGAAGAGGACTAACACATAGTGAACTCAACAAACTTAGGGGTCGTTTGGTAGAGTGTATTAGAAAATATAATGCATGCATTAGGTGTGTCGTGTGTGTATTAGAGCCTGTTTGGATTGGCTTTTGGCTTATGACATAAGCCAAAAGCCATAAGCTAAGATTTATAGCTTATGGATTTGGCTTATTTTTGTTATTTTGGCTTTAAAATAAGTGCTTATAAGCACTTTTTAACTTTATCCCAAACACTTCAATACTTCTTAAAAGCTATTTTGGCTTAAAAGCACCTAAAATAAGTCAATCCAAACTGGCACTTAGTAGTACCCTGTTTGGTACACCTTTTCATGCCATGTGTGTATTAAGTTGTGTATTACTAATACCAAGGAATTCTAGGTATTATTATACACAACATTTAACACTTGCATTAGATTAAATAATTACAAAACTACCCGTAAAGCCTTATCATTTTCTTTGTTGTCATAAGTTTTTGTTTTTATTTTGATTTGCTTTTCAGTGTCTTCTAATTTTTTGGTGTCTTAATAGGATTTATGACCTCTTAAGTATCTTTTTACAAAAAAAAATAATCTAATTTCAATATAAATTAATCAAAACTTTTACTAATGTGACGACAAATTTGATAAAAAAAATTATTTGCCAGCTTTTCACAAAAATATTTTGACGCAATAGTACAACTATTTAATATTATTTTTGGAAAAAAAGAGCTAATGATGTTTAGCAAAGAAATTTTTTTTTGATGTTTTAGCAAAGATTTTTGTTTTTTTTTTAGAATGATAACGTTTTAGCAAAGAGCTTTGTGGCAACGGAAGTGTACAAATAAATGAAGTGTGAAGGGTTTATTTGTAAACATATATTTTTTTAATAGAAATTATGCAAGATTTGTTATTTCTAATACATCAAACCAAACAATGTATAAGAAATTATGTTTGCGTAACTAATGCAAGCACTAATAATGCACTCTATTTTGCATTATTCTTATACACTCTACCAAACAACCCCTTATGGTGCAAATCAAGGTAAGATGACTTTACATTGCCCAAAATAAAAATCTTCTACCTAATTTTATATCAAAAGATAGTATGACAATAGAAAATAATGATGCTACAGAACATCATGTAAGCAATTCAAAGGAACGAATTAAAATGGCATGACCATAATAAATATAAATAACTTGTTTTTTTGATAAATAAATACAGTATACACTTCTATAAAAGATTAAATTAGCTAAGAAATGAAAATTGCATTGGAATGCAAAAGCAAACATGTAACAAACCAAAATATGTGGCTTCCTAAGGTTAAACTGGTTTTAGAGAGAGAAACTATAAAAGATTCTTCGTGTCTTACAAAAAAAAACGAAATTCTGTTTCTTACAACTTCTGGAAACTCCAAAATAATGGACCAAATTTTTTTTACATCTAATCTACCAGCGTTGAAGTAATCAGTTTACTTTCTTATAACCACAAATTAGAAATTTATGATTTGTTGGACATAACTTGAAAATTGGATGGGAAATGACCATAAGGATCACAGAGTAGCTAAGAAATCTATAATATCATGGTGTAAATATTAGATTATATTTAGTTAGGAAGTGGAGTAAGATATTTTCTGGTTAACTTTCTTGTTAACCAAAAATGTTGGGGTTAGCTTTGACCTTAGGAATTGAGTATTCGAGTTAATGATGAATGTAAAACCATAACTCAAGCCATTCTTTGTGGTCTCATTTCAAATTGCTGCTTGGTTTTAAAAAAAAAGTTTCTTCAGCACTGACATAATATATCAGCATGCCAAACTCAACAAATATAGGTTCATATCACACTACAAATTTTTCAAGTTGTTGATTTCCAAAAACAAAATCCTTTTACTGACAAAATACAACATCTTGCTTATTTCTTCAGAAATAGAGACCCAAAATTTTATCAATATGAAACAGCAAATATTAGTCCTCAAGAATGGATCTGTGGTATGCTACCTGAACATAGTTCATGAGGGGAACAGTCTTCCGCAGCATGAGGCATATCACAACCTGTAATGCAGCAGGAATATATAAATGAACTTGCTTCAACCAAACAATATTTCAAATTTCAAAAAGGGCAAAGGTATCTTGTACACATGAAGCTTGTGAATGAATGATTTAATACCTTACTAAAATACCCAGCAAGCAACGCACTATGCGGACAACTTGGTTTCAAGAAGGAAAATAGTAACTTCATGAGCTGCGCCAAGATGATAAAAAGGATTGAACTCTCGGGCAAAACAATTTCTTCTCTGAAACTAAAACGTAAATAACTTTTTTTTATATTTCAATTTTAAAATTAAAATGTAACAACTGCATCTAGTGAATTGCCGTACCTCTTCTTCTTCCACTAGAGTCTTAAGGATAACATCAATTTCACAGGTGAATATTTCACTGGCAAGGAAAGGAAACCTATGGTGCAAGACATTAATTAGAAAAAATAAGTTGCAGTGATAATACCTAATATCTAAAATTAGAAACATACAATTGTGCAACTACAATTATTCAAATAACTAAGGCTTATTCATGCCCCATGATAACTTACTTAAACTTCCGCTTGTTATCGGCATCCTCAGAAGGCTCATCAACAATGTAGTGCAGCAACTGCTCAATCTGGGATCTATCTCTTAAACTGAAACCTCAAAATCATAGAACTGTCTCAATTAACATTGGGAGATTAAGTAGTATCAATACTGAATGGTGTGATTATTACTTCTTCCCTAAAACTATATGTCAATTGATAGTTAAACTGAAACAATTAGCGGAAGCATGATAAGAGGAACGCGTTTTTATAAGGTAAAGAGGGATTTAAAAAATTTAAACTCCAAGAATGTTTACAAATTTATGAGACGGCTGTTCAAAGCTTTGCATTCTTGAATTATCTCTTCTTCATCGAGAAGCTCTTCCAATGTGAAGTTTTCCTTGTCTAATACTGCTTCAACCTGAAAATCCGAGGAAAAAAAGTTCCAAAATCTGGCAATATCTAAATTTGAGAGGAAAACGAAAGGAAAATGGAAAAGTATCAGACTTATTGTAACGACATAATGAACAGAAATTATCAGGCATCTAACTCGAAATATAGAATAGCCAACTTACTATTAAATTCAATAAAGATGTCTAATAGGGGTCAAGCTAAAAAGAATTCATACATTGAAGAACATCAAAGTAGTTGAAAATCACATTATGAGTTATGGTAGGGTCCTGCAAGTCAGTGATGACTATTGTTGTGATGAAAAGTCAATAATCTGAAGATACTCCTTAGTAATCCATGCAGAAAAATTCGCACAACTACTCTATACCCAAAAACACTCATGAATTGCACACGTCCTATATGCTCAGTCTTCAAGATGATAAACAGAGAACTTAAGCTTTCACTTAATCAACATGCACCCATAAAGAAACAGGATCTACAGATAAATGAAACATTACCTAATTAAAATTCAATTTTCAGTTTTTTGGGATGAAAAGGAAAAGAGTTTATTAATGATCACCACGAAGGTGCTTATAAGAGGACATCAGAAAAGATTTTTTCCTTCTTCACTGAAGGAATTCCACAGATTCAATAAAGAGGCTATGTCATACCCAACACTGTTCATACACCACAAATAAGACTCTTACAGCATCTCAATTTCTTTTTTCTCATTAAGACCAAAATAGTTTCTATCTAGCCAAGTATTCCAGAAAACGCAAATAGGAACACCATTTCAATGGTGCCTGCTGCCCTAGCAAATGTTTGTGTATACCTGAAGCATAAAAGCAAGTTCTCTACTTCCCCGCAGAACACATTGGGCTCCAAAAAATACTCAGAAAGAAACATTGATCAGTTATTAAGGCTTGGTACTAAATAATATTGTCAATTAGTATTAAGATTCGAGACAATTATCTTGATCGAATAATTCCAACACCAGTAAGCCCGCCACACTGTTCTCTAAGCAATTAATTTCAGCCATCAAAAGACATATATCACACTTTCATTTCTAAAATCGCAAAAAATAAACAAAGCAAATAACATTAACCAATGAAGCCAAACTCAAGCTAATTACCAGCAATTAATTAAAATAAGCACCAAAGTAACAACAGCACAGAATATATCATAAGCTAATGCAATTATATGCCACAATTAAGGCAATTAATTCAACAGAGTAAAATTAAATCAAACAGGCACAGGCACAGACACAGTTAATTCCCCGGACGCATCAATGAACAGAAAACATGAAGTCCTAACACATAATACACTGTCCACGAACTTAAGCCACAAATCATGCAAAAAAAAAGAATCCAAAAACTCACAAACGCTTGGAAATTCAATCTCTACGAATTACACTTGCTCATTCAATTGAGAAATACAAGGACAATAGCATTAAACATGTATTAATGGATCGAGTGACCTACCGGTGAACAAGCAGAAAGAGATGTGAGCTTCCAAAACATATTGAAAACAGATCTGTAAGCCCTAGAAGTGAATCGAGAAAAAAAGGAAGAGATTGGAGATAGTAATAGCAAGAAAAGTAGAAAACCCTAACTTTTGAGATCAGAAGAAAGCGAAGCCGTAAAGATGGAAAAGAGGAGAAGAGAGGAGAGAGGTTTTCTAATAAAACTAAAAATGTGTTTATGTTGCTGGGAGATATGAGGACGGCAAAGTACAAATTTTGACGTTCGAAATGTGTACGAAAATCGGGGAAGGAAAAAAAAATGAAGAATAGGATAAGCAAATCGAGAGATAAAATCATGCTGACTATTTGTACTTTTCTCTTAGGGTGTGTTTAGCACGAAAGGGAAATGTTTTTCATTGAAAATTTTTTATAGAAAATGTTTTTTAAAAAATATTTATTTGAAATTAGATTTATTTTTTCATGTTTGATTAGTGAGTAGAAAAAAAATTTTGAAAATGATTTTTAGTGTTTGATTTATGAATAAAAAATATTTTTGAGAGATATTTTTTATTTTTACTAAAGTAAAAAATAATTTATGAAATTAAAAATATTTTTTAAAAACAATTTTTATTTGGAGTGTTGGTGGGGGGTGGGCAGGAGGAGGGGGTAGGAGTGAAAAAATAAAATTTGAACTTTATAGTACTTCTAAAAAACAAAATTAATTTTTTTTGAGGTTGGGGTGGGTGG
>NC_028642.1:14350230-14381786 GCF_001406875.1 Solanum pennellii | reverse complement strand
GGTGGGGGGCTCGTCGGGGGGAGTGGTAGGAGTTTAAAAATAAAATTTGAAGTTGAAAATATTTTTAAAAAGCAAAATTATTTTTTGGGAGAGGGGGTGGGGTCGTGGAGGGAGAGCTGGCCGGTTAGTGGGTGGATGTGGGTCAGGGATCGGGTAAAAATTAAATTTTTAAAAAAAATTGTTGTTTTTCCCAAAAAATATAATTTAAAATTGGAAAAGTGTTTTGGAAAATGTTTTCCTTAATTTTTTTAAGGAAAGTCATTTTCCTTAATTTTGAGAAAATGAGTTAATTTGGAAAACATTTTCCAAAACTTTTGTTCCAACCAAACATAAGAAAATTGGAAAATGTTTTCCTTCGTACCAAACACACTCTTAAACTATCACTAAAGTAATGTATTTATTTATTTTATTAATAATAACTAATTTAAATATTAAACTAACGAATTTGTAAAAGTTTGTCTTGAATGTCCTATAACAGAGTAGCTTTCACCCTTATGAAATACGTCATTTGATAAAGTGTATAAGAATAATGCTAAATAGAGCGTATTAGTAACAATTGCATTAATAATGCATGTATTATTTATACAAAATTATTTTTATGCATTGTTTGGTTTGATGCATAAAAAAAAGATCAAACTCATCGATGACCCCCTAAAATTGGCATCAAGTTTCACATAGGCACCTCAACTAGATGATGTTCATTTTAGACACTTAGAGTAGGATTCTATTATGTCATTTTGACACATTTTGCTAAGTTGGCATATTGTGTGGGTTACACATTCTTTGAGCACGTGAAAGGCATAATTTTATGATTTTTAAACTTTTTTATTTTTTTTTTCTTCCTTCTCTTTCCTTCCCACACTTCTTCCACCATATACCACCACCTTGTCACCGTTGTATATTCAACTTTCTCCTCTCTTTGTCATTTCTTGATGTGAAAAATTAAATTAATTATATATATCAATAAAAATAATTTAAGAAAGGACCAAAAAGTATGTCTAGAGCATATATCTTCTTCGTGATATCAAATTTTTTCACCTAATTTTTTTCATAGTTTCATTGCCGGAAAGTTTATCGAATTCTTCAAATGTTTGTTGGTCTATTTTCACCCCTCTCTATTTGAGTTAAATTTTTTCAGATTCGATTTTTGATATACAAATTTTCTACTTCTCACAACTTTTAACTTTTCCTATTTTGATGAACCATTTTAAGTAAATCACAAATAAATCTGATTTTATCATGGATAAAATTTTTTTGGGTACTTTGAAACAATCAAAACAAGCAGTTCCAATGGTGTACGTAATTGAAGAAGAAAAAAAGATGAATTTGAAAGATTCAAGAGATGTTAATAATATGATAGTTAGATTATGGGTATTTACTTATAATCCAATTGGTTATATAGAGTGAAGAAAAAAATGAAAGTAGTGATAATCTTCAAACTTGAAGAAGAAGGCATCAATGTAATAGTGGTTAGAGGAGGAGGAGATGTGGAAATGGTGGAGGAGAAAAATAAAGGTGTTGTAGATTTTAATTTTTTTTTCTTTTTCTTCTTTATTGAAAGGTAATTTTTAAAGTAATTAATTAATTAAATAGTTTTAAATTGGGTTTTTATTCATAATATATTTTTTAAATATATGTCACATGTCATTATTCAATTCGCTTCTTTGACACGTTATCGGCGAGTATAATACACACATCTTATATATTTGGTTGGTTGTCAAAAATATGTCAATATGACTCAACGTCCCCCTACTTAAGGTGTTTAAAATGAATAAGACCTACTTGAGGTGTCCAAGTGAAAATTGATGCCAACTTTAGGTGGCTACTGATGGGTTAGGCCTAAAAAAAATAGGGCCAATTACATACATCACATACTATTAAGGTAAAATTACAATTTATCCCCTTAAAATGTTATACCTCAAACTGATACATTAATGGAGTGTCCAGATACATTACTGGTCAAAAATATCAAGGCACTGATACGTTAAAAAGAGGATCGAATACATGCGTTGATACATTAAAAAGAGGGTTTGATAAATTAATGGAGGGTTATATACATTAATGGAGGGTCTAGCTACATTAATGGCCAAAAAATCAAAGGTTGAGATATTAAAAAGAGAGTTGGATACATTAATGACATTTTTTACTTTAGAGAAAAATGCGGGATTTCGGAAATTTGTGAAACTTATAGGAGATAATGGTAATAAGGAAACTAAAATTTGGGATTTCTATAATCATTCCAAAAAAATAGCATGCATTGCATGAAAATAATTTACAAAGATACCCTCCACTACAAGAAATAATTTACTTTAATCATTTTAATGTATGCATTAAACTTATTGCATTGCTAATACCTAGAAATCATTGATATTAACAATACACACTTTAGTACACAATAGAGTGTATAGCTAATGCAAACATTAGTTATACATTAATTGAAAAAGAGTGCCAAACAAGGTACTACTAATACACAAGGCTAATACATGCATTATTTTTCCTAATACATTATACCAAACGACTAAAGAAATTAAATAAGACTATCTACGTTGTACTTTCCATTACTATTTGTCTTTATTTCTCGTTTAGTATTTCATATTTTTCTTTCATTTTACGACATGTTAGCAGCACAAGTCTCTAACCAATTGAAACCTACTTAATTTAGGATTATCTTTTTTCTTAAAAGTTGATCGATTTGCTTTCTGAGTCAGGTGTTTGTGTGTGTGTGTGTGTGTGTGTGTGTGTGTGTATATATATACTAATTTTTAGACACGTGCTTCACATATGTGTTTTATATAAATTTTTATAGATATGTTAGAATGACTAAAATTTTATGGAAATATGTATATAATGAGTAACAAAATGCAACAATTACAAATAAGTCTCAATAATATGACAAAAAAAACAACAAATGAAGGGCATATTCAATAATAATATAGATCTATTTTCCGAATTCGTATCCACTCTTTCTCTCAGATCCTATCACAATTCAAAACTCTTCTGCATCTACTTTAGTTATAGAATAAAAATGATAACCTTGGTAAGAATTTCATGAAATTAAAGAGTTGAATTTATATAACTAGAAATGAAGAAATACGAAAGATATCTTAAGTTTTAGATTAAAAATTTGAAGGTTATGAATATGAAAAGATGAGTGTTATGAATATTAAGAGTACAAAAATTGAATAGATAATTAAATATGTTGTGATTGTTTTTATTTGAAGCAAATAAATAAATGAAAAATAGAAGAACAAAGAAAAAGCTAATGAATCATGTAAATTTTTGTCTTTTTAAATTATTCATTTTTTTAATCATAAAAGATAATACTTTATCCATATAAATTATATTATTTATCATAAAAATTACATAAAGAAGAAAAGTTGAGTAATTCAGTATGTAGAGTTATTCAGATTTATTAACTTAAACTTAGTATTATTATTTTAATTACATACATGTAGATGATAGATGATAAATATTATTAAATTAGATATTTAGTTAGAAATTAATCTAAGTAAGTCCAAAAGTCATTAACATTTTAATTAAAAAGATACAATTTATAGTTAAATATTTTATAACATTTTAATTTATAGTAGGAGTAAAATTACAATTTAACTCTCAACTTTTTTGTTTTGACTTTTATTTAAATAGTTAAATATATATTTTATAACATTTTAATTAAGGAAATAATTATTGAATTAATGACAAAGTATAAGTTCTTATGAATAGTAGATTTACACTTTCTTATGATTCATGTCGAAAGATAGTTTCTCATGAAATCTCTTAGTTACACCTCTTAAATATACTTTATCCTCCCCTCCCATAGGCCATAGCTTAGTTACTACTGTATTTTTGAAATTCTTACTTTTACTATAATATAATATAAATAAATATTGATATAAATATAAAAAGATATACTAAATTAGATGTTTCTAGTTGGAGTAGTATATTAATTTAAAAAATTAATGTTAGGGAGTATTCAGATTTCGTTAATCTTTTAGATTGTCAATGTCTGTAATTTAAGAAGAGAAGAATAGAAAATATTAAAAAATCGTGTTTAAAAATGTAAAAAAATCTCTCTATTTATAGTTAACAAATGGTTGTATGAGCATGTGCATATTGTTTCTTTTCATAAAAGTCATAATCCTTCGTTAAGATCACAACCCATCAAAAAAGTCACAACACTTCAGAAAAGACGTAATCATTTGATGTGATTAATCTCTTCTTTTAATATAGTATGTATAGTATAGTATAGTATAGTATAGTATAATATACAGAAGATTTAATAAATTGGGTGTTCTAAGAAGAATAACAACAACGAAAAAAAACAGTAAAAATTGTAATTTAAAAATTTGAGAAATCGCTCTTTTTATTGTCAACAAAGGCTAATGTATGAAAGAATATTTATTCTGTCTTATGACAAGAAAAATGTCACAAACCCTTTGACAAATACATTTATCTAATTAATTTAATATGAAATTTTAAAGCACAAGGAAGACTTTTAATTTAAGGATATGAAGAATATATAAAAATATCTTTTAATTTCGTGGTCTTAAATATGTGTCTCAACCTCAAGAAAAAAATATTCTATATTAAACTTAATAAAAATAAAAGTAAAAAACAAAAATAATTGAAAACGAGAGAGAATCTATTAAATCTAATTTGGACTTTTCAAACAAGGTTTTGATCAAATCATTTTTCTTCAATAGTTTGAGACTTCGCACGACTTAAATACCAAGTTGTGTTTGAGCAAAAGAAAATTATTGAACTTCTTGTTAAGTAGAAGTTATTGCAAAAACATATTTATGACTAAGAAATTGAGTACATACTAATTATCTACATAGTTTTCTCGTTTGAAGTTGAGTATTTCTATTCTCCTTGTTGCATCAATTTTTGTTGATATATCTGTTTACCCACACAAAAAATTGTAATTGCATGATTGAACAACTCTCACGACCTTCCTTATTTAAAGATGAAAAAACTTACAAATTTGTTGTTTAAAATTGTTAGAACCTCTTTATTTATAGACAACAAAGCATCGTATAAAAAGGTGTTTATTGTGACTTACTAGATAAGTTACAATCCTTCAAAAAATCACAAATTTTTGAAAATGTCATTACTCATCGAAAAGTTCACAACCCTTATAAAAGTTACCACCCATAAATGTAAAAGGGTGTCAGCTGTTAATTTTAATGTAAAACAAATAAATAAATACAATATAATATAAAACATGTTATAAGATATTATAGTGTGGATGTCCACTACACCAAGAAGCTACTCTCACCAATTATCTCCATTACTTTCCTCCATTATGAAGATAACTATAACCTCTGTAACCTTCAACTTTGTAACCTTTCACTTCGATAACTTCCTCCATTATAGTCATGTTAATATCATTTTATGGCTAACCTTTCGTATGCCTCTATGTTACACTATAAATAAAGGCATAAGTGTTCATATTGTATACACTTGAAAATTTGATGAACACTTGAAGACTTGGAATAATAAGAAATACCCTCATTTCTTATCTCTCTATTTCTATTGCTTTCATCTTCTATATTTCTTGTCTTATGTTGCTTTAGTTTTATAACACGTTATCAACACAATTGTGCTACTATTGAAGGATTAAAGCAAGTAAATATAAAGAAGGTAAAAATATCTATCTTTATTTTTCTCTCGAAAACAAGGTACATTACTATATAATCTATTTTTTATTTTACTTTTGATTATGCATCATTAGTTTTTTTACCATTTCAAAATCATGCGAGTCCAGCAAGGTGCTTTTACTTTGAGCAAACTTTTAATATGATTACTTATATATTTAAATTAGTTTTGTAAGTAAATAATTTGTAAATAAATTGTATTTTATGATCTTGTTTTATTAAAAGATAATTCATTGAGTTATGTGACATATACATATTGATTGAATTATCGTTATTGGTTACTTTTGCGCTACTTTATTTTTCTTTATATGAACATTTACTTGTTGAGTTATAAATATATTACTTGTACTAATAAATCTTGTTTTATGATTATTTTAAAATAATTAGTAAATTATGATAATCTTCATAACAATATTGAGAGAGACTATTAAAATATTTTAATTATTTTTATTTGAGACTTTAATTTGGTTCCAACATGTTATTCTAATTAAATTTTTTTGTTAGTTTTCATTCAATTTTAAGTCGAAATTCAGATCATATTTATTGGTATTTCATATTTATTTTTTGGCAATACATTTGGTTTATTAAGACATCGATTGAGGGTAAGATGGTGAAATTAGGTTTCACTGCACTAAGTGAGTAAGACATCGAATTAAACTCTCAATGTACCATAATAATAAGAAGTTGGGTTCAACTCTCATAGATTTATGACCAAAGGCGTCTTATATATGTAAGACATTGGGTTTAAGCATTAATGCACTATAGTGATAAAATGATGAGACTAACATAAATTTTTATATTTTTGACTGAAAGTCATGAAATTTATCCAATTATTTGCTTCATTCTCTTATATGAATTATGTCTGAAAAATGACAAGCGATTGAATGTATGAATATGAGTGTGGTAAAATGTTAATGGTCATCATTGTGGTAATTAAAAGGAAGAACATTATATGTTGTTAAAACGATCCTTCAAATGTCAAAGTAATTTTGTCCATGAAAGTGGTATGAGAAGTTATTGAGCACATTGTTGTTGGTGCAACCCAAATTTGAAAAGTTATGTAAATCCTCCATCAAAATAAAGGAATACAAAGTGGTAGTACATTTGGTACATTTGATCTCTTAAAGTTATGTTAAGGTGGAACACATAAATTTGATAATGTCAATGCATGATAATGAGTTTCTAATAAAAACTTACGGAGCATGTACAAATGGTTACAATTCATTTTTTGAAGAAAATGTGATTTGCATTCGTATGGATAAGGACATGTTCATGGTCGGATAAATGTCTCGTCTCACCTCTATTGGAGGTTTGAGAGATTGAATTTTTTTTTTGACATAAATGATCATTTAGTCATATACTTGAAATCATGAACTATTGAAGGATAAAAGAAAAAAATATTTTTTTTCCTAAAAAGATTGTGGATATGACCAAAATAATATTATTGTATGGCAACACAAATTTGACATATGATTTTCAAGAAATAAGTCTTGCATGCAATAATTTTAACCATGAAAAAATTAATAATTTTCTTCTCGAAGGAGATGCTCACCTTAAAAATGACGTTTTGAAATTTGTGGTAGTGCACAAAATTAATTGAAAGTTCCTAAAGGGCTAATTTTTTACTATCCGGATGAATGAAATTGTTCATAATATTGGGGTTGTAGTAAGTCTCAAAAGAAACTTTTTAAGTTTCGAAAGAATTGAAAGAGAAAAGAAATTATATTGAGACTAAAAATTATGGGAAGATTTAATATCTTCAAATTACTACAACCAAAGTGGTTATAACTATCTAAGCATAAGATTACCTATTTTTTATCGTTGTTTGTTGTATACAAATATGGGCATGATAATGGAATAACATGCAAAAATAAACTAGAATTTTACTAAAATAAATATCAGTTGGCATTAGGGCTGGGCATAATATGGTTCAAACCGAAAAAACCGATCTAACCGATTTTTTTAAATTTCATTTCAATTTTTTGATTATTTCGATCGGTTTCATTTTGAATTTTATTATTTCAGTTTTTCAATTCGGTTTTTGTTTTTTTAGATTGAATATTTTGGTTAATCGAAAAACCAAAATTATATGTGTATATTTGTTAATTGTCCATTCCCAGCCGGCCCTATAGCCCACAACCAAAAGTCGAACTAGCCAACTGCCTAAATTCTAAGTTCCTAATCCAAATCCCTAAATTCCTAATCCAAATTCCTATCCCTAGCCCAACTGCAGTCAGCACGCTAGTCTCTCCTAAGTCCTCTCCTCGCTGCCCACCGCCCGTAACTCGTCAGTCATAGCATACGCTGTACGCGATACGCCGGTCGCCCGTAACTTCCATCTGATCGTTACTCATCTCTCAACTCTCAGCTCGCGTCACTCGAAAGTGCATTGCTCGCAAGTTGCAACTCGAAAGTCGAAGGTTAGTGCTTCAATCCTCACTAATATGTTTTTATATCTCGTCTTAACTCTCCAGTCTTAGGATCTTGCCTTCAGCTATATATATATATATAATTTCGAAGTTAGGGACTGATCATGGAAGATCAAAGAGATGCTTTTCCAAGTGTACTATGATATGTTCTAGAATTGGTCTTCCATCCATCGTCTATATCCTAGTTAACTTTGTGATGTTGAATTCATTAGTGTCTTGAACTATTGTTACTCAAGTAGTCAAGCTGCTCGTCTCAAGGTAGTATCCTAACCTATTTTGTTTTCACATTATGTTATGACTTGGTGTTTACTCTTTCTTATATTGGGGAGCAAGGGCAATGTCTGCTACACAATAAAGAAACTGAAGATTAGAGGGAGAATTGTGATAGAGATAATTATAAAGAAAATGATTATGAAGAAATCGAGATAATTATGAAGAAAAATGATTTTCTTGAAGTGATTTGTTCCACAAGTATTTTCCCCAAAAGATCTGGCAACATAACACATTTTCTAAACATTTTCCGAAAATACTTTCCTTCGTACCAAGCAAAATTGCTCATTCTGTGGCTAACTGCAAGAGAAATTTCAGTTATACCATGCGGAGCAGCTTGAGTAAAAATAGAGAAAATGACCATATAATTAAATGGATATTTGTAATGGATCATAAAATCGATCTCCTTGAGACGAGCAACTTGACTACTTGAATACTCTATTGTTTCTTTAATCATTGAATGCAACTATGTGATCATTTATGTGATTTGTAAACTGTAAATTGTAATGTATAGTGTCCTTTTGAATTTTGATTGTTGTTCTTCTTGCTTATTTCACTTTTTTATAGATGACACAAATTGGAAGGGAAGTGAAACTGGAGCTTCAAATGAGAGCATACCTTACACCTCATCTCCTAGTGAGGTTGAAGTTGATGTTGATACTTCAAAGAAAAGAAAAACCATGGAACCTAGAGCTAATTATTGGAAGCATTTTGACAAGTTCACCGATGAAAATGGAGCTAGTAAAGCCAAACGCAAGTATTGTGCAAAATCTTATGCAGCTTCTACATCATCTAATGGTACGTCATCAATGAATACTCATATGAGAATGTGTCCTAAATTTCCTCGTGACACCGTAGATAGAGGTAAAAATCTAATTAATTTTCTGCTATCTTCAACGGGAGCAAAGGAAGGGGTCATTAGCACTTGGAAATTTGAACAAACACAAAGTAGGAAAGCTTTAGCCAAAATGATAATTGTTGATGAGCTACCATTTAGTTTTGTTGAGAAAGAGGGTTTTAAAAACTTCATGAGAGTTACAGTGCCGCAATTTCATATTCCTTCTCGTAGAACCGTGACGAGAGATTGTTATGAACTATACCTTGAAGAAAAAAAACTTTTGAAAAAGGTTTTCAAAGAAGCACTTTCAAGAGTTTGTCTTACGACAGATACTTGGACCTCTACACAAAAAACCAACTACATGTGTTTGACAGCCCACTTTATAGATAGAAATTGGATTTTGCTTAAATAAATAATAAATTTTTATCCTATTTCTAGTCATAAGGGCGTGGATATGGAGGCTTGCATTACTAATTGTTCTTGAATGGGGTTTGGATAATTTGTTTACTATAATAGTTGATAATGCTAGTTCTAATGATGTTACTGTGAAAGAAATGTCTAAAAAATTGAGCAATTGGGAAACTAACATTATGGTGGTGACCATCTTCATGTGAGGTGTATAACACATATCCTTAATCTTATTGTGCAAGATGGGTTGAAGGAAGTTTGTAAGTCTGTAAAGCTAGTGAGACAAGCCGTGAAATACATTAAACAATCTCCCGCAAGACTTAGAAAGTTTAAAGAATGTTGTGAATCTGAATTGATAACTTCTAAGAAATCATTATGTTTAGATGTTCCTACTAGGTGGAACTCTACATATTTGATGCTTGATATAACACAACATTTTGAGCTTGCATTTGAAAGATATATTTTTTATGATATTGGATACTTGAATCATCTTCGTACCTTTGGTTCTGATTCTTCTGAACACAAAGATGGAACTAGTGTTGAAGATGGAACTAGTGTTGAAGATGAAACTAGTATTGATGATGGAACTACTGCAAATATTCTTTCAAGTGTTGATTGGAAAAATGTGAGGTCAATGGTGAAATTTCTTGAAACTTTTTATGTACTTACTTTGAAGGTTTCTGGTTCTAATTATTTCACTAGCAATATACTCTTTGTTGAAATTGTTGAACTTAATCTTATTTTGAAAGAGATGATGACAAGTGAAGATCGTAATTTGAAAGAAATGGCAGAAAGTATGAATGAGAAGTTCAAAAAATATTGGGGTGAACCACAAAAAATGAACAAGATGATCTTTATTTCATTTGTATTGGATCCCCGTAACAAGCTTGATTATGTTCCATTTGCAATTGTGGATTTGTTTGGAAAAGAAGATGGGGAAAAACTATGTTCAGAAGTGAAAAAATACATGAACAAACTGTTTGAATATTTGTCAAGAAATCTCCAAAAATCTCTTTACATGTACCATCTTCACCCACTTCATTTGACAATTCATCAAGTATATATAGTGTGAGTGGTTGTGGCAACTTTGTAAATAGAGGAAGAATGAGAATTAAACAACAATTTGAGAAGCATAAAGAAGTTAGTGGAAGTTCAGGTAATAAATCAGAATTGAAAAGATATTTGCTGAAGATATTGAGCCAGATATTGATGACTTTGATATATTAATGTGGTGGAAAGTTAATGAGCCGAGATTTCCTATTCTCGCGCGAAGATGGTTTGTGATGTGTTAGCCATTCATATTTCAAGTGTCGCATCAGAATGTGCATTCAGCACAGGGGGTCATGTTCTTGATCCCTTTAGGAGTTCATTAACCCCTAAAATTGTAGAATCTCTTATTTATGTTCAAGATTGGATTAGAAGTGAGCCTTTTCCAATCAATATTGAGGAAGATTTAGAGTATCTTGAACAACTTGAACTTGGTAAGAATTTGATATTTGTATTAATTATATTGAATAAAATTTTGTTATTTGTGTTTCTTAACAACTAACAAATTCTTTCATATTTTTGTAGATTTTGCTTGTAGTGAGACTGAATGTAGTATAATTGATGTATAGTTGCATCTTGTAAGTTCAACTATCAACTAGTGATGTGTGGTAACAAGTAAGCAAAGAACTTATTTACATAACTTGCTTGATAGTTTTATATATTTTATTATGAAATGTAGATCATTTGTCTAAAGAGTTCTATTTTCTCGTAGGCCCATCAATGTTTTGTTATTTTCTTTGTTGCTATCTGTTGGTACTTGGGAGATATTGTAATGGAGGTTGCAACAATGTTTTGTTGGTTTTCTAAATCTTTTTGTTACTGCAAATTGCAATGAGCCAGATAATGATGAGTTCAATTCGTAACTAACTCTATTTTAAGGATGGGCGCAAGTTTGTTGAACTTTCTAGTGTTGTTGTCTTGACTTTGATAGTCTTTTTAATCTCTTGCATTTATGCTCAATACGTTTATGCATTAGTTAGCTTCACCAAGGTTCTTATTCTATAAGCATGAAAATGTGAGATTGAGATTATGTTAATGTTGGTGCTAAAGGCAGCTGTATGTTGATCAGTAACTTGTAACTTTATGTTTAACATTGGAACAATTTGTGCTCCAAATTAGCATATACAGTGAGACAGTGGAACAATTTGTGCTCCAAGTATTGTATTGTGGTGTTGTGTAGACAACAAGTACTAAACCTACATGTCTGTAATAAATTTGTTGGACAAGAAGTACTAAAGTCCACCTGTTAATTAAATTTGGTTAAACCGAAACCAAATCGAATCAAAATTATAATAATCGAACCAAACCTAATTTATTTTGATTTTGTTTGGTTTCACATTTGGCTAAACCGAAAACCGAAAACCGAACCGAACCGACCAAACGCCCAACCCTAGTTGGCATAACTGGATTACCATTTTGTTTCAAATGTGATGCAAAAGAAATTGAGAATTCACGAGATTATATGTTGAAGAAACAAAAAATTATTCAAGAATTTTGATGTGTTGTTTGTTCTCATGATAAAATAAACATTAAATTGGGATTGTGTCCCTTGAAATTATTTGGAACATATAGAAAGGTGAATATGGACCCGTTCACCTGCCATGTGGACCGCTTACTATTATGATTTAATAGATGCATTTATGGTATGGTCACATGTGCATTTGTATCTACTTACAAATTGGTATTTGTAAGCTTTTTTGTTCAAATTGTTAAATTAAGAACACAGTTCTAAAATACAAAATTATGTTGATAATACTGGTTGGCTTAGCAGAAATTGTTTGCCTCCAAATCTAGCTAGACCGATGATTATGAGAACAAATCTCTCAAATAGAATTTGTTATGAGATAAGTTAATTTAACATGTATGCATCAAGCCAACAATGTTCTCCCATCACAATTTGTTCAGGGTCAAGAACCACATAATTTTTATCTAAAATTTGATGTGTGCACATATGGTTTTATTGCTCCACCATGCACAAAAATAGATTCCCAAATGTGGTTGGGGGTAAATGTTGGATTTTCTAACATTATGGGGAGATATCTGTAGCAGCTGGAAATTATGTGAGGGGTGAATTATTTCGATCCTTGTTAAAAGAAAATATGAACTTGAAGTTCAAGAGATAATTATTTGCAAAATGTTGCAAATAATTTACCAAATATACTTGTTGACCCAATATTTTAATTAAGCTGTAAATGCTCTAATAAATATCCTTCAAGGACAAAGTTTATGGTACGCCAAAAGCGTGATAGACCAATCAATTCCAAACGTAAAACTCCTTAAGGAAGGAGAGGAGCAAATTATCAAAATGGTCATAATATAAGGTAAGTGCTTTGAAAGAGCACTATTGCACATACATATATATAATATAGAGAAATAGTCTTAAAGATTGTCTCATCTCATACCATCTAAACGATTATCACCATATGGGAATAGCCCTTACATCAATCCAACAAGACCACATATAGGTCATACAAAAGTATAATACTCAATTGAAAAGGAAAGAAATGAAAGAGTCTTTAAGCTCATAACAAGTCCGTAAGCTAGATAGTGGCATTGCCCTCGGAAGTTGAGGACCTACCCTACTTGGATGAAATGAAGAATCCAAGCCTTCAACAATGTCGCCTTCCAAACTCTTCAACGACCGAAACGTAAAATGTTTGGGAAAAGGGAAGAAAATGGGGTTAGTACTCCACATTTACTAAGTATGAGACCTTATGCACATATACAAGCTGCTAAAAAGGGACTTTTAGTCAAAACATGTCATTTCAACCCTTTTAAGAACCTAATGCAAAGCCAAGAAAGTCATATCAACCAACCATATATGCTTATTAACTCAACAAGTAATACGTATTCCAACATACTTGAAACCATGATTTACTATAACCCTATCATCAAGGAATAACATCACAAGAATGAATAAGATTCAATCATATCATAATAAGCAAGACTACTACTCACGAATCCTTATCAAGTCAACAAGTGAAATGACCAAGCAAAGCCCCATAACCTTTCTCAACCAAGTAGACTTAAAAAGAAAACATAACCAATGTCCAACTTTAACAATATAATCAACCTACATATATCAAGAGGATAATCATCATCATATATAGATATTTACATTGTAGCATCAACATACTATCACCATATACATCATTATCATATGCATACATTATATCAACTTCCTAACGCTTTCATCAAAGTCAACTAGTGCAAGGCATAGATAGAGTCTCATACCCCTACCTAGACTAAGTTAAACCTCTCAAGTCACCTTAGTTAGTTTATACTCCATTACTTTATTTTACTTTAGGGAACACTTGCCTTAACCGACATAGACCACATGAGCTAAGTGTGGAATCCGATGTTGTAAGACCTTACACCGATGGAAGGTGGTCTACAGGCCAAAGTAGAACCAAACACAAATGTAGCTTTCTAGGTGGATCCACTAGCTAGTCTTCCTATGGAGGCAACATAGTTCAAGAACTAACAGATATTATAGTCCCTCTTGATACCACTTGTAGTTGGGGCCTCCTCTAATTGGAATCCATTGAATGAGCATTCCTCTTTGGGAAGTCAACATCTCATATAGAACTGTAGGGCGAATCTTCCTCTTTGGGAAGTCATCACCTCCCATTGTCAAGTTCACTCGGTGCTAATCTAAGTCCCTTTATTGAAATGTATTTAAGTCTTTAAATAAAAATCATAGCTTAGTTTAGGTCATAGGGTCTATCCCTTGTATAATCATCATCATCATCAATAGCTCAATAAGAATTGCATGAGTATAGTCCTTTCATCACAATTAATATAAGTGAGGTTAACACATTACATATCATTTCGTAATAAGGCACATTGGTATACATCACCATCCTTATAGCATTTACATCCTAATTAACCTCACAACTGTCACGCGCCGAGCTACCTACAAGACGCGGACACGGAACCTAGGACCACAAGTGATCCCAAGTTAACCCTGCTGGCATGATCATGAGCATACTAAAGATAATAAACTGAATGCGGAAGCTAAATCATAATTTTAAACTAAAATAAATGGGGAATACCCATATTCTATAACTGATATAAATGAAATCAATGAGTTTAATACAAAGAAGTTATTAACTCAATGCTAAGCTGAAACTAACTATGTCTGAAATAAGCCTCTAAACTAGACTAGAGATACTGGGACAAGCCCCTGCTAAATCTTGAAAAAACTGAAACTAAATGACTAAAGACTGAAATGACACTCATGACTGTTGTCCTTGGAGAATGAGGACTCACCACTGAATCTGCTGAACTGGAGATCGGTAATCGATCTATGCGTGATTCGGATGCAAAGAATCTGAAACTACATCACGACTAATTTGTAGCACACGTATGCGTCAGTACTTGAAAGGTACTGAGCATGTAGGATAGAGTAAAGCTGAAATAAAACATAACTGAACAACCACAAAAGCAAGTAAAATAATCTGAACATGATATACTGAAATTGTTGAGCTAACTAAATGCAATGACCAATTTATAACATGCAAAAACTGAATACTGAATATACTTATAAATGGTCAATGCAGAGAGTCTACTGATTTGTGGGAGCTACTAATAACCGATAATAAAACCACATGAGCTAAATGTGGAGTCTGATGTATATGCCCCATCTAGAGGACCCAATATACCATGCCAAAGGTATAAAGGCATGCTGACGTGATCACTAAACTGATTGCCCACAGAGGGGACTTACAACCTACTTGGCTAGTAGTTTTGGGACCATTGGGTACGATAAACCCTAGTCCAACTCGATATTATGCTACTCCTATTAATTCTGTAAATTTACTGATTATGTTAGAATTTTTAAAAATACTGGATAGCTCAAAACTAAACATGCAAACTGAGAATGCAACAATTAATCTGGTAATTATGCATTTATAACTGAGGCATGTATATCTAAAGTGTTTAAAATATATGACCTAGCATGTGTAATTCAAGAACTAAAGAAATACAAATCTAGGGTTTTGAAATTTATGCGATAATCTGAGTAATAACATGATAACCTGATTTGGAACATATATTTAATAAATTCATGAAGTTCTATCAGAGTTCTAGAAACCCTAGGTCTAATCCTGATATGGGAATCAAGAATCTGATTGAAAACTAGGGACCCAATGGGTGAAAGGAATCCACTAGTGAAATCCCACATACCTGGTGATGAAATCCACGAAAAAATTCTGAAGTTTTGGGGCTGGAACTGCTGGAGTTTGTGGCGTTCTTTAACTAGGGTTCTTGAGCTTTTTCTCCTCTCTTGCTTTTAATTTTCTAGGTTTTGATTTAATTATATGGCTTGGATATGTTTTAATTATGTTTCTAGGCTTAAACTAAGCAAAATTTGATGATTTAAGATAAGAAAGACGTAACTTTGGGTTTAAACGGAGTGGGAAAGGTCAAAAAGACCCCTGAGAAAGTTGCTGTCAGACCAAACGACGGCCAGGACTGACGATCCGTCTTCTGACCGACGCCCCGTCGTTGGGTCCGTTGACTGGGTATGTTTGGAGGCCTTTACTAAAAGGGGCATAACGTTTTACTCGGAGGTATGATTTTAGCAAGGTCGGTGGATATGAAAAGCTAATTGAATTATGTATCTGTGAGTAGGTCAGGAGACACCTAATTCATTTTGTGCTAAGACTTATGACCATTTGAAATTGACCCAACTGCATTTCCCCTTAAATGTCTGCAAATTTTCCACAAACTGTCAGACCTACGGACCTTGTTCCACCTACGGACTGTGTCGATCATCCGTAGCTCTTGTCAGAAAGTGGGTGAATGGGGCTCTCGATTGACGGTCACGGACTATGGACTGTCGTCTGACCTACAGACCGTCGGTCCGTCTGTCGATCAGGACATAGCCAATTTTTCTGGGCTGAAACTTTTTGGATTTTCTGATCCCATCAACGGTTGTGCAGGACGGACTGTCGTCTGTCCTACGAACCGTCGATTCCACCGTTGGTTTCACATGTAGATTTTTTTCTGTAAAGCTTTTTTTGGTGTGTTTTGGCTACGGGGTGTTACAATATCTCCCCCTTGGGAACATTCGTCCTTGAATGAAGACTAAACTAGTTGAACTAGAGGGAGAGAGCTGCAAACCCTACTACTAAACACTGAGAATTTGGTTTCTAACTGAATTGAGTTCCAATAACATGCAAATATGCTGAAAATGCAAGTACAAACTGAGGGAACATGATTCTAAGATTGAATTCACGCATGAATGACTGGAAAACTGAAGAGGAACTATTACCTCAAGATAGAGTGGAATCGGAAGGAAAGAGGTGAGGATACTTGGCTTTCATGGCTTCTTCTACTTCCCAAGTAGCTCCTTCTACAGACTGACTCCTCCACAAAACCTTGAATGAAGCAACTTCTTTGTTTCTCAACCTTCTAACATGACGATCAAGAATCTCGACTGGTACATCCTCATAAGAAAGACTATCTTTCACCGCCATACTCTCTAATGACGCTACAGAGGCTGGATCACCCACACATTTCTTCAAGAGTGAGATGTGGAAGACCGGATGTGCTGCTGCTAATTCTGCTGGCAACTCTAACTCATATGCCACCTTGCCAATCCTTTTCAAGATCTTGTAAGGGACTACATATCTAGGACTGAGCTTCCCTTTCTTTCCAAATCTCATCACCCCTTTCATAGGTGAGACCTTCAGAAAAACCCAATCATCAACTTGTAACTCTAGTTTTCTTCTCGTTACATCTGCATAAGATTTCTGACGACTTTGGGTTGTCTTATGTCTACCTCTAATGAGTTGCACTTAATACATCGCATAAAGGACTGAATCTGGCCCTATCAAAGCTACTTCACCTAATTCAAACCAACCAACAGGAGATATACATCTATGCCCATATAAAGCCTCATAAGGGGCCATCTGAATGCTGGAATGGTAGCTATTGTTGTAGGCGAACTCAATAAGAGGAAGGTGATCATCTCAACTACCTTTGAAATCGATTACACAAGCCCTCAAAATATCCTCTAGGGTCTAAATGGTACGCTCTGCCTGTCCATCTGTCTGTAGATGAAATGTTGTGCTAAGGTTAACTTGAGTATCAAGACCCTTCTGAAATGACTTCCAGAAATGAGAGGTAAACTGAGGACCTCTATATGAGATGATAGACAAAGGAACCCGATGTAACCTCACAATCTCATTAACGTAAATCCTTGCATAGTCTTATGTTGAATATGTAGTCTTGACCGCCAAGAAGCGAGAAGACTTAGTCATCCTATCAACTATCAGCCAAATGGAGTCATGTTGTCAGCGAGTATGTGGTAATCCTCTGTGAAGTCCATATTGATAATATCCCACTTCCAAGTAGGAATATCGATCTCTTGAGTCATACCTATTAGTTTCTGATGTTCTACCTTGACTTGCTGGCAATTAGGGCACTTACTCACAAAGTCTGCTATATCCCTCTTCTTGCCATTCCACCAATAGACTTCCCGCAGATTGCGATACATCTTAGTGGCACCTGGATGAATAGAATACCTGGAGTTATGGGCTTCTGCAAGAATATGCTGTCTCAACTCGCCCACATTAGGAACACACAATTTACCCTAGTAGCGAAATACGCCATCTCCCTATTTGGAGAAAACCTCCACTCTCTGACTATGGAATGCACCCTTAAGTTCAAGCAAAATTGGATCACTGTCTTGCTTTTCCTTAACCTCCACTACAAAAGAAGACTCTGCCCCCATTCTGAACTGTTACACCATTGTCTGATATGCTTATAAGGCAAACTCCTAAGCGAGCAAGCCTGTGAACATCCTTTACTAGCTCCTTCCTTTCTTCTTCAACATGGGCTACACTACCCATAGATAATCTGCTAAGGGAATCTGATACTATATTCGCCTTACCGGGATGATAATGCACACTCATGTCATAATCCTTAAGGAATTGAAGCCATATCCTCTGGCGAAGATTCAACTCTTTTTGGGTGAACACATACTGAAGGATCTTATGGTCACTGAACACATCTACGTGAACACCATACAAATACTGTCTCCATGTCTAGAGGCATACACTATAATCTTATCTCGTTGCATAAACACACAACCAAGGCCAACTCTGGATGCATCACAGTAGATCACAGAGCCATCTGAACCCTCTGGTATAGTCAAGACACGAGTTGTAGTCAATCTAGCTTTCAATTCTGTAAAGCTTTTCTCATAATCATCTGACCATTGGAACTTGACCATCTTCCGAGTCAAACTAGTCAATGGTGAGGCTATGGATGAAAATCCTTCCACGAACCTTCTGTAATAACCCACTGGACCTAAGAAACTTCTGATATCTATTAAAGAGGTAGGTCTGGGCCACTGTTTCACTACTTCTATCTTCTGTGTATCCATTCGGATGCCTTCGATAGATACAATGTGACCAAGAAAAGCAACGTATTGCGCAACCAGAACTCATATTTACTACACTTAGCGAATAACTGGCGATCTTTGAGAGTATGCAGAACGACTTTTAAATGACTTGCATGTTCTTCCTCAATCCTAGAGTAAATGAGGATATCATCTATAAAGATGATAACGAACAAGTCCAAGTACTGTTTGAACACTTTGTTCATCAAATCCATGAAAGCTGCAGGAACATTAATTAGCCCAAACGACATAACTACAAATTGATAATGACCATACCGAGTTCTGAAGGCTTCAGAATGTCACTATCTCTGACTCTAAGCCGATGATGATCCGATCTGAGGTCTATCTTTAAGAAATGGATAGCACCCTGAAGTTGGTCAAACAAGTCATCAATCCTAGGGATCAAAATCCTTTTCCTTAGGATCCTACATAAATAGAAATAGAGAACGAAATAACTAGAAAGGTCTAGAAGGATCATCTACAAAGCTATTCGTTTTATCTGTATTCAGACCAAAAGCTCACATAGATGTTATGGGTAGAATTCTTTTTTTTTCCGAATTTTGTTCACATCTTAGATCTATAAATTGACTCATCTCCATAAAGGATCCGAATGAAACCAAAGTTTCATGTTTGGTTTTGAATTAGAGACGTTAAAAATAATGAATCGACGTCGACTATAACCTCTAGCCTTCCAAGCTAACGATGCGGGTTCGATTCCCGCTACCCGCTCGGGATACTTATTCTTGATTGTGATCTTGTTCAACTGTCTATAGTCAATGCACATTCTGAGAGAACCATCTTTCTGCCCTTAAGGTAATAAATAAATCAACTCATAGGCGCTAAGCTACTACCTTTCCATTATAAGATTGGTTCATTTGGAAACTGAAAACGAACAATCCTAGTTCTAGAATCGACTGAGGCATAACATGAGTGTAACCAATCCATGTCTATAATGACATCAAAGTCTACCATTTCTAACTGTACTAGATCTGCTGAGGTGGCTTTCTGAGATACTATGATAGGGTAATTTCTGTATACCTGTCTAGCTATAACTGGGTCACCGACTAGAGTAGAGACTGAGAAAGGTTTTGAGAGAGTTTCTGGACTAACACTGAATTGGACTACTAAACTGAGTTACAAAAGACAAAGTCATGTTTGTTGTCTTTCCACTGAGTGAACCATATTTGAGTCACATCCTTGAGTTTGTAGGATGCCAATCTCACCTATCACTACGAGTTACTGACATCACACCAAATATTTTCTTGACCTTATCAATGAACTTCTGTTGGTCCTTACCAACTTGTGACCCTAAAAACTTAGGCAAATTCATCCTAACACAATCACAAACTCTGCATTGTTCTGGTTGGTCATACTCTGAGCCAAAAGCTGAATTGGCTTTCTGAAAATCTACATTTAAACTTCCTTATCTGGTACTAGAGGAACTAAAGTTAGCATTGCGTGCATTAGAATTCCATGCCTAAGCTCTACAAGAAGGCATGATCTTAAGCGAACAACTTCAAGTTAGAATGGAATTTGATCATACCTTACGCACGATAAGAGCAACAAGAAAGTGAATTTTTTTCTAAAACACTTCATAGCCTCCCTCTCATTAGATGTGGTGCACTTCACACCCATGAAAAGGACTCTAATTAGTGCGGCTTTTTCAGACATCCTAGGACTCTTGAACCTATTGCTCTGATACCAAGTTTTTTTCACACCCCGAGCTACCCCCAAACGCGGACTCGGAACTTAGGACCACAAGTGATCCCAAGCTAACCCTAAATATAATAAACTGAATGCGGAAGCTAAATCATAATTTTAAATTAAAATAAATGGGGAATACCCATATTCTATAACTGATATAAATGAAATCAATGAGTTTAATACAAAGAAGTTATTAACTCAATACTAAGCTGAAACTAACTGTGACTGAAATAAGCCTCTAAACTAGACTAGAGATACTGGGACAAGCCCCTGCTAAATCTTGAAAAAACTAAAACTAAATGACTAAAGACTGAAATGACACTCATGACTGTTGTCCTTGGAGAATGAGGACTCACCACTGAATCTGCTGAACTGGAGATCGAAAATCGATCTATGCGTGATTCGGATGCTAAGAATCTGAACCTACATTACGACTAATTTGTAGGAGCTAAAAATATACGATAATAAAGCCACATGAGCTAAATGTGGAGTCCGATGTATACGCCCCATCGAGAGGACCAATATGCCCTACCAAAGGTATAAAGGCATGTTGGCATGATCATTAAACTGATTGCCCACAAAGGGGACTTACAACCTACTTGGCTAGTAGTTCAGGGACTATTGAGTACGCTAAGCCCTAGTTCAACTCGGTATTATGCTACTCCCATGAATTTTGTAAATTTCTTGATTATGTTTGCGTTTCTATAAATACTGGATAGCTCAAAACTAAACATGCATACTGAGAATGCAACAATTAATCTGGTCATTATGCATTTATAACTTAGGCATGTATACCTGAATTGTCTGAAATATCTGACCTAACATGTGTAATTCAAGAACTAAAGAAATACAAAGCTAGGGTTCTGAAATTCATGCCATAATCTAAGTTATAACATGATAATCTGATTTGGAACATATATTTAATAAATTCATGAAGTTCTATGAAATTTCTAGCAACCATAGGTCAAATCATGATATGGGAATCAAGAATCTGATCGAAAACTAGCGACCCAATGGGTTAAAGGAACACACTAGTGAAATCCTACATACCTGGTGATGAAATCCACGGAAAAATACATAAGTTTAGGGGCTGGAACTGATGGAGCTTGTCGCGTTCTTGCACTAGGGTTCTTGAGATTTTTCTCTTCTCTTGCTTCTAATTATCTAGGTTTTGATTTAATTATTTGACTTGGATATGTTTTAATTATGTTTCTAGGCTTAAACTAATTAAAATATGATGATTTAGGGTCAAAACGACGTAACTTAGGGTTTAAACGAAGTGGGAAAGGTCAAAAAGAGCCCTGGGAAAGTTGCTATCGGGCCAAACGACGGCCAGGACTGACGGTCCATCGTCTAACCGACGCCCCGTCGTTGGGTCCGTTGACTGGGCGTGTTCGACAGGCCTTTACTAAAAATGGGCGTAACATTTTACTCGGAGGTCTGATTTTAGCAAGGTCGGTGGCTATGGAAAGCTAATTAAATTATATATATGTGGGTAGGTCATGGGACGCCTAATACATTTTGTGCTAAGAGTATGACCATTTGAAATTGATACAACTGCATTTCCCCTTAACTGTCTTCAAATTTTCCACCTACGGTCAGACCTACGGACCGTCCCGGTCATCTGTAGCTCTTGTCAGAGAGTGGATGAATTGGGGGTCTCGATCGATGGTCACAGACTACGGACCGTCGTCTGACCTACAAACCGTCGTTCCGTCCGTCGATCAGGACTTAACTATTTTTTTGGGCTTAAATTTGTGGAAGTTTTTGATCCCATCGACGGTTGTACAGGACGGACTGTTGATGCCACCGTTGTTTGTACCTGCACATTTTTTTCTGTAAAGCTGGTTTTTGGTCTGTTTTGGCTACGGGGAGTTAAAACAACCATAATCAAGACATTTCAATTCAATCATCATACTATCCTATCAATCCTAATACAAGGCTCCAATTGGAAGTAAAGATAGAGATTCTAAGACTTACCAAGTCTTCCTTATAGTTCATCATCAAGGTCTTACCATCAACCTATAAGTCAACTCAACGGGGACTAACATCATCACAAAATTATAACCAATAAGATATCTAGACCAATTGCATCTCTATAACACCATTCAACACTAGATCCTAGCTTAAGACAAGATACATGCTAATTTCACAATATACTTCATAACCTAAATTACATCTCAAGAACTATCATGATAGGCCTACGATTCATTTTAATTTACTCATAATAACACCATATGATAGTAATCTAATTAATAACCAAGTCAATTGAATGATCACAATACAATATAGGTCAAGATCACAACTTAGGGTTAGGGATTGAGGATCATGTTCTTCAATTTAGACGAAACCATCAACAATTACCATAATCAAGTTAAATTACATGTTAATCTATTCAATGTAACCTAAATAAATCTTCAACAACTCAAATAACTTCAATTTCGCAATTGGATGAATCCCATAAGAAAACTCAACTTTTGAAATCCATTTTGGAGGAACCCTTTGTGGAAAGAGTCTCAAAGGTGAATTAGATCTCATAACTTAACATTTGATGATGAATTTATGGTGAATTCGTCCCTTTTCAGACCCCAAACCCTTATCCTCGCTAGTCTTCAATGGTGAGTTCAAGTAGAGAGAGAAAGAAGAGAGAAGGAAAAGAGTTTGTGTTTTAGAGTTCTAATTATTTTAATTGGGGTTGGGGCTTTTATATGTGTTTTAAGTTAGTTGATTAGTATCCCCTGAATCCCTAAATTACCCCTAAAACACTTAATTAATTAAATAAATTAATGTAAAATCGTGTAGGAAACTCACCCTTCACAGACAGGAACCCCGCCGTCGGGCCGTCTGTGAACCTACGGACCCTCACCCCTCCGTCCTGCACTTCGTCGATGAGTTCAGAGACTGTGCAGATGGGGGCCTTACTCAACTTGTATATGTATGGGACAACAGTGGAATTGATGCCCCGTCAGTCCACACACGGACCGTAGGTGGTCCAGTCGATGCTCATTGCCCAACCAGTGTTTCTTCAAACGCAAGGGTCCTCCTCAAGGGCCCTTGGTTTTTCCTTGGTGAGTCGTACCCGGATGTTTCAACCATGAAATAAATAAAAAACCTATTATATACCTTTTCACCATTTTTCATACATTTCCAACTCCATACATTTCCGACACGTTTGTCAAATAGACAAAGGCACGCTAGCACCCCTTTGAACCAACTTCCCGAACGTCATGGACGTTCTTGGACGTTTTGGTTCTTAGACTTCCTAAATGACCTAATTCATTAAAATGGAACTTAAAAACAGTACTTAGTCCTCATGACACCTATTTTAGGCTTTACGACACGTCTTGAATTTCCAAGGTGTTACATTATCCCCCCCTTAGGAACATTCGTCATTGAATGACACCAAAACTCTTTTGAAGGAAGGAATAGACTCAAGACTAGCAACCGAACCAATCAACAATATCATATCAACATAAATCATGTCATTTCAACAAGAAAAATTTCAAAAAGCAAATTTTCACTCATAGGGCTCAAAATACTTCATCATGAGGTATTTCATTCTCACAACACATATGAGCTCAACATATCTTACATGAGTCAATTAGCACAAAGTTCAACTTGACAACATGCTACATATCATTTCATAAAGACTCACAATATCAAAATGCACAACATAACTCAAAACAAGCAAAAAGAAAAATTCCAAGTCTAAAGCACCAATTTCACTATAACTTCACTGTGAAGTACTCAAAAATGCACATTTTACAAAACGTCACCCAAAAATCAAGAAACTTAAATTTCTATTCATATTTATTTTATGAAAAAGAATGACTAACCTTAATTATAAAAAAAGATGAGGGTAACGGGACTTCATGTTGGCCTCAGCCTCCCATGTTGCACCCTCAACTAGGTGATTCTTCCGTAACTCCTTTACGAAACCACCTCTTTAATCCTCAACTTCTTGACTTGCCTATCAAGAATTTAAACCAGAACTTATTCATAAAGAGTTTATCCTTGACACTAAGACCCTCAATAAGAAGAATGGACTCGGGATCACCGATACGCTTCTTCAACATAGAAACATGGATAATCGGATGAACCGAAGCCAATTCACTAGGAAGTTTCAATTCAAAGGAAACCTTACCAACCCTTTGCAAAATTTCATAGGTACCCACATAATGAGGACTCAACTTCTCTTTCTTGCCAAATCTAACCACCCCTTTCATTGATGAAATTTTCAAATACACCTTATCACATTCTTCAAACTCCAAATCACTTCTCCTATGATCGTCATAAGACTTTTGCCGACTATAGGCCGTTTGCAACCGGTTCCTTACGATATAAACCTTTTCTAAAGTCTTATAAATCAACTCGGGTCCAAGAAACGATGGCTCACCCACTTTAAACCATCCAATTGGAAACCTACACCTCCTACCATACAATGTTTCATAGGTAGCCATAGAAATGGATGAGTGAAAACTATTGTTGTAGGCAAACTCCACCAAAGGTAAATGTCTATCCCAACATCCTTTAAAATCAATTCTGCACACCCTAAGCATATCTTCAAGGTTTTGTATAGTACGCTCCGCTTGACCATCCGTTTGGGTATGGAAAGTGGTGCTCAACATCACCGTAGTACCCAACCCTTTTTGGAATGATCTCCAAAATCTAGATGTGAATTGTGCGCCCCGATCCGATATGATGGATACCAGAACACCATGGCGGCACACAATCTCATCTATGAAGATTCTTGCATAATCCTCCGCCGAATATGTAGACTTGATGGGAATAAAATGAGCGGACTTAGTCAATCGATCCACAACCACCCATATGGAATCATATGACTTTTGAGTCTGAGGTAAACCTACTACAAAGTCCATGTTGAGGTCTTTCCACTTCTAAGTAGGAATTTGGATCTCTTGTAGTAAGCCACCCAGTTTTTGGTGTTTGGCCTATTTTTGTTGGCAATTCGGACACTTACCGAAAAACTCCGCTATGTGTCTTTTTAGGACTTCCCACCAATATATCTTCCTTAGGTTGTGGTACATTTTTTCGAACTCAGAAGAATTAAGTAGCGAGACCCATGGGCTTCTTCTAGGATCTGATTCCTCAACCCATGTACATCGGGAACACACAATCTCCCTTGGTAACTTAACACACCATCCCCCCTAAGGAGAATAATTCATTCAACTTTTCGAGAACTGATTCTTTCAACTCCATTAATGGTTTATCAAGGTGTTATTTGGATTTCACCTCAACCACTAAAGACGAATCGGAGTTATGATGGACTGTAGCACCCCCATCCAGAGAACTTTCCAACCTCACCCCCAACCTAGCCAACCTATGTACTTTTCTCGCTAGGTCCTTCTTGGATTCGTCAAGGTGGGATATACTACCCATAGTTATATGACTTAGGGCATCCACAACCACATTATCCTTCCCGGGGTGATGAATGACACTCATATCATAATCTTTCAAGAACTCTAGCCACCTTCTTTGTCGGAGATTCAACTCCTTTTGGGTAACACATATTGGAGAATCTTATGGTCGGTCAAGACATCAAACCCCATACAAGTAATGCGTCCATATTTCAAAGAAAACACTACGACCGCTAACTCAAGGTCATGAGTGGGATAGTTTCTCTCATGTACCTTAAGTTGCCTAGAGGCATAGGCTATCACTTTCCCGTGTTGCATGAGCACACACCCCAAACCCACTCGGGATGTGTCACAATACACAACAAAACCCTTTGTACCCTCCAGTAAAGTCAACTCCGGAGCGGAAGTAAGCCTATCTTTCAAAAATTGGAAACTTTTCTCACATGCCTCCGACCACTCAAACTTCTTACTCTTTTGGGTTAAAGTAGTCAAAGAAGATGCAATGGACACAAAACCATCCACGAACCTCCGATAATAACTTGCTAGACCCAAGAAACTCCTGATATTTGTTGGAGTCAATGGTCTAGGCCAATTTTTCACCGCCTTTGTTTTCCTTGGGTCTACCTCAACTCCCTCACTATAGATGATGTGCCCAAGAAATGTCACTGACCTCAACCAAAACTCACACTTGCTATATTTGGCAAACAAATGTTCTTTAAGATTTTTCAATACCACCCTCAAATAACCCATATAATCACCCTCATTCTTCGAATATACCAAGATATTGTCATTGAAGACAATGAAAAATGAACCTATGTAATTCAAAACACTCTAATCATTAGGTCCATAAACGCTGCCAGAGCATTAGTGAGACCAAAAGACATTACCAAGACCTCATAGTGCCTATACCGAGTCCGAAAAGCCATCTTTGGTATATCCTCACCTCTCAACCTAAGTTGGTGATACCCCGACCTCAAGTCTATATTTGAAAAGTAGCTTGCCCCTTGGAGTTGATCAAACAAGTCATCAATCTGAGGGAGAGGGTACTTATTCTTAATGGTGACCTTGTTGAGTTGGCGGTAATTAATACACATTCTCAAGGACCCGTCTTTCTTCTTTACAAACAAAACCGGAGCACCCCATGGAGAAATACTAGGCCTTATAAAACCCTTATCTAGTAAATCCTTGAGTTGAGCCTTCAACTCCTTTAATTCGGTCGGAGCCATCCGATAAGAAGGAATTGATATGGGATTTGTATCCGGTAGCAAATAAATGAAAAAGTCAATTTACCATTTGTGAGAAATACCGGGAAGGTCATTAGGAAAGACCTTCGGAAACTCACTAACTAAGGGGACCGACTCAATGGGAGGAACTTCGGAGTCTAGATCTTGGACTCTTATAATATGATATAGACAATCTTTTGAGATCATTTTGCATGATTTTATACATGTAATGATACGACTTCTAGGAATAGAATTTCCCCCTTTCCATTCAACAACAGGTTTATTAGGGAAGTTAAACCTCACCACCCTTGTCCTATAATCAATGGAGGCAAAACATGCATGCAATCAATACCCATACCCAATATAACATCAATATCAAGCATATTGAGTTCTACTAGATCAACATAAGAAACTGTATTGGGCAACATTATTGGACAATTTCTATACACCTTTTTTGCAATAACCGACTCACCCACCGGAGTAGACACTACAAAAAGTTCATACAAAATATTGGGTAAAATATCAAACTTTTTGGCTACTAGAGGTGTAACAAATGATAAAGTAGCGCGGGGATCAAGTAAGGCATATACATCAATAGAGAATACTTTTAACATACCAGTCACCACGCTAGGAGAAGTCTCTTACCGACCCCTAGAGCGTAGAGCATAGAAGCGTTTCTTCTTTGGAGCATCACTAGAACCACTTGCTTGAGCTTGACCACCCTTTTCTTGACCCTTCAAATTTGGACAATCTCTCATCTTGTGACCACTCTTGCCACAATTAAAGCAATTCACCGTTTCTACCAAGCACTCACCAAGATGACCCTTTCCATACTTGTCATATGTAGGCTTATCATTTGGTGAATTAGTACCTTTTCCCCTCTTGAATTTATGGCTAGACACCCTATCACCCCTAGCTTTTGGGAACTTGGAAGGGACTTGATTTGAAACTCGCTTCTTAAATCTAGTCTTGTCTTATATGTCAAGCCTATTCTTTGAAGAACCTCCATCAAATGATTTTGCTCTTTGGCATCTCTACTTTTTCTCTTAGCCCTTGCCTCCTCAACCCTTCTTGCATGAACCATAAGACGAGAAATGTTCATGTTATCATGTAGCCTGGCCAAATGACATTCCTATTGTAAGGCCTCCGACACCCCCGTCACAAAACGGCTCATTTGGTGTCTAGGATAGGAAACCAAGAAAGGAGCATATTTGGACAACTTAATGAATTCCAAAGAGTATTCATGGATACTCCTTCCTCCTTGGCGAAGGTTGATGAACTCCACCACTTTTTCCTCCCTCATCTCCCTAGGAAAGAACCGATCTAGAAAAGCCTCCTTAAAGATCTCCCAAGTCACAGACCACCCCTCAATGGCCTATTATCCCCCCATTGCAAAAACCAAGCTTGCGCCACGTCCTTGAGTTGATATGTGGCCAAATCGTCCTTCTCACTTGTGCACAACCCCATAGCCAAAAGTATTTTAGAGACTTTATCATTGAATTCTTGGGGGTCTTTATCAAAATTAGACCCGTAGAAAGTACGAGGGTTCATTCAAGTGAAGTCCCTTAAACGGAAAGCCATAGTAGTAACTTGTTGATGTGGACAAAGCACAACCTCTCGGTTTGCTTGAGCCGTGATAGCTTGGGCTTGAGTCATGGCTACTTGTGCTTGATTGGTAATAGCTTGGGCCATTTGAAGAAGTGCGGTTCTTATATTCTCATCCGTCAAAGGAGGAGGATTGACCGGTGCTTGCTCCACATTAGCATCTTCTTCAAGTGGAGGAACTTGCTTACCACGGGGAGGATCTCCCGCATGGACAATTTCCTCTTCAAGTCTTCGAGCCGCATTCTTTCGAGTGTTCATGCTTCCTATAAGCACAACTATAGGATTAGGTGCAAAAGCACACCATAAGTATATCTAATGGCTCGATATAAGATTTCCAAGAAAGAGAGCAATTTCTTAGCATCATATAGGTTCCTACTCATAAGTGTGGCGCGCTTCACAATTATGAATACAACCTACATAGATGTGGTAGAGAGAGAGAGAGAGAGTTGATGTGGTAGAGAGAGAGACATAACTCAACAATATTCGACCTCATGCTTTGATACCAAGTTTGTCACATCCTACCCCCTAGAACTAACCGTCCTCATCGTCCTTTTCAAAGACTAAGACTAGCCTCTTAGTCTCAGGTCATTACATTCATAGGTTGAAAAATGTGGAAAAACTTAAAACTTTCATTATAAATACTTGAAGGTTTACATGACCTCTATATACAGATTATATATAGTCGTATCGAGTATACATAGACCCTTCGAATAGGAATGTTACATAGCCTTCTACTTTTATTGTACATACATATATATATGATAGTGAAATAGTCTCAAAGATTGTCTCATATCATACCATCTAAACGATTATCACCATATGGGCATAGTCCTCAATCCAACAAGACCACATATAGGTCAAACAAAAGTATGATACTCAATTGAAAAGGAAAGAAATGAAAGAGTTTTTAAGCTCACAACAAGTCCAGAAGCTAGATAGTGGCATTGACCTCGAAAGTTGAGGACCTACCCTACTTGGATGAAATGAAGAATCCAAGCCTTAAACAATGTCGCCTTCCAAACTCTTCAACGATCGTAACCTAAAATGTTTGGGAAAACGGAAGAAAATGGGGTTAGTACTCCACATGATCTAAGCATGATACCTTATGCACATATACAAGCCAAACATGCTAAAAAGGGACTTTTAGTCAAAACATGTCATTTCAACCCTTTTAAGAACCTAATGCAAAGCCAAGCAAGTCATATCAACCAACCATATATGCTTATTAACTCAACAAGTAATACGTATCCCAACATACTTGAAACCATGATTTACGATAACCCTATCATCAAGGATTAACATCACAAGAATGAATAAGAGTCAATCATATCATAATAAGCAAGACCACAACTCATGAATACTTATCAAGCCAACAAGTGCAATGACCAAGCAAAGCCCCATAACCTGCTCAACCAAGTAGACTTAACAAGAAAACATAAAAAATGTCCAACTTTAACATTATAATCTAACTACATATATATAGAGGATAATCATCATCATATATAAACATTTACATTGTAGCATCAACATACTATCACCATATAAATCATAATCATATGCATACATTATATCAACTTCCTTAAGCTTCCATCAAAGTCAACTAGTGCAAGGCATAGGTAGAGTCCCATACCCCTACCTAGGCTAAGTTAGACCTCTCAAGTCACCTTAGTTAGTTTATACTCCATTAACTTTATTTTACTTCAGGGAACACTTGCCTTAACCGACATAGACCACATGATCTAAGTGTGACATACAGTGTTGTAAAACCTTACATTGATGGAAGGTGGTCTACCGGCCAAAGTAGAACCAAACACAAACGTAGCTTTCTTGGTGGATCCACTAGCTAGTCTTCCTATGGGGGCAACATAGTTCAAAAACTAAGAGATAGTATATTCCATCTTAATAACACTTGGTAGTTGGGGCCTCCTCTCATGGGAATCCATTGGATGAGTATTCCTTTTTGGTGCTAAGCTAAGTCCCTTTGTTGAAATGTCTTTAAGCCTTTAATTAACAATCATAACTTAGTTTAGGTTATAGGGTCTACCCATTGTATAATCATCATCATCAATCGGTGCATCAGAATTGTATGAGTATAAGTCCTGTCATCACAATTCATATAAGTAAGGTTTAACACATTAGCATTTCATAGCATATTGATACGCTAAAACTTACTTCTCAAATAAGAAGTAAAGCGGTCATGTCAAGTAAATAACCCAACTAGTGAGGTTGGGATCGTTCCCACGAGGAAAATAGTCTAGACTTAACTTCAACCGATTATTACTATTGTTTGGTCAATAACTTCCTTGGAAAGTAAAAACATAAAAGGGGGGTTTATATCTCTAAATAAGTGAAAATAAATAACAAACTTGAAAGAGACACTTAACAGCTTTGAATGTTGGGTTTTATTCAATGAATCAAAGTAAGTAGGGTTTACGTGTTCCCCACAGGTTCATAACTTGATAATTCTAACTATAACAATTCTTTCCTAATATCTTGCATGCAAAGTGATAAGTTATGTATTTCTAAATCCTTGGTCCGGCATCTAGAAAATCTCACTCCGCACCTTGGTCCGGCTACGTGTGTTGCT
>NC_028642.1:14348926-14349403 GCF_001406875.1 Solanum pennellii | reverse complement strand
TAATACATGCAAGACACTATTCTAGAATTGTTATTTTAGTTAGGGTTTATCTCATTATTTGCCTATGGTTCCCACAACCATAGTTATGGAGTTTAGTTACTGATAGCCATAATCACAATATTCAAATATGTTATATAAGAATTCATGTACTTACTTCAATGAGAAAGATTAAAATCCGAAAGTTTGCTTGATTAATCACCAAAAATCGCTTGCAAGAATCTCAAAGTAATCAATAATCTCACAAAGTCTCAATGCAGAGTCTAACAATCTCAGAGTCTAACCTCAAAAACGAGGTTTTTTGAACTATTTATAAAAAAACAAAAACCTAATTAAACAAGGATTCTAATTGCTGGAAATCTGCCAAAACGCGGCTGGGTCGACGGATCTCGCGACGGACAGTCGAGGTCGTGACAGACCGTCATGGACTCCGTCGTCCCATACTTGTGCACTTTCTTCTGCTGCTCTCTTCATTCCCCT
>NC_028642.1:14342646-14348128 GCF_001406875.1 Solanum pennellii | reverse complement strand
ATACCGTGAAACCACGGTATATCAACACCCTCAACTTAAATTCGTTGTTTGTCCTCAAGCGACGCACTATGACTCACTACACAATCTTTGTACAATAGTATCCATGTTTTATCCTTTGCAATCATTTGGCTATCAATCCCGATTAATCTCATCAACTCTATGCATGCTGTCACTATTAGGCTTGAATTTTGTGGGATCAGAACATGATACAGACTCACCATGCACTAACACCTATCCTTTTCAATTCCTCACCGAGGTGCTAACAATTCTGGTATTGCAACTAGTGTCCTCACTTTAAAACAAAATCCTCCTCTTTCACACAATGATTTCAGTTTGAGTATAAGGATTACTTTTCAACACTCACTCTCAAAACAAAGTCACACTCATTCATACCTTTTGTCATACGCTTGCCCTTATTTTCACTGCCTTAAGTGCGCTATACAACCCTTAGGATCACGATAGGACTTTTTTAGCTAGTAACATAGGCTCGGGGTCAGGTAAGGTATATTTTGGTATACTTTAGTGACTTTTTGCCCTCCTTGACATATCGGCTAAACCTTCCACTTTCTATCATTTTATTTCGCCCAGATTCTCATATTCTTTCACCTTGCTATTTTCTCTTCTTTCTTCATTTGTGTAAGTGACTCTCTTCTTTTCTTGCTTGTATTTCTTGTGTATTTTTCTTTTTCTTTAATTTTCTTTTCATCTAATTCTTGAGTCACTTTACTTTTGTTCTTTCTCTCTCTTTGTTCTTTCAACCCCACTTTCCAGAGCATTCCTCATAGTAGCCACCCTCAACTCATGGCTTTGCCATGAGTCAAGGTACACAATACCCAAAGTTGGGTCAGGGCCAAAACGAAGGTTGTTTACTGCATTAGCCACCCTCAACTTATGCTTTTGGCATAAGCTGAGGTGCACATGTCCAAGGAGGGACCAGGGCCAACACATTGTTCCCCGAAAAGATCAGTTAGGGTGAAAAAGAAAGGTCTAATTTAAGCTCAGATTATTTGGATCAAAGAAGGATAAATTTCATTTGGTTTCTTTTATTTAGGCTAGAAATGGGCTTTCTTGAATAAGGGCCTATGATCCTTTCCTAATTGTCTGTTACAGCTTACTTTTAGCAGGACTAACCAGGCAAGTTCTAGCTCAGTACCAATAGTGGACTATTCAAATTCTCCTCACACTCACTTGACATCTCATCACTATACCAGATTGTCAGACACCTAGTTCGAATTTAAGACTTAGGGTAATGCAATGGTGTAACTCTATTTCATGCTTAGAGCCACACAATTATCAGTTACTATGCCTAGTCATGCATTATTTTCCAGTTTATCAGGATATCATTTTAGCCATCATGCTCCAGAATTAAACTATGTACAAAAGATATAAACATGCCGGTTCAACAGAAAAAGTAATCAGTCTTTTGGGGAAAAAGAACACAGGCAAGAAAACCCCAAAAGAGGATAGTGAATTGGGCTACTCAGACTTCACCCTAACACTCACTATCCATTTACCCCACCCCCAACAAAAAAGCATGCAATTGTCCCCAATGCATAAAAATGTAAATACTAGAGTGGTAGGTGAAGCAAACCTGTGGCGCAAAGCGCCGTCGATCAGCAAGATGGTGGGTCCGGTTCCCCGGAACCCACGTCCTCTGCAATCTGGACACCCTCAGTGGTGTCCTCAGCAACATCCGCACCATCAGTAGTGCCTCCTGCTAGCTCCACAGTGCAGGAGCTAGACGCCCCAGCCGCTAACTCAGATGCTCTCAGTCGGTGTGCCTCCTCCTCAGCAAGGGAGGCTCTCCTCGCAGCCTCTATATCTCGGCGCTCCTTCTTCCGTGCTCGCGCCTCGTCCTCTGCTCAACCCCTACGCCTCTTGGCACTCTCTCGAGGGGGAGGTGGTGGAATGTCTGAGGTAGCAAAAAGGGCCGCCAACACGGTGTCCTCAGCAGGCTCGACAGAAGAGGCCTCAGACTCCGGCGCCCTAGCCTCTAAGATCGTGTCGTTGTCTGCACAAAGACTGTCGACTGCAGCCTGAAGAGTCGACACATCCACCGGAGGGGCTGGTCGGGCTAGCACTCTCAACTCAAAGGCGTCTAGGCGCTGGTTAACCTCAGCGATCTTCCGCTCTGTAAACTGCCTCATCTTCCTCTCTAGACGCTCTTTGGACTCAGTAATCGACTTCTGCATCCACGGCTGGATATGATGCAGAAGAGTGGCCATTTGTGCCTCTAGTTTTTGGACCCTTGCAAGCGGGACCAGTGCCGGTGGAGGGGCTGTGCGAGAGGAGCTCGGGGCTGTGCTACTAACCGGGATAGACTTGACCGGGGTAGTGTCAGTGGACGCCTGTGTAGCTGTGCGGGCCTGGGCTACCGTATCAGCAAGGTCATCAGCAAGTGGGGGCAGCTCTGGACGGGGCCCTCTGCGTGGAGCCAACTCATTGGCCTCGTCTCTGATGAGGCCGACGTCTATAGTGCCCTGCGGGGTCTTAAGCTGATCTACGTGCCATATAGGCACACCTGCGGACCTGCAAAGGGCAAAGATCATGCACGGGAAAGGGTAGGTAGTGTGACCTTGAATGCCCTCTCGTGCATGACTGCCTGGAGAAGCCATGCGAAGTCCACCTCGAATCCGTCTATCATCGCCGCCATCAACACTGCTCGATCCCAGGTAACGATGTTATCAGCAGCTGTGGGGGAAAGGATGTAACGGACCAGCAGCCACAAGAACTTCGCTGTGAACGTGAGGTTGGCCTTCTTGATGGCCCCCTTCGGCTCAGTGACCCAATCGGCACCCTCTCCATCTACTGACAGGTGCCGGGCCATCTACCTCTTGGTGGTCTCTCTCAGTGCTGGCTCGCGCAAGAACTGGCCATCCTTTAATATCTGCCAGCGGTAGGCAAACTCGGCAGTGAGGGGGGTCCGAGTAGCATCAATACTCTCGCCGTATAGAAACCGGCGGATAGCTGCCAGGGAAATGTCAACCTGCACACCCCGGACTCGGACCTGCTCCAGTGGGGCCTGTTTAGCGGAGGCAGCCCGCTTATCGATCTGTGATCGGAGAGTAGCTACGTAGGATGCGTAGAACTCTCGGACCATTCCTTCGTTGTATCGCCCCAACGGACGTGCTGTCCACTCCAAGCCATGCCTGGTGAAGAGGTTGTGGATCTCCGGCATCGTCGGGAGACTCCCTGTAAGTACCCGTCGCTCCAAAGTGAGTGTCCGAGTCATTACTCCTTTATCAGTCAGGAACTTGGCGTCGGAGTAGACTTGAAACTGCCCGTCGACACACCACCGGTTTGGCTGGTCAGTGGCTGGAGTGGGGACCTGAGCTGGTGAGCCGGATGTAGAGTCTAAACTGTCAGCCTCATCAGACGAGGCCGACGCTGCAGCAGTGGCGGCTGCGGGAACCTCAGCAGAGCTAGAGGCTTCCTCGGACCATGATACTCCTAAGGAGCCAGACGCTCCTTCCTCATTTGTGGCTGACCCAAAGGGTGTGCCGGTCAGTGTGCGCTCCTCATCAGACTGGGAGGCAGTCTTTTTGGGTGTAGCTCTGGAAGCACGTGCAGCACGGGAAGGTGTGGAAGTGCCTGGGGGCACATACTCAGGGTCCCGCTCATCATCAGAGCCGATGATCATGCGTGCAGACGGGGCGATAGACTTTGATTGCCCGCGTGCGTAGGTTCGGTCTTGCTTGGGTGCCATAGTAGATAGTACCTGCAAAGGATCACTATTAGTACGAGTAGTGGAAAACAAGACAAGCGAAACCATACGAAATAAAACAGTGAAAATAATATGTAATTGTTGTAGAAACAGTGACACACGATGGGCCTGGTGACGGCTCGTCGTGACTATGACGGACCGTCGTGAGGTCCGTCATGTTTTACTTGTACTATGTATATATAGAGAACCCTGAAGGAGAGTCTCTGACTAGCATGACGGTATGTGCAGGACGGACCGTCACAGGTACGACGGTCCGTCGTAGATGTCCGTCGTAGGACACTTGGGAAAAAATATGGAGACCCTTAGGAGAGGGGTCTCTGACCATCATGACGGTCATGCAGGACGGGCCATCGTGACTGCGACGGTCCGTCACATTGGTTCGTTGTAGGACACAGAAAAAGTGAGACCCTTAGAAACAGGGTCTCTGACAACCAGAACGGTTGTGCAGTACGGACCGTTGTGAAGACGACGGTCCGTCACATGTGTCCGTTGGGGAACACTTGGGAAAAAAAATGAGAGACCCTTAGAATCAGGGTCTCTGACAACCAAAACGGTTGTGCAGGACGGACCGCCGTGAGTACGACGATCCGTCACATGTGTCCGTTGGGACAGGGTGCTAGGGCTTTTGCAACAGACGCTATGACGGTCCGTCGTGGGTACGACGGTCCGTCATCGGGGTCTCGTTCTGAATGACAGTGACAGAACTAAGGGTACCCTAAGCATCCCCGATGAACCCACATCAACCTTATATTGTTTTGGACCTACATGTGTCTAACCCAACTACCTAGGGAACTAGCAATGCAAAAGCACCTATGTCTAGGGTGGTAAACATGGCAATTTCGAACATTTGTAACCTAGGTTAGACAGAATCATATAAAGTAAACAAAATACGATGAGGAACTAAGATTAATACTAACTAGTAAACAAAAATGCAAGATAAATGAGTATACATTTGAGACACATACCTTAGAAATGGTGAAAAACAGATGCACAAGTATTCGGTGGCAAGATAGACACTCACAGCAGCAGTTTCCACTAGTAGATAACACTTTAGGGCTTTGGAGAATTGTGAGAGGGCACTGATCGGTGGTTGGTAGAGGAATAGGTTGTGGAAGTTGAGAAGGGAAGAGTAATGGGAGAAATAATGAAGTAATGGGGGTGAAATGAGGGGTTGGGGAGTTTAAACGGTCTGATTTTGAAAAAGGGTCCAGCCGGGTCGGGTCGGGTACACCTCATTAATCACGCGACAGTTCCCCGACGACGGTCCGCCGCAGTTGTGACGACCCGTCGTTGGTTCCGTCGTGTGTGCCCTAGTTTCAAAATAACAGAAAAACGTACCTGGTACGACGGATGCATACGACGATCCGTTGCAGGCGCAACGGTCCGTCGATGTGTCCGTTAGTGACTGCTGCAGTGTAATTTTCTGCAGAATTTCCTGGTGATGTGCCTGCAAATTTAAAACCCATTAGTAGAAAAAATGCTACCATTACTAAAAAGATGATAAGTATTGGGTTGCCTACCCACAAGCGCCTGATTTAATGTCGCGGCACGACTGGGGACACTTGATTACTCAGACTTCATCAAGATGGTATGCCTCTATCGCTTCATTCCCCGATGCTTTATGCCCAAAATAGAGTTTTATTCTATCTGTATTCCTCTTAAACCGCACTCCCTCCTTGGCTTTTAACTCAACTGTTCCATGAGGGAATACTTGGGTAATCAAGTAAGGGCCAGTCCATTTGGACTTGAGCTTGCCCG
>NC_028642.1:14334011-14339635 GCF_001406875.1 Solanum pennellii | reverse complement strand
AGCGTGCTAAGAAGACATCCCTTAGTTGGTTCCAAGTGAAGATGGAGTTGTATCGGAGCTCAGTGAACCACATAGCAGCCTCTCCCGTCGGTGAGAGAGGAAACACTTTGAGACCTATTACATCTAGATCCAAATCAGGCCTCCCCACACAACTTTTACACACTGCCCTTACCTTAGCTATATGGGCATGTGGATCCTCAGAAGGTAGCCCTGAAAACAAACCTCTGGCAGTGAGCATTTGCATCAGGCTACTAGTTACCACAAAAGTGTGGCCTGTGGGTAGAGGGGGCAAGACAAGTGGCCCATCTGAGTCTGCTATGTTATCATACCCTCTGTAGTATGCTTGGGGCCGTGGAACTGGATTCTGTCCCCTCTGTTGATTTTCACCCGGAGCGTCGGGTAACATCTGACCATGAACATCCACTGGATCTGGGATGTTCTGGTTCGGATCCTCATAATTTATTCCCAAGTTTCGATTCATATTGCACAGTGTACGCTCTAGCTCGTGATCGTAGGGAAACAAGGGTTCTCTTCCTCTCCGTGTATTTGGCATACAAGGAGGATAGTTCTGAAAAGAAATCAAAAACACTAAAACAAAGTAAAATCAAGAAAATATCAACTAAACTATAGTAATAAGTTCAAGTTAATCTAAAAGCTAGATTCCCCGGCAGCGGCGCCAAAATTTGATACGCTCAAACTTACTTCTCAAATAAGAAGTAAAGCGGTCGTGTCAAGTAAATAACCCAACTAGTGAGGTTGGGATCGTTCCCACGAGGAAAATAGTCTAGACCTAACTTCAACCGATTATTACTATTGTTTGGTCAATAACTTCCTTGGAAAGGGGGGTTTCTATCTCTAAATAAGTGAAAATAAATAACAAACTTGAAAGAGACACTTAACAGCTTTGAATGTTGGGTTTTAATCAATGAATCAAAGTAAGTAGGGTTTACGTGTTCCCCACAGGTTCATAACTTGATAATTCTAACTATAACAATTCTTTCCTAGTATCTTGCATGCAAAGTGATAAGTTATGTATTTCTAAATCCTTGGTCCGGCATCTAGAAAATCTCACTCCGCACCTTGGTCCGGCTACGTGTGTTGCTTTCCTAACCCTTATCTTTACCTCATATTAAGCATCGTATTCGATATTTGACTAAGTTATTACCTCGTACCAATCAATACTAGACTATTAGATAGTATACACTAAATCTATGTTAATAATTCTTTTCCTATTATCTACCTCCTTGGTCCGGCAAGTAGCATTAAGGCGAGTTCTAACGTTGGCCATCCGTTAAAAAGACTTCTAAACGAAAGAATTACTAATACATGCAAGACACTATTCTAGAATTGTTATTTTAGTTAGGGTTTATCTCATTATTTGCCTATGGTTCCCACAACCCTAGTTATGGAGTTTAGTTACTCCTAGCCATAATCACAATATTCAAATATGTTATATAAGAATTCATGTACTTACTTCAATGAGAAAGATTAAAATCCGAAAGTTTGCTTGATTAATCACCAAAAATCGCTTGCAAGAATCTCAAATTAATCAATAATCTCACAAAGTCTCAAAATAATCAATGATCAATAATCCAGAGTCTAATAATATGATGTCTAACAATGCAGAGTCTAACAATCTCCGAGTCTAACCTCAAAAACGAGGTTTTTCGAACTATTTATAAAAAAACAAAAACCTAATTAAACAAGGATTCTAATTGCTGGAAATCTGCCAAAACGCGGCTGGGTCGACGGATCTCGCGACGGACCGTCGTGGTCGTGACGGACCGTCATGGACTCCGTCGTCCCATACTTGTGCACTTTCTTTTGCTGCTCTCTTCATTCCCCTCAACGGCAAGTATGACGGACCGTCATAGGAACAACGGTCCGTCGAGGGTCTTCATTCTAAAACACTTCAACTCTTGGAATCTGGGTACTGGGATCACTTCTCTGAACTTCACGACGAACCTGCAGGACAGACCGTCATAGCCACGACGGAACGTCACAAGCTTCGTAATCCCCACACTTGGTCAGACTTCCCCATCTTCCTTCAGCAGCTGCACTACGCTGCCACCTACGGACCGTCACAAGCACGACGGACCGTCATAAGCTCCGTAGGTGGTCTCTTCTACATTTCTTCTCTCAAAATCTCCGCATTCAGCTTTGGACAGATTTCCTGCAAAACAAAGAGAAACTTATATAAAAATTAGCACAAAAAGGCTTTTGGACACACTAAACTTAAGGAAAAAGTATTAATAATACCGTGAAACCACGGTATATCACATATCAAGGCACATTGATAGTTTTCACCATCCTTATATCATATACATCTTAATCAACCTCACAAAATAGTCAAGACATTTCAATTCAACATCATACCATCCTACAAATCTTAATACGAGGCATACTCCAATATAATGTCATGACTTAACCACAATTAATCACAATTGAAAGTAGAGATAGAGATTCTAAGACTTACCAAGTCTTCCTTATAGTTCATCAACAAGGTCTCACCATCAATCCATAAACTAACCCAATTTGGGGAGTAACATCATCACACAATGATAACCAATAAGATAACAAGGCCAATTGCATCTCTATAACACAATTCAACAATAGATCACAACTTAAGACAAGATACATAGGCTAATTTCACATTACAATTCATAACCTAATCACATCTCAAGAACTAGCATGATAGGCCTTGATTCATCTTAATTTAATCATAGTAACACCATAGGATAGTAATATAATCAACAACCAAATCAATTGAATGATCACAATATAATATAGGTCAAGATCACAATCTAGGGTTAGGGATTGAGGATCATGTTCTTCAATTTAGAACAAACCATCAACAATTACCATAAACAAGTTAAATTACATGTTAAACTATTCAATATGACGTAAAGAAATCATTAACAACTCAATTCACAACTTCAATTTCGCAATTGGATGAAACCCATAAGAAAACTCAACTTTTGAAATCCATTTTGGAGGAACCCTTTGAGGAAAGAGTCACAAAGGTGAATTAGATACATACCTTAACGTTTGATGATGAATTGATGGTGAATTCATCCCTTTCCATCCCCCAAACCCTTATCCTTGCTAGTCTTCAATGGTGAGTTCAAGTAGAGAGAGAGAAAGAAGAGAGACAAAAGAGATTTTGTGTTTTAGAGTTCTAATTAGTTTAATTGGGGTTGGGGATTTTATATGGGTTTTGAATTATTTGATTAGTCTCCCCTTAATACCTAACTTACCCCTAACCACTTAATTAATTAAATAAATTAATATAAAATCATGCAGGACACTCACCCTTCACAGACACGAACCCCGCCGACGGGCCGTCTGTGAACCTACGGACCTTTACCCCTCCGTCCTACACTCCGTCGATGAGTTCAGAGACTGTACAGGCGGGGGCCTTCCTCAACCTGGCTAAGTATGGGACGACAGTGGCATCAACGCCCCGTCAGTCCACACACGGACCGTAGGTGGTCCCGTCGATGCTCATTGCCCAAGCAGTGTTTCTTCAAACGCAAGGGTCCTCCTCAAGGGACCTTGGTTGGTCCTTGGGGAGTTGTACCTGGACGTTTCAAATCTGAAACAACTCAAAACCTATTAGCTACATTTTCACCTTTTTCCATACATTTTCGACTCCTACAAGTTAGTCAAATAGACTAAGGTACGCTAGCACCCCTTTGAACCAACTACCCGGACGTCATGGACGTTATTAGACGTTTTGGTTCTTAAACTTCATAAATGACCTAAATTCATTAAAACTGGACTTAAAACCAGTACTTAGACCTCATGAAACTGATGTTAGGCTTTACGACACGTCTCGAATTTCCAAGGTGTTACAACTATGACATAAAACTTCATAAAACCTTGGCAAAGGTTCAGGTACCTAAAAATCATGGAAAATGAAAAAATCTCGATAAGTTATTGTAACGACCCAAAAAAACACCCTAGAATTTAGATTATACTTGAGTCGCCACACGGCAAATGAGACTTCAAGAAGTCTCACTAAAGCCACTCGTATCATTCATTGCATAATAAAACATTGTAAAATGAGTAAGAATTTAAAACTTTCTTCACACACGCAGAACTCTTTCCATAATCAATACGCAAGCATGCGACTTTTATTTAAAAAATTAAACCTTTAAAACATCTCATTGAACCATCTAAACTTTGGAGTATACAATACTTGGGACTAAGATCATACAAGATATAAAATAAAGACTAAGACATAAAGGAACATGTGGATATTGTCCTCGAATAGATGAGTACTCACCAATACTTCATCTTCAACCCTTAGAAACCTATCCATCCTCCAAGCATATCAAGACTTCCAATTTCCTACACTTAAGTCAAAAAAAAAAGAGAAAGAGTTAGCACATTAGATGCACTAAGTATGGAAGCCATGCAAAAACCATGAAAAAGGAACATTTAGTAAATAACATGCTTTTCATGAATTTTAATTAAAACATCATAGTATAAGACTAAGAACAACAATCAACACCTTAGAAATACATAAGAAATCACTTAAACAATTATTCACATTTTTGGCAACATTACAGTAAACTATGCCAAGTTACAGTGAACTATTTCTCACTATTACAGTGAAGTTTCCCAACTTCACAAGGAACACCTTCTAGCATTCAATCCTCTCACTAAAAGCTGTCCTAAGACTCACTTAAGTAAGACAAAGAGAGAATGCCCATACACTCTCTCTAGGCACACGTAAATGATCCTTAAGACCACCTATAATGAGATAGACACACTTACAATATGCCAACCACATACACATGAGATTCTTCTACCAAAGGTGAATTCTAAGGTTCACTATTTAATATTTCTTGACCTACTATTGTCCAAACCACCTGGGCATTAGGCTCGATGTGAGTTGGATCACTTAGCCACACTTCATAATTAGAAAACGAGCATAGTGAAAATACATGTTGCTCAACCAAAGAAAGATGATGAAGAGTTGATCGAAATGTGCACTCCATACTTTTTGAGATATCTCCTCAAAATCACTGGAATGACTATCGAAATCGTGAGCATCAACATTATCTTCTAAATCCAAGTGGTACTATTAGGGCCTTTAGCTATTGTTCTTGAGAAATGATCCTGTCTGGCCCATTCCTCGAAAGAAGTTTTTACAAGATTTCTATCTACCACAAATTTAATTTCTAATTTCGGCGAACGAATAATCATTGAGTCCTCCTCTTTCCAAACAACAAATACAAAGAGACTTGCCAACAATCAAATAATTAGTGAACCTTAGAGATAGAAATATATTTCTATAATTAGTTTGTTACTCTTCTATTTTTCTATCTCCTATCTATCTATTTTCTTTAGTTATATTCTAGAGCAATTATGATCTTGAAGTTGATCTGGGGCAAGTGTTTGGATCTATTATGACATAGTCTTGAGACGCTCAACAAACCTTTAACCTTTTAAAAACTTTTTTGGGCTTTGGATTGATCTAAAAATGATTTTTTTAAAGCAATCTAGTGTATACTCATAAAATTTATTAAATGGAGCTCTTTAATTTTTTAAATAGAAGATTTTAGTAGTTCTAACTCTATTCCGAATCACGAGAGTAGCCATTAGACATTACTAGG
>NC_028642.1:14312889-14333798 GCF_001406875.1 Solanum pennellii | reverse complement strand
TATATATAAATATATATATATATATATATATGTATATATATATATATAAAGGTTCTTTTTATTAGTTTTAATAACAATTTTGTTTAATTTAATAAAGACAAGTCTATTTTGTACTCTATCTCTGTATCCTTTCTTATTCCTAAAAAATAACAAATGAAATAGATGTGAAATAGAAGGCTTAGAGGGGAGATAATGAAATTATGTGATTGAATCTTCCAAAAGCAAAGAAATAATGAAATTATTTGAATTTTAAATAAAAAATAAAGCATTGGACTAAAATTCTAAATGAAGGATAATAAATAAATCGGGTGCTCTTTTATTCGAAACATCTCGTGATCTTTAATCAATTATGGGCTTCAATATAATTACCGAGAGTAACTACTATAGCCTGTTTCCAATACTTAAATACTTGATCGAACCAAACCTCTGCAATTTCAGAATCTCCCTATTGAATGACTTGTTCTCTCCAGCCGGAATAGATAGTTCGGAGCCCAATAAAAATAAAGTGGACATGCTATCTACTAAAATTGACATTTTGGAGTCAATGAAATTTTTGAAGTTCTGAGAAGAGGTCAAATTACAAATTACCCTCCTGGACCACCATTATGGATTTAAACACAACTTCTCACCCAAAAATCTAAAACTCAACCCAAGGCGTCAGAAACTTATCAATCACCTAACTAGCTCAAACTGGACGTTTCAAAACCGATGAGACAGACGGTTTTTCTATCTGACACTCAAAACTTAAAATGTCAACCTATGTCAATCCTATCAAGAATTTTCAATTCAAGAGGGGTCAAATTATCAAAAAAGTACACACTTGCTCGCATCGGGGATTACACCAAACATTTTCGAAACACAAACTAAGCATGAAAACACTAAGGAGAAGGGCAAAAAGGTCATTTCACAATTTAAAGAAAATTCTCAAGAAATGGGACATTACATTTTGTTTCAAGTCAAATAATGTCATATAAATTGAGATGGAAGAGAATATAGTATGAACGTCAAAAGACGTAATCTTTTTTTCGAAGTATTTTTATTTATATTTTATATCAAAACAATGAACATTCAAAATAGATAATTAAAAGTTTTGTTCTCTTATTATATAAGAAAAAGTTTGTGAGACGTGCCTGCTTCAGCATGTTTCGAAAAATTAGTAAAGAAATTATTTCTTTTGTTCTACTTTAATTTTATTAGTGCATAATTATTTTTATATTATGAAATTCGTTTTAGTTATGACTTTTAGTTTTAAATTCAAGACTTCAAGCTGAAGTATACTCATCTTCATTGACGTGCCTGCTTTAACGTGTTTTAAAAAAATTATAAAATTATTTCTGTCGTTCTACTTTAATTTAATTAGTGTATAATTTTTTTTAAAAAAATGATGAAACTTTTTAGGTATGAATTTTAGTCTTAAATTCATATTCTTTAGTTATTTCTTTATTATTTTGAATGTAGGCAATATTTATTTATATCTTGTAACTACTTTGAGTATAAAATAATGATCAATGATGAGAAATACTTTAATTATAGATATCTTAATGGACCTTTTCACATTAAATTTACGCAAGTAAAAAATAATTAACAAATTAAATATCTAAAAATCATATAAAGATTTAATCAACTCTAAATTCTACCTATATCATATAACTTAAAAGAAAAGATACTAAGATATTAAATCTGTGCTATCACAAGAGCCTGTGTCTACTAAATATACAAGAGAATATCATATGGCTTGAAAAGTAAGCACATACACACAAAATTCTTTAGTAAAATTTCATGATAAAGATGATGAGAATTCTATCTTTTTTTTTCTTATAAATGTTTTTATCGTGTTTGCATGTTTTGAAGGTGTTGAATTCAAATTATTAGATTAATATAATAACTATATTATAAAACGAAAGCAAAATACAATAATACTAAACAAGAAATGGAAGATAAATACTAATGAAAAATATAGAAGTAAACAATATTCTTTTATCTCTTTTTGCTGTATATTTTCTAAGGGTGAAGATCATTCTTTTATAGGATGTTTAAATCATCCTTTTACAATATTTGATAATGCATTACTATAATATTTAATTAATATAATAAATGTATAAATTACATTAGGATAGCTTAAAGAAACATCCACACAATTAAGTGGATTTGTAACACTTTCCCTTGGATGTTTATAGATAATGTGCCTCGTTAAAACCTTAATAGGAAAAACCCCGTGGGAAAAAGTCTAGAAAAGGAAAAAGAGTACACACATCTTGTAATACGCTTTAAGTGCTGCCTCATTAAACACCTTACCAGGAAGACCCAATGGGACAAAACCATGGCTAAGGAAATAAGAGTACAACGCGTATTCGCTCCCCCTGATGAAAAACTTATTTGATATCTTGGAGACGACACATCCCAATATTATATCTCAGCTTCTCAAATGTTGACGTTGACAATGCCTTGGTGAATAAATCTGCAAGATTATCTCTCAAACGAATCTGTTGAATATTTATCTCACCATTTTGTTGAAGATCATGTGTGAAAAAGAATTTAGGTGAAATATGCTTTGTTCGATATCCTTTGATATATCCCCCCTTTAATTGTGCTATGCAACCAGCATTATCTTCATACAATATTGTTGGAGACTTTGTTTGCACAGGAAGATCGCATAATTCCAAAATGTGTCGAGTCATTGATCTCAACCATACACACTCTCGATTGGCTTCATGAATAGCTATTATCTCTGCGTGATTTGAAGAAGTAGAAACTATTGTTTTCTTCATCGAACGCCATGATACAACTGTACCTCTATAGGTGAATAAATAGCGTGTCTAAAATCGAGTTTTATGCGGATTAGACAAATACTCTGCATATGCATAACCGATCAATTCTGACTTGGATGCATTAGAATACAACAATCCCATATCAATTGTTCCTTGAAGATATCTGAATATATGTTTAACACCTTTCCAATGTCTTCTTGTTGGACATGAGCTGAATCTCGCCAATAAGCTTACTGCTAAACAAATATTTGGCCGGGTATTATTGGCAAGGTACATCAGTGCCCCAATAGCACTGAGATATGGTGTTTCATCACCAAGAACATCTTCATGTTTATTTATATCAAGAGATCTCACAACCATTAGGGTACTCAATGAGTGTGATTTATCCATGTAAAATCTCTTTAAAACCTTTTCAGTATATGTTGATTGATGAATAAATATTTCATTTGTCAAATGTTTAATTTGAAGGCCAAGACAAAATTTTGTCTTACCAAGATCTTTCATTTCAAATTCTTTCTTCAAACACTCAACGGCTTTTGAAAGATCCTTAGGAGGTTCAATGATGTTCAAGTCATCAACATAAATATATATATTTAAAAATTCATATTTTGACCTTCGTATGAAAATACAAGGACAAATAGGGCCATTCTTACCTTTGTTTTAGCAAATATTCGCTAAGACGATTATACCACATTCGCCCTGATTGTTTTAATCCATATAAGAATTTTTGAAACTTTATTGAACAACTTTCTTTTGAATTTTTATATGCTTCAGGAACTTTGAGTGCTTCAGGGATTTTCATAAAAATATTGTGGTCTAGCGATCCATACAAATAGGTCGTGACAACGTCCATTACACGCATTTCAAGCTTTTCATCAACTGTCATATTTATTAGATAGCTGAAGGTAATTGCATCCACCACAGGAGAATAAGTCTCCTCATAATCAATATCAGACCTTTGTGAAAATCCTTGTGCCACAAGTCGTGCTTTAGATCTTATGACTTTACCATTTTCATTGCGTTTTCGCACAAAAAATCATTTATACCCCACTGGCTTGACATCTTCAGGTGTTCGGACTGTTGATCCAAAAACTTCACATTTTTCAAGTGAAGCTAATTCTGTTTGAATTGCTTCGTTCCATTTTGTTCAATCATTTCTCTATCTACACTCATTGACAGATCTTGGTTTCGAATCCTCATCTTGTTGCATTATCTCAACTGCAACATTATAGACAAAAATATTATCCACCACAATATTATTTCGATTTCATCTTTTTCTCGTCGAGACATAATTTATAGAGATTTCCTCATTCTCATTATTTTCAGGTACATGGACCTCCTTTGTGGTGTCATCATTTCCTATGTTTCGGAGCTATTCATGAGTAATTTTTTCTATATTATGATCATCATCTTGATCATTTATTCCTTTTATTTTCGAGAATTTTTATCCTTGGAACCAATTGGTCTTCCACATTTTAAGCATGGTCTAGACTCATTTTCCTTAGCATTTTGTCCTATAGGGACGTCAACTCGAACTTGAGCATTAGCAGCTGGGATGTATGATTTAGTAACCCGTGGAAGGTTAGTAAATGCATCTGACAGTTGATTTGCAATATTCTGCAAATAAATTATCTTTTGAACTTCTTGCTCACATTTATTTGTTTGAGGATCTAAATGAGACAGTGAAATTGAATTATAATCTATCTCATTTTTCGACTGCTTTTGTTCTCCCCCTTATATTGGGTAAAATGATTCATCAAAATGACAATCAACAAATCTTGCCGTAAATAAATCTCCAGTTCTAGGTTCCAAATATTTTATAATAGAACGAGATTCATACCCAACATATATCCTCAACCTTCTTTGGGGATCCGTCTTTGTGTGTTGTGGTGGAGCAATTGGAACATATACCGCACAATCTAAGATTCTAAGATGGGAAATATTTTGCTCCTAACCAAAAATCTATTGTAATGGGGAGATGTCATGATAACTGGTTAGCCTTATGCGCACAAGTGTTGTTGCATGTAATATAGCATGCCCCCAAACAGAAATAGGCAACTTTGTTCTCATCAATAAGGGTCTAGCTATCAATTGAAGACGTGTAATCAATGACTCTGCTAAACTATTTTGAGTATGAACATCTGCAACATGATGTTCAACTGTTATTCCAGTGGACAAACAATAATCATTAAATGTCCGGATGTAAACTCACCAACATTATCAAGTCGAATTGTTTTTATTGCATAATCTGGAAATTGTGTTTTTAACCTTATTATTTGAGCGAACAAACTTGCAAAAGTCATATTGCGATAATAAGCATACATGAGACCATCTTGTAGATGCATCTATCACAACCATATAATATTTAAATGGTCCACATGCTGGGTGAATAAGTCCACATATATCACCCTGTATTCATTTCAGAAATGCAGGGGATTCCACCCTAACCTTAGCCACTGATGGTTTGATAACCAACTTTCCTTGTGAACAAGCAACACAAGCGAATTCCTTTGATTGGCGAACATTTTGGTTCTTCAAAGTATGCCCATGTGAATTCTCAATTACTTTGTGCATCATATTATAATCGGCATGACCCAACCGGTCATGCCAAATGATAAAATCATTAAAATCAGTAAACCTTTTGTTTATTACGACATGTAATTTAACTGTACCAATATTTGTATGGTACAACCCCGAAGAAAGTGTTGGAATTTTTTCATGCACAGTTTTTTTATCCACATTTATTGTAGTAATATAAAGGTATTTCATCTTTCCTTCATTCGTAGTCTCAACATGCTAGCCATTTTGGCGAATAACCTTGAAACTTAACAAGTTTCTACGAGACTTACTACAGTACAATGCATTATCAATTACCAATAATGTTCCTCCAGGTAGTAATAAGGCCTCTCCAGAGCCCTCAATCAATTTTGTACTACCGGATATTGTATTAACATATGCCTTTATCATTATCAATTGAGAAAATTATTTCTTTTCTCTTAGTATCGTATGAGTTGTAACACTGTCAAGAAGACACATATCTCCATTACTCATCTTGGATCCAACTGAAGATCAAAAAATCTTATTTATCTTCATAAGAATAAAAATACATAATAAGAAGTACGAAATTTGACAAAATAAATCTCAAGTGCATAAACTTTAATTAAGACATTAAAAATACATAAAACATTATTCATTTCCTACCTCAATTATCAATCTCAGTTGTGATCCCCAAAGAAGTCCTCAGCTTCCAGATGAGTAATATCATCGAGCCCATCAAAAGCATTATCTTTTAATGCTAAGTTTGCCTCAACATTCTCATTATATTTTTGAGAAGATCCTGCCTGAACATCATCTTTGAGAGTCAAATGTCACCTTTATTTTCTTTCCTTTTAAAGGAATTTTCATACAACCTGACAAAATGCTCAGGTGCCCGACATTCATTTTTCTAGTGACCTTTAAGGCTACAATGATGACAATGATCACACTTTCCTTTAGAAGGAATATTTTGAGAACCTATATTATTCTCCCTTTTGTTATGACCACCACCTCGACGATTATTATATCGTCTTTTGCCTTTGTAACGCCCATGCACATTGTCATGGCCCCAATTAGTTTGTCTTATTTCAGACTGGCCATGTGCTTCAACCGCGTGTGCCTCCAATAATGGAGCACTTCCAGCGGGACGAACTTCGTAATTTTTCATTAGAAGGTCATTATGCAGCTCAGCCACCAAAAGGCATGAGATCAGTTCAGAGTATTTTTGAAGACCTTTTTCACGATATTGCTGCTGTAATATCATATTAGAGGCATGGAAAGTAGTTACTGTCTTTTCCAACATGTCTTCATCTTTTATTGTATCCCCACATAATTTCAATTGGGAAGTTATTCTAAATACATCAGAATTATACTCAATTACGATTTTATAATCTTGAAATCGTAAGTGCATCCACTCATAACGAGCCCTTGGCAATACCGTTGCGTTGAGGTGGTCATACCTCCCTTTCAAATCTATCCACAATTCAAGAGGATCTTTCACTGTTAGGTATTCAACCTTCAGGCTTTCATCAAGATGATGATGCAGGAAAATCATACCTTTCGCTTTATCCTGACTGGATGTCGTATTTCCTTCGATTATACTATCACCAAGACCCTTAGCGGTAAGGTAAATTTCAGCATCAAGTACCCATGACAACTAATTTTTTCCAGAAATGTCAAGTGCCACAAATTCAAGTTTTGACAAATTTGACATGATGAAAAATATCATAAAATAATTGAGTTAATATTATGATGCTGATTTCTTTATAATAAATTGTAAATAATGTTCAAATTATAAATATAATATGATTATATAATAAATTATATGTTAAATGCATGCACATTAAATGTCTTAAAAACATATACACTAATGACGTATTGAAACAGTAGATTTAATATTTAATTTTAATTGTTAAACAGTATTAACGCCAATCTTTTTTTCTTAAGAGTTTCAAGTCATATTTAATAAAATAATTTTTTTATGACATTACCAATATATTATCATAATGTATGAAAATAGTTACTTTAACTAACATGCTATCATATTACTTTAGTAATTAATTTAGAGTTATAAGTTACTAAAAAAATATAAATTTATAACGTATTGATTATTATACCAAATAAAGTATCATAATAATAGCTAAATCAAAATATATATTCAGTAGTTAAGTATAGATTAAATATTTATGCAAGTCCTATTAGAGATGTTATAAACACACAAATATATACCTGACTCTGAAAAAAAGTTGATTAACTTTTAGGAATTAATTTTGAATTAAGCATGTCTCAGTTGATTAGACATTCGTGCTGATAACGTGTTATAAAACGAAAGCAAAATGCAATAATACTAAACAAGAAATGGAAGACAGATACTAATGAGAAATATAGAATAAACAATATTCTTTTATCTTTTTTCGTGTGTATTTTCTGAGGGTAAAGATCATCCTTTTGTAGGATATTTAAATCATCCTTTTACAATATTTAATAATACATTACTATAATATTTAATTAATATAATAAATGTGTACATTACGTTAGGATAGCTTAAAGAAACATCCACATAGTTAAGTAAATTTGTAGCAAACTACACATTTGTGTCTTTTTTATATTTATATTTTATTAATCAGTTTAACATATGTGTACAAAGCTTGTATGCTAACAAATTAATATAAATAAAATGTCCAAGCTAGATATTTCTAAGCTTATCTCTTTTCTTCATTAGAATATCAGATTAGTCACAATCCATAATTCATAGTTTATCTTCTTTGCTTCCGTACCATAACAATAAATTAGTCATCATCAAAAGAGAATGAATAATAAAATCTTCATCTCAAATTTTTATCATGAAAAAGAAAGAAACAAAGGAAGAAGAAAGAAGACAATAACAATAATAATATACTCAATGTAGTCTTATAAATAGTGTTTGAAGTAATGCATATCAAAGCAATATAAAAATAAAATACATTAAGTATCACAAACATCCCAAATATATAATAGAGAAATCATCAATACTAAAATATGTTAACACAAAATTTAACATATGTCCTGCATAGTAGCATCTATGGTCTTATGCTTCACATTTTCTTTAGTTTGGTAAATCCCTTAATGTCCTTGATGAGAGCTTCAAGGTCATTATTTGATGAACCCCCTTCTCCAACACTTAAGTTTGCCAACTTTGATAAATTATCAATTGATTTCTTGAACTCATCCCTTTTTGTTCCCATCAAATTCTTTATCATTCTCTCTATAGTACATCTATCACAATTGTCTTTCATGTCCAACCCAATTTGCCAAAATTTTTCTACTAATCTACTATTCACTCTTTGGTCCACATTGTGAGACCAACATATCATGGGTTTTCCCTCAACAATACTCTCCACGGTTGAGTTCCATCCACTGTGAGTTAAAAATCCTCCAATAGCTTGATGGCCTAGTATCTTTTTTTGTGGAGCCCAACTCACTATGTAACCATTTTCTTTGGAACCCTCCATAATATCTTTCATAAATTTATAATCCATTTCACTTCCTTTTAATATGTTAGGCCTCAAGACCCACAAAAATCTAACTTTACTATTTATCAAACCATGCCAAAATTCCAAAATTTCCTCTTTTGATGCAACTATTAAACTCCCAAAACTTACATAAATTACTGATCCCACAGGTTGTGCATCAAGCCATTTTATTGAACTTTGGTCTTCTTGCCACAAACTATTTGAGGACAATAATGATGTTATTTGTTGTCCAACAAGTTTATTCTTCAATTGCAAGTGTATGGGCCCAATTCCATATGTTTTGGGAGAGTAAGAACGAATATTAGAAAGAAAAGGCCCATCTAGGTCTTCAAATGTGTTCAATATAATTCCATGGGCTTGTGGGATCCGTTCAATCTCCGTCAACGCGGCTAGAAAACTTGGATCGGTCTTATAATCTACGAGACAAAAATGTGGAAGATCTCGCCGTCGGAGAAGACCTTCCATGGCGGGAATATGTGTTACCAATGCGTCCAAATTATCGTCTATATAAAAAGAAAGTGTGTACTGATATATTTGATATATTTACAAAATCAAATTACTTAATACTAGCGAATAAATGATAAGTAATCTAATATTACAAATGAAACTAAATTTATACTGTAATAAAAATTTATATTGGTGATGAGTATAATTTAAATCCAACTATAAAATTTAAATTAAAGTTAGCAAGTTAAAATTGATTACAATTTTAAACTTTAAAGACATCTATTGATTTATGAAAAAATAACATCATTAATAAACAACGACACACATGCCATTATTTATGTATGTGATTATCAATGTTACAAGATACGACAAGTTAAGAAACTCAAGGCCAAATATCCTTTGTGAACTAGTTTTAATTTTATGATATTTTTACTAGAGATTTTTATTTTATAAATACGAGATTTAATTTTTTTTTTATTTAATTTGTAAATGATTGGGAAGTCTCATTCTCTCAAAATAACATATACATACATATATTTAGCATCTTAGATAATAATCATATCATCATCCCATAACAAACTTTTAAGAAATTTAATTACTTGTATTTGATTTCCTATGAAATAATTTATGAATTATGATATGTGAGGCCGACAAAGATGAAATAATTTGGCATAGACGAATTAATAAAATATGAATAGAATAACTATATACCTTGTCGAGCCTCATTTTTAAATAAATGGCTTTAATTGTGGTGTATATCATGCATGTGTCAACTATTCAACTTGTCGAGCCTCATTTTTAAAGATCAAACATTTAACTATACATAGTATATTTTTAGGTAATGCTAAAGCCTAAAAGGCCAGGATTTGGCTAGAAATATTAAAAAAAATTATAATATTTTTTTATTTTAAAATAAATTGATTTTCTCCCTCTTTTTTTTAGTTAAAATGTATTAAAGTTAAAAGGGTAAAAATATTTTAAAAGGTAAGATAAAATAGGTATGTTATTCTAGCCAAATTCAGGCCAAAAAGATTTTTCCAATATCTTTTATGTATGTATATAGTAGATGTGGTACTCCTTCAACTAGTTCATGTGTCTACATGTTCAGATTTATAGAAAATCCTAATTGTGCGACTGCTAATAATATGAGCTGCAAAATTAATCCAAGAAATGTACCTTCGAAGGGAAGTTGTTGAGCTTGAATGAGTTCTGGTAGACACAAGTAAACCCAAAGACAAGAAGGGCTAATAGTATCAAAGGGAATAACTTGAACTCCCATATCATTTCCAATATCCACTACATAATAACACAATGCATCCGGTATAACACATGTTATATGTCTACTAAGCAATATTTCTCTAATGAAAGGCTCCGCCACGGTCTGCACGGAGCTTATAATGTCTCCAAATTGTTCAATGGAACGCGGATGTTCCTCAGGAAGCCCATCATGTATTGTAACGAATTGAAATAATTCATCATATTTCTCGAAACGAGATTGAACATCGGTACAACGAAGGAGACGTTGTTGATTGTGAATGGTGTTGAGGAATGTGATTTTAAGGCCTGCAAGACAAAAGAGCTCAGCTAATTGTAGCATAGAGTTGATTGGGCCTTGTATTGGGAGAGGGAAGATGAGAACATGAGGAATAATGTTGCTTGCTTCTTCATATTGGTCTCTCATAACTATATTGTCTAATAGATCTTGAGGCTTTCTAGCTTTTCTTGAATAGTTGGCTCTGAAATTAAGTTCTAATTTATAGATGGAGTTGATGCACTATAATATTTATTCCTCCTTCGACACATGTTCGTTAATACATATATTTGTTTAATGGGTAAAAGGTCATATTTGTCCCTATACTTCAATCTTTTTTTACGAAAAATGGCCAAAAATAACCCTGAACTATAAGAAAAGATCTAAAGTACCCCATTCATCTTTTGGTCTAAAAGTATCCGTCTATTCATCTTTTTGGTCTAAAATTATCATTCCATCTACCTTTTTGCTCACTTACATGCCTTGCAACTACCAACCCTCTCTTTTTTAAAAGAATATTTATTATGTGTCATTTTTTTATTAAATGAAATAAAGATTCACCTCTATTAATTTTTTCCATAATTTATCCAAATCAAAACAATATAAATTTTCAAGATTCAAAGAATATATTTTTTAAAAATCTAGTAATTTCTATTTTGTATAGCTTTTTTCCAAAAAAAATTGCTTTAGATAATTAATTTTTTTTAGAAAAAATATTAGTCATGCTACAATTAACAAGACATAAAAGATTAATATAAATCCCAAATTGACTAATATTTTTTTTAAAAATTAATTATCTTAAAAAATCTTTTTTTTTTGGAAAAAATAAATTACTAGATTTAATTTATTTTTTTTGGATCTTGAAAAGACATATCGTTTTGATTTGGATAAATTTTAGGGAAAAAAAATAATAGAAGTGAATTTTTATTTTATTCAATAAGAAAATGACACAAAATAACTATTTAAAAAAAATTTATGCAAGGGTATAATGAGCAAAAAAATGGATGGAAGAGTAATTTTAGACAAAAAAAATGAATAGAAAAATATTTTTAGATAAAAAATGAATGAAGGATATTTTAAGACCTTTTCTTGTAATTCAAGAAAATCTTTTTTATCCTTTTCCCTTTTTTGTTAAAGAAGGTTTGGTTTATATTTTTGATATGTTTATACCTTGGGCCAGCAAACACCATTTAGATATACAATTTACCTTATATTTGAGGGGTTTTAAGTAGTGAAAAATAACCTATAGATCTTAATTGTAGGATCTTTAAGTATAGAATGTCATGGGCAAAAATCTTAAGAATATGAACAAGGAGTGCAACTACTCGTCCCGTAGACATGCATTGAACCAAAATGGAATTGGATCAATTCGCCAAGATTTTGACTGGATACGAAATTATTAGTGTTTGATGTAGTGGTATTTCTACGTGGATTCTATTTATCATTATAGGATCCCTATTCAAGATCACTGTAATGCCTTTTCAGGCGGCTGTAGGAAGGCCGCCTATTGGTGGTAGGGTAGGGTGGGTGGTACCGCTCTGCGGCCAAGCTTCATAACCGCGAGGGTATTTAGGAATTGGGTTTATTTGAAGTAGAAAAATTATATTGGGAGGAACTTTTAATTGAGATAAAAATCTATCTACGAAGGCCCTACGTGAGATAATAAAGGTCGAGACATGAGAGTTAACTATGGTAAAAGTATGATGAGTGATAAATATATAATAAAAGTATGACGATCTAGTAATAAATATTATTCCATTCATTTCAATTTGTTTGATTTACTTTTCTTTTTAATTCTTTTTTACCCTTTTTAGCAATTCTTTCCAAAATCTTTTCACAAAGCATGTTGAGGACCACGAGATTAAAGGGAATTTGGACATATTTGACATATTTTTAATTTAAAGCCACAAGATCTAAAAATTTATTTATTTTCTTAAACTCCGTATTAAGTCAAAATAAACCAAATAAATTGAAACGAAAAAAAAACTACATTCTTGGACGAGTAGAAAGGCAAATATATAGTAACTTTTTTCCCTTTGTATTAAATTAAGAATAAGAAATCATACTTAAAGATCAAATGGAAAAAAAACATTTCTCAGCTTTCCATAGGACTAGCTCATTACAACCTGGTGAACAAATAGAATTGATTCTCAATCTCAGGAAATTAAAGAATTCGAGAAAGGATATATCATGTATATATGTCCCATGTAAGAAAGAGGTATTGCATTTTGCAAAGCATTGCCTGAAAGTTGAATAAATCTAACTTTTTCTTTATCAAATTTTTAAATATTTTTTGCTGGTAAAAAGAATGTTGACATGAATCCAAGTATATTTAAGCCATGTCAGTGACCATTTATGGTTTCGGAGGACTAATATGCGTCCATCATAAGCTATAGGTCAGGTTCCTTGACTCTACAAGAGCTACCCAGAAAGTAAAAGCTTAAAGTAAAACACAGAGAGTTTACGTGAAAATTTCCTTGCTCAAGGAAGGAGAAAATTACGACATGTTTTACAGGATTTCAGCACAACTCCATTCACTTCAATGAGTCAAGATTCAGATTACAAACTCTTGCGACTAGGAATTAAAACTTAATCCCTTCCCCTGTTTGAAACAATTCTGTTACGTGAAAACAAAAGAATATCTCTGCTGCCCACTACACCTACTATTTAGTCAATATAGACTTCAAGAACACGTCATAGCTAAATCTAGCTACAACTCAAACTTGCACAATGAATACAACTTGAAATGATCTAAATCTTTTATAACACATGAATAAATCTTGAAATGAAGGGAAAAGGGTCTGAAATACCCCTCAACTTTGTCATTTAGAACTGATATACCCTTGTTATGAAAGTGGCTCATATATACCCCTACTTGTAAACAAATAGCTCATATATACCCTTTTCCTCTAACGGAAATGAAAAAAAAAATTAATCTAAATTTTTATTTTTTTTTCTAAAAAATATAATCCCATATGAGTAAATTTAATCCTCGTCAAACATATTTTTTTGACTTTTTTTTGTTTCAATGACTAATTTATATTTATTATTTTGATAATCAAATTTATTTATGTTTCACTAATATTCTTGTAAAACTTATTGTAGGATGACCAAATTTTTTCTTTGAATACGAAATTAAATTACAATACACACAAAAAAAAAGTTCAAATTTTTTTTCTTTAAACTAAGGAATGAAAGAAAAAATAAAATAAGAATAAGAAACTCAAATAATTATAATAAAAGAAGTCAAAAAATAATTTATGGATGAAGAAAATTAAAATATACCTTGAACTTTGTAGAAGAATCATATATACCCCTAAATAATTTTTTTAAAAAAATTAGAAGTAATAAATATAAATATAAAACTAATTTTTTTACTTCCGTTAAATGAAGGGTATATGTGAGTCATTTTGTAACGGCAGGGGTATATGTGAGCCGTTTGTATAACGGTAAGGGTATATATGAGCCACTTCTATAACGAGAGGTATATCACCTCCAAATGACAAAGTTGAGGGGTATATCAGACCCTTTTCCCTACAATGAATAAGCACAAATGTTCTTAAATAACAACTAAAAAGGAAGATAGCTCTACCAGGTCTCTTATTGCATATGAGAAAATATTTCGTTTAGAAAATGGCTTTTGCTGTGTATTCCTTCCGATAGAAAAGCTAGGTTATGTCATTTGTTGAAATGACTAATATAAAATGGACTAATAACTTAGAACAACACCATTGACGAGAGTACTGATCCTGTGTGGTCGCGCACCAACCACTGCAGTTATGGCAGTGGTTGCAGCCTTTATAGATGTCACTTTCGCAGTGTATCACCTGTTAGTCTCTTGTGGAATCAATCCCTCGTCAGATCACATGGTTTTTCAAATCATTAGAACTTTAAAATAACATTTTTCTCTGTTGGATTATGACAAATTATACTCAACATGTTCCCCCTTACACTTAGTTCCTCATACATAAGTTGACTGATCCCATAACCTTAACACAATCTTCCCCCGACATCATAAAAAGAAGAGCAACAAACCAAGCAGGAAATATGCAGTCAGACAAAAGTCCTGCCCACTTGAGAAACACCGAACATGAGTAGAGATGAATAAGAGAGATAGGAAAGCCAATAGACATAAGGCACAGTCATTCATTGAAAATAGAGCATTAACATCCAAAATACTGCTAAACAAATTATAAGGAGAATAGAAGAACTTCCGGCTGAAACAACAATGATGGAATGTATGAGTTCACTAGTATCTACGGAATAGGTCCTTAGAACAGTTACACTAACACAAAGTAAAATAAATACTGAAGGTAAAGATTGCACAAACAACTTTACGTGGAAACCTCCTAACTCAATAGAGTAAAATCACGACCTATCTCAACAGGACTTTTCAAACTGCGTTTACAAATCTTCTCCAAGCAAAAGTAAAAGCCAGTTTACAAAACGAGATTAGCCTGCTAATCTCCATTCTAAGTAATACCTCCTATTACTTAGGTGTGTTACAGCAGATACAACACTGCTCACTATTCTAATCCTAACTGATTAAGTTACCCTTAACCTAGTTCTTACAATGATACACCCAAACTTGAAACGTTTCTATCACAAGCGAAAAGATTACTACAATATAATCTCAAATACAAACAATCAAGAACAACAACAAGTATGGAAAGCACTTTTTCAGTTGTCAGGTATTTGCTTTATGTGTTCTTGTGCTTGAGTTTTTCCTTGAAGATGACTTTGTCTTTTCAAGCTTATGAATTTAATTTTCCAAATCTTGAGTTGTGTTTTTGGAGGAGAGACTATATAAAATCAGCACAACTCCTTGGGACCGCCCATTGGTTGAAAGCCTGTTGTTCAGAAAAGTTGTGCACCTACCACATTAGAGGTGGCAGATTTTCGGACAGGCTGTCTAGTCGTATTTCATATACGGGGTCTTGAAGGGACCAGGTCCCTTGCAAACTATTTTTTGTAAGTTCTTGAGAAGACGTCTTGGCTCTCTCTACATTTGAATAAATGAATTAATTTGTTGTTTGTCATGTTGACTAAGCCAACCACAAAGAGTTATTGACCGTTAGACAAACAACTTCGTCCATTCTTATTGGTGTAGTATGCTGGCGCCTCACCAACCTTTGACACGACAACTTTTCAACTGTACCCTATTATAGATCTGAACGAGAAAACTTAGCCAGGGACAAGGTCCCTACATTTGTGAGACAATGAAACATATTGTCTCGTCTTCACTTCCTGTTGGTGATGTACACTACGATTTTCACTTACCACCTGACATGAAAACTTTAAAACTCTACCTAATTTGAATTTGAACGAAAGCACTCTGCAAGGAATCAAATCCCTACATTTGTGAGATCATCAAAACACCAAAAATATAACAAACTGTTATACCTCAGAAAATCCAATGACATAGGCTAGAGACTCACCTAATGAATAATAATCAAAATGGTGTTTCCAGACCTAAATTAATGTAATTAACTTGATTTAGAAGTATTAGAGCCTAAACGTCAAGAAATGACCATGACGTCCGGAAACTAATGAAATTAAACTAGTAGATGTCCTTAGGTATTGTGAAGGTTTGAGAGTGTTGTATGAAAGGTAAAATTTGTAAAAATACTTTAAATAGGTAAAATTATGTTTATAGGATCAAAACTTCTAGTTTCAACCCCCCATGGACCACCCTAGGGGTCCTTGAGGAGGACCCAAACACTTGGCTAGCAAGCTACCCAAGGAAGCAAGCTTTGTACATGGAGGGAGCATGTCCGCACCGCAGACTAGCTCCACCAATGGAAAAATGGTGGTCCTTATCGCGGACGCTGTCACGGATTCCTCTGCCCTAAAATTTATTTCCAAAAACTCGAGGGAACACTTCCGCGACGCAGAGTTGTTCCGACGATGAAAATTTCCAAAAATTTAAGTCAAGTTTGACTTGGTTAAAAGGTCCAACTAAGTGAGGGGTGTTTTGGGTGTTTTATGGGATTGGTTTATATTTATTTTAAGTCAGTTTAACCCCACTCTTATGCATCCAAAAAAAATCCCCAAATGGAAAATCCAATTGCTCTTATCTCTCTATAAATTCTCTCTCTATCCAAACCTCCATTGAAGCTTCAAGAAGAAGATCAATTCCCCAAATTTTCAACTCAATTTTGTGGATAAATATTCATTAAGATATGGTTTCTTTCACTCTTGAGATTCCTTTCCCCAAGAGGTCCCTCCAAAGATGTTTTCGAAAATCCCCAAAATCTAGGGTTTTTTTCTCTACACATGGGTTTTCTTTTTGAAAAATGAAATTACAATGAACTATGATTACTTAGGGTTGTTTAGGTGCATAATGATGGATAATTGTTTTTTCCGCTTTAAATTCCCTTGGACCCATGTTATCCCCAATATCATAAATCTTGGATTTGATATGGTGAATTGGTTGAAGGTGATGAATATATCAATTGTTTATACTGATGTTAGTTATGATATTACTTCATGAATTACCTTGTTTTACGTATTGGTTATGCATTCTTGGGTGATTGAAATATGAGACCCATGAAGGGCAAAAAGGTTTGAATGTTGGTTCTTCCTTGAACTCAATTATGAAAGATAAATTGCTTCGGTAGCAATGATGTTATAGCTAATGTGTTGTTGTGGTTTTGATGACAAAGGTCCCCTCACCCTTAACTCTTTACACTTGAATTAGATATGAGGTATGTATGTATTTATGTATGTTATGGTATGATTTTATATGATTGAAAGGTAGTTCTCATGATTATAAACAATTGTTAAAGTGAAAGGTTTACTCACTTGCTAGTGCTTCTAAAGTGAAAGGACTATTCTCACTTATGATCACCTATGAGCTATTATTATAAGATGTTGACATAAGGGTATAATAAAGGCTAATGTGAACTTATGTGATGACTAAAGAGGATTACTAAAGGGAATAGATGCGTAGCACCGAAAGGGCATATAAATGAGATTGGGGTTTCACGTTTAGTAAGTCGGGCTCCCCACATGGATTTCCTCATGTTTAGCAAGTCCGGATTCCCAATATATGTGTTGTCTCATGAGATGAAAATCCCACGTCTAGCAAGTTAGGGTTTTTAGTAACATATCCTTGACCCTTAAATATGTGCCCACATAGGACTCTAGCTTAGTGGATTTACCTAGATAGCTATGTACGAAAGGTTACCCTTTAGGAAAGTGTTGAACCTCTCTTTTCTGTGTGGGAGTAGAACATCGGATTCCATGTAACTCACATGTTTTGATGTTGGTTATTGAAACCTATTTTCCTAATATATAAGTAAATGAATGAAGGAAATGTATGAAATCTCACTAGGGCTTTTCTTGAGGTGTTTCTACATAGTGTAAGGAAGGGTATGGGACTTCTCTTACACATTGGACTTGTGGAATCCTAAAGGATGTTTCTAGTAGTTTTCTTTTGTGATTTTATTGATTATGACTCATTGGATCCTAAAGGATATTTCTAGTAGTTTTCTTTTGTGATTTTATTGATTATGACTCATTTATGTTAAGCTATGTATGATCTTTATGAATGTAGCAAGTTATGATGAAATATGAGAGTATGAATGTCTGTATGAAGTTGGTTTCTTAATGTGATACTTAGAGTTGGATAGAGTTATGGATTCTATTCTTTGTATTGCACAAGTATTTCTTGGATTGTCTACATGTTGGGGTGATATCATGTTGCTTTGACTTATGATACTTATTGTATGTGCATATTGGATTTACCTGGTAAAAAGCATGTTTTGACTAAAATGTCCTTTTATACATGCATTGATGAAATTTATGCATAGAATCCATACTAGTACGTGTGATGTACTAACCCATATTTTCTTCCCTTTTCCCCAAACAGTGTAGGTTCGGGTCGTTGAGGATTCAACGATATTTCTCAATGATACTTGCATTTGCTTCTCCAAGTTGGTGAGTCCTTATGTCCGAGGACAAGACCCTATGTTTTAGCTTTCTTGTTCGTTGTTATGTTAAAAAGACATTATTGTACTTTCCTATTTCTAGACTCCTTATTGATGTAAGAGTTAATCCCAAATTTCTATACTTCTATGTTTAGATGGTATGTCATGACGAAGTTAGTTTCTATTTTTATATATGAAGCGAAAGTTGAACTTCCAAAGTAAAAGTTTTAATTTTCCACAATTTTTTTTATGACACGTGCTATGACGAATACTAAGGGCTTGCCTAAATCCTCTTTGAGAATGAGGACGCCGGTTACGACTAGGGGGTGCTCACCGGTCGTGACACAAACAACAAAACAAGGAAGGTGAAACTGAGTAATCTAGGAAGAAAGAGGCTTATGAGTGATAGGTTGAATGAGTAGGGTCATTCAGACATCTTTCTCATCATGAGTTTCAATCCCTCTGGTTGTCCCTTCATCAACTGAGCATTTAGGCTAGCAATATATGCATCTTTATTTTCCAAGATTAATGCTATCTCTCCGACTCGTGCTTCAACTATTCCTATTGTTCCAACAATTGAGACACTTGAGATTTGCCCTTGTTTCCTATCCTACCTTCTACACACTCACAGTCAACAACTGTGGTCTGAGATATGGCCTCTTTGATGATTTCTTTTATCCCCTTGCCAGGAGGGATTGCAAAGTGCTTGAATTCACTTGTCAATAGGTATCCATATCCCATTCCATGTTTCCTATCTTTAGTTGTTATGATATAGTTTGTACGCTCTTATCACATTTGAAAGTACACCTTAGACGTGACGTGACATGACATCTAATACCTTGAGAAGATCTACACAAATCACTTGACATGCATACAACACAATATAATAGAAAATACAAGAGTTTAGTAGAAAGTCTCATATCATATAAAAAAATTTGACATGAAAGCAGAAGTCTAATCATAAGTCTTGACAAGCCAATCTAGAACATCAAAAGAGTGGTTGGGATGTAACCCAAACACTAAACATCTCAACACTAAAGCGATAAAAAATAATAGTAAAGGTGAAATGGTCTTCGGAGCATGAGGACTCACCACATTTTCGAATGATCAAGCAAGCACCTAGCCACGAGCGTGAGGAGAAAAAGTGTCAGACCCTACATTACTAAACAATGCATACATAAGTATGCAATTGTATATGGAATGTACTAATTATGAGGAAAAGTGTCACGACCCAAAAATAGAAATGATGACACTTTTATATTCCCACCAAGACAAGTCATCCTCAACTCAACAAAAAAAATTGGAACACAAAGATAAAGAAAGAACAATACAAAGAAGTAACACTTGTTCATTCTATTAACATCCCAAAATCTGATTGTCACATGTACAAGCCACTAATGTAAATACAAAATTCAAAAGTTAAATAAAAATCCCAAATGTCTTTATTTCTAAAATAGAATAAACATTACGTAAGGAACAAGAGGAACCACCACATGACAAACAACTACCTTCCAAAGTCCTTGGCAAAGCCTCGAAATCAAAAGAGAAGTTATAGATATGGGAATTTGGGTTCGGAACCCACACAAGTGTAGAAACAAGGGTGATTACCAATAACCCAACAAAAAACTAGCTAGAAATTGAACAACTCTCACAGATCATGTTTTACATTCCTGGACTGATGGAATTGTTGGAATTTTGTTCCGACTCTTGAAACTCCAAAAGTCAATGACAACAACTTTTAAGAAACTAAAGCCTTTGAAACTCAAAATTACACACTACTTAATGATATACCGTGGTTTCACGGTATTATTAATACTTTTTCCTTAAGTTTAGTGTGTCCAAAAGCCTTTTTGTGCTAATTTTTATATAAGTTTCTTTTTATTTTGCAGGAAATCTGTCCAAAGTTGAATGCGGAGATTTTGAGCGAAAAAATGCAGAAGAGACCACCTACGGAGCTTATGACAGTTCGTCGTGCTTGTGACGGTCCGTAGGTGGCAGCGTAGTGCAGCTGCTGAAGGAAGATGGGGAAGTCTGACCAAGTGTGGGGTTACGCAGCTTGTGACGGTCCGTCGTGTCTATGACGGTCCGTCCTGCAGGTTCGTCATGAAGTTCAGAGAAGTAATCCCAGTACCCAGATTCCAAGAGTTGAAGTGTTTTGGAACGAAGACCCTCGACGGACCGTTGT
>NC_028642.1:14268946-14311656 GCF_001406875.1 Solanum pennellii | reverse complement strand
GATGCCGGACCAAGGATTTAGAAATACATAACTTATCACTTTGCATGCAAGATACTAGGAAAGAATTGTTATAGTTAGAATTATCAAGTTATGAACCTGTGGGGAACACGTAAACCCTAGTTACTTTGATTAATTGATTAAAATCCAACTGTCAAAGCTGTTAAGTGTCTCTTCCAAGTTCGTTATTTATTTTCACTCATTTAGAAATAGAAACCCCCCTTTCTTGTTTTTACTTTCCAAGGAAGTCATTGACCAAACAATAGTAATAACAGGTTGAAGTTAAGTCTAGACTATTTTCCTCGTGGGAACGATCCCAACCTCACTAGTTGGGTTATTTACTTGACACGACCGCTTTACTTCTTATTTGAGAATTAAGTTTGAGCGTATCACTTAACTTTGTACTTAAATTTCAACATTGACTTTCAAAACTCAATCATCAAAGACTTGGGGTCAATATCGAGAAGTAAAAAATGATAATTTTTCTAAAAATGACCAACTAGGTTGTTATAAAAATGCATAAAACATAAACATACACGTATGAGGATACTTAAACAAGACATGCATGAACAAGAAATAACATGGTAAAAACTTTTAAGGATTAATCATAAATCATGAACTTTGTCAATGTATCTTTAGAACATAATGAAAGATTTCATAAAATCTCAAAAGGTATCTTAGATCATTTTGTGGGATATTTACCATTAACCATCATAGACTATTTGAGCTATACCATGAAATCTGGTGTCTTACTCCCACATCGAAAATACATGTCCTATATGTCAAGGTAAGGACCACAACTTCTAGATTAAGTTGATCCACTAACTTAGTCAGTCAAAAATATCCTACGGGGGGACAAAATTAGGGACAAGGAGATTGCTACTAGAGACCGGACTTCTACTAACGGGAGATCCTCCATATGAATATCCTCTTGGTGCTAAGTAAAAATCCAATAGAATAAGTCAAAAACATATTCATATCATCATACTTGGAAAGACACAATTCAACTACCATTCCAATCTTAAAATCATTATAGAGTAGCTCCTTTACATGATTCATACATATGTGAGAAAATCTTTCACAACAAAAATTTCATAATATCTGTGAAAACCTTTCACAATTCATGACTATGTGGAAAACCTTTCACAGTTCATTGACACTTATCTCGAAAGCATTTTTAATTCATAAACCATCATTTTCATAAGACATACATAACTTTCACAAATCATAGTTCATAAGTTCATAACATTTCTTTATGAATTCATCACTATAATCAAGTAAAAATTATGGGTCCATATGAAATAAATTGAAAACCTTTTAATTGAATCCGTTAATGCATAATTTGATTGAAATCCAATAATTGAATCATAAAAAATAGAATCCATGGAAGTTTTCATTAAACCCTAGACAATTGGATGAAATTAACTTTTGGAGATTGAGATTCTTGGGACCCAATGAATGAATGGAATCCATTGGTGAATTTCCATATACCTTGATATCAAATCCTAATAAAGCAAGAGAGAAAAGGATGAAGCTTGGAATCCTAGCTTTCCCTCATTGAGCTTGAGAGAGAATTGGAGAGGATGAATTTAGATGGGAATGAAAGGATTTCAGTAGATTTAAGAGTTGGAAATAAATTACAGGGGTAGTTATGGTCCAAAAAGATAAAATATATGGTTAATTGGGTAGGAAAAGACAAAACAACCCTTCATTAAAAACTGTCAGAAGTGATCTATGGGTTGTAGGTACAGTTCCATAGAACTTTTTATGACCGTCCTAGTTAACTGTAGAACTATTTACTGGGGGCCTAAAATTCTATAAACTTCTATGAGGCTTTCCTACGGTCCATCAACATATCCATGGCTCATAGAACTCAAGTTCAAGTCCAAAATTCCACAAAGTTTGGAACCCTTCTACAAAATTCATCTATGATCCGGAGAGCAAACTACAACTTGTACTGTCCACTTATAGGTCAACTTACTATAATTGTGCAAATTTCAAATTCAACCATGATCCTATGACTTCCTTTCTATGACTCATAAAAATTCTTACGGTCATAGATTAGACTCATAGTTAACTACTTCAGTTACTGAACAAAACTCTCCTTTTCATTTTGACTTTTCAAATTCTGAGGTTTTATAATATCTCTCCATTGGGAAGATTTTTCCTCGAATGAGACTTAAGTTAGCATAAATAGAGTAGGAGAGAAACCAACAACCCAACATGAATGCAAATCTCATTATAATGCACATTAACAAGGAGAAATCACTCCAAGCGAAATCATAATATCAAAAAAATAACGTTTTTCACAAACATGCAGGTTTATGGAAACATGAGAATGACTGAAACGCATGAATCCGAAAGAATGAACCACGAGAAGCTAAAAACTCAAGCTAGAGTGGGAGCGAAGGAAAAGTGATCAGGATATTGAGACATCATATTGGCTTAGGCCTCACAAGTAGCACCATCAACTAATTGATTCCTCTATAGTATTTCACGGAAGCAACTTCTTTATTTGTAAACTACTAAACTTGTATTTCTAAAATCTCAACTAGAACCTCTTCATAAGATAGATTTTCTTTATAACCCAAGCATTCCAAAGGCACAATGGGCATCACATTTCCAACACAATTTTTCAGAAAGAAGACATGGAATACTGGATGTATCGATGCTAAATCATTAGGTAATTCCAATTCATAAGCAACATTATCAATACACCTCAAAATCTAATATGTGCCAACATACTGGGACTAAGCTTTCTTTTCTTTTTAAACCTTATCACACCCTTCATGGGTGAGATTTTTAAGTAAACGCAATCATCAACATCAATTTCAAGTTCTCTTCTTCTAACATCGACATAAGACTTTTGTCGACTTTGAGCCATTCTCAATCTTTCTCAATAAGTCAAACTTTTTCCATAGCCTCATGCACCAACTCGGGCCATATCAAAGTGACCTCATCAACTTCAAACCAACCTAAACAAGACATACAACTCCTATCATAGAGAGTCTCAAATGGTGTCATCCCAATACTAGAGTGGTAGCTATTATTGTAATAAATGTTGATCAAAGGTAACTGAGAATACCAATTACCCTTGAAATCAATCACACAAGCTCTAAACATGTCTTCCAAAATATGAATAGTATGCTCGACTTGTTCATTAGTCAAAGGATGGAAAGTTGTACTAAACTTGACTTAGGTACCAAAACCTTTTTGAAACGACCTCTAAAATTAAGATGTAAATTAAGTATCATGATTGGAGACAATGGACGAAGTCACTTCATACAACCTTACCATTTCTCGAATATAAATCTTGGCATACTCTTCAGCTGAATATGAAGTCTTTACGGGAAGAAAATGAGCTGATTTCGTCATTCGATCCACAATAACCCAAATTGAATTAAATTGATGACGAGTACAAGGTAAACCCATAACAAAGTCCACATTCAAATCTTTCTACTTTTACGTAGGAATACAAATGTCTTAAGTCAACCCAACAGGTTTTTGATTCTCAACTTTCACTTGTTGACAATTAGAAAACTTAGCCACAACTTTTGTAATATTCTTCTTCATCCCATTCCACTGTAAATCACGGTACATCTGGGTGGCTCCCGGGAGAAAAAAATATCGAATACTGTGAGCTTCTGTCGAAATTTGATTCTTAAGATCATCAACATTCAAAACACAAAACAAACCTTGATATAGAAGAACACCATACCCTTTGAGATAGCCTCAACGGACTTCTTGGAAACCGATTTCTTCAAATTGACTAATAATTGGTAAAGATCTTTCTTATTCTTCACATTCGATACAAGAGGTAATTTCAAATTATTTTGAACAATCACACCACCATCGTTAGAATCGACCAAGAAAACACCCAATTGTGAAAACTTATGTACATCACAAACTAGCTCCTTATTATTATCCTGACCATCAGCAACACTACCTGTCGAGAGTTGACTAAGAGCATCCGCCAACACGTTAGCTTTTCCCTAATGATAGAGGACACTCATGTCGTAATCTTACATTAACTCAAGCCACCTTATTTAGAAGTGAGTCAAATCCCTTCGGGTGAATACATACTTAAAGATCTCATGGAGGGGAAACATGTCCACATGAACACCATATAGGTAATGCCTCAAAATCATTAGAGCAGAAATTAGTGTCGCTAACTCCAACTCATGAGTCAGATAATTCTTTTTATTCACCTTCAGTTACCTTGAAGTATAAGTGATGACTTTCCCATGTTGCATCAAGACACAACCAAGACCGATCTAAGAAGCATCACAACAAACTACAAAAACCATCTGATCCTTTCGATAAAGTCAACGTAGGGGCTGAAGTGAGTGTATCCTTCAACTCTCAAAAACTCTTCTCACATATTCTGATTGTACGAATTTCACCTTCTTTTGAGTCAACGTCGTTAAAGAGAGAAGAAATAGAGGAAAAATTCTTCCACAAACCTTCTATAGTAATCGGTAAAACCCAAGAAACTTCGTATATATGAAGCAAACAAGGGTCTAGGCCAATTTTGAACCACCTCTATTTTTGTAAGGTCAAGTTGAATATCTTCACCGAATAAAATACGGCCAAAGAAAGCAATGGGACTTAAACAAAAATAACCTCAAATTTGAAAAAGCACACATGTTCAGCTGCAACTTGCTATTCTCATTTCTTAGGAAGTACATAAGTATATAATAAAGTAATAATAAGAGACAAGACATAAAGTCACCATTAAAGTTGTCTCGAATTTTCAAAAAGACACCTTAACTTTGCAACCATTCTACTATCCTACTAAACAATTTTGAACATATATTATTATCTTATTTCTTTGATCAGCCACAACCTTTGAGAAACAAGTGTATTCACACACCAATCATTACATAGTACGTGTTAATTAATTAAAGGTTTGATTATTTTTCATTTCAAGCTTTTTATTCTCTTCTCTCTCTCTCTCTCACACACACACACTTTTTGACTTCTTTTAGTTTTGATTTCCTTGGCCGAATAAAATATGGCCAAAGAAAGCAATGGTCCTTAAACAAAAATAGCCTCAAATTTGATGATTATATCAATAAGCACACATGTTCGACTGCAACCATCTATTCTCATTTCTTAGTAAGTATATAAGTATATAATAAAGTAATAATAGAGACAAGACATAAAAGTCACCATTGAAGTTGTCTCAAATTTTCAAAAGATACCTTAGCTTTGCAACCGTTATATTACCCTACAAAAATTTTAACAAATATTATTATCTCATTTCTTTGATCAGCCCCAACCTTTGAGAAGCAAGTGTATTCACACACCAATCATTACATAATACGTGTTAATTTAATTAAAAATTTGATTATTTTTCATCTCAAGTTTTTTTGTTCTCTCTCTCTCTCTCTCTCTCTCTCTCTCTCTCTCTCTTCTTTTAGTTTTGATTTCAGCTTAAATTTCACTTCATCTTCTACACCCCCTCCACTTTCAAGTGATCCATCCCTCCATTGTTTATTTCTTTTTCTTCGCCTCCCACCCTCACTCCACTCCCTCATCAAGTTGAACCCTTCTCCATTTTTTTGTTTTCATTCTTCTTCTTATTCTTCTTCTTATCCAATCAAATTCTTTATTTTCATGATTTTTTATAAAAACAAATTCATATTATTTTCAAGAATTTATTGATTTACTAATAACAAAATTATTTTTTTTTTTTTGAAATTTTGAAGGTATAATCAGTTACTCCTTTTCATATAACTTCAAAATTAGGAATGATAATTTAAAAGAATCAATGAATTCCCCAAAAATTGAAATATCTTAATTAAAATCGGATAAAAAAACTATATGATACTTCCTAATCATCTTGAAATCTAATTGATTCATCAAATTGTTTGAAATGTAAGAAAATATTTAGATAAAGTTTTTAAATTAAAGAGATTAAAACTAATAGTAGTAAAAAAAACGGAAAGATGAAGTTGTAGTAAAAATGATGATATTGAAAATGAGAAACATCAATGGTGATGACAATGAAATTTTGAAGAAGAAAGAAGAAGAAAAAATGAAAAAAGGAAAAAAACTTAAAGTAATAAGATAAAAATTTTTCTGGCAACAATTTCTTCAAATAGAAGATAAAATTGAACTTACCAAGAGAGAAATTCGATAAGAAAGATCACATTTTGTTTTAGTTAAACAATTTCATGAGCGAAGAAAAAATATGATCCAACGAATAGAGATAAATCATTGAGGATTAGATCTAAATTTTCATATATAAGGGTAAAATAGTGAAATCTAAATTAGCTTATATTTATTTTAAATGAGTTTAAAGAATGGTTACAAGAAAATGGAAACAAGAAAGGTAGATGTAATATCGTAAACCATAAGGGAGGTGAGTGTTATAGATCTAAACCTTAAGGGAGGTGAGTGTTATAGATCTAAACCTTAAGGGAGGTCTCTGAAATTATCCCTTGTTATTTTAGGTTGCTCACTCTTTTTGAGAGAGTACGCACACTCTCTATGTAGCATGGACAAAAATGAAGCAATAATATCAATTTAAAATTATTTAGTTGGAATAATAAAACACCCGTTAATTAAAGTGTCTTTTTAAAATCGGAAACAAATTCAAGTGTGACTATATATATTTTTTTCTTGTAAAAATAAAATGTAATGAATATGAATAAATTACTATTAATCTCATTTGGCCATGTGCCATGTGAACAAACTATTGCTATCTTCTAGGAGTATTTAACAATGTTAAAAATGTGTTATTACACCTTTTATTTTATTAAAATGAAAGGGAAGCATCTCTACATTTATTTTAATTATTATTTTCTTCCATTTCAAATTATGTGTTCCGACTTTACACGTTCCTCTGCAAGACTGCAACTAATTATATTTAAAAGACAATAAAAAATATTACTCGATTAATGAGAGAAACAACTATTGATTTGTTGTCATTTCTAATAAATAAAATAATAAATAAAATATTCTTAACCTCATCTTAGCCATGTGAACAAATTGTTACTATTTTCTAATTTAAATAATTTTTTTTGTCAACAATAGACTACAAAGCATCTTCACCTTCACGTTGACCCATATATTAGTGCAAATTCTTTTCCTCATTCTATTTTTTTTTAAAATAAATATATAAAATCTCATATAGAGTAAAAGTTATCAACATTATGAACTTTTTATATAATTTTATTAAATAAGTAAAAGCTCATAATACATTATCATAAAATTATTATTTTATTTTAAAAATATACTATTTATTGAATGAACTTTACTAAATAAGTAAAAGTTCATAATACACTATCATAAAATTATTATTTTATTTCAAAAATATATTGTTTATTGAATGAACTTTACTACATCAAAAGTAAGATTGAACACTAGTTGTACTATATTACTCTTTAACAAAAATATACTAGATTATCACAACGCTATACTAGTCAATATCAATAGTAATTTAATCATATCATCATGTTCATATTCCATGAATATCTCATCATCCTTTTGAACTTTAGTATTCTTGCAAAACATTTGTAGATATATAATTTTTATAATTACAATGTATAAATTTGTAGGTTACATTTTAAATTTAAAAATATGAAATTATGATATGAAATTCTCAAATCTAGCTTTCTGAAAAATTGATATTTCATCTCATAAGATGCAATCAATCGCATGTTCAGACGGTGATTTCATTTCATAATTTCAAATAACAAGATAAAAGCACATGTCCAAACGCCTATGAAGTATTATTACTCCTTTTCGGCTCAGATTATGTGTTCTAATCTCTAAAAATAATTACCTCAAATTAATATTTTTTAAAGTTCAAGATAAAATTAATTATTCTTTTCTTATTTTAGTTTTTAGTAGTCAGATTTATCTTAAAGTTGACGAACGTTTTAATTATAAGGTTCTAAAACATTGCGTTATTTCAGGAAGAGATTATAGTTTAAGATATAAATTAATTGAGATGAGATTGTAAACTTTTTCTTATTAATGTATTTCTAAAAGACTTGTGAAAGTGAGAGGCAATTAGGAAGATTTTTTTGATTTCAGGGTCCATTAGTTTTAAGTTGAATATGAATATTGATTTGTCAAATCATAAAATAAAATTGGTGCATAATTGTGACTGGACTAATTGGAAGGAGACATTATTGCATTCTTCTAAACTTTAGTTAGTCACCACTTTTTACTGGTTTTTAGGCCGTATTAATACATGTATTTCTAATAGAATAGTTTTAATGTCAAATGTGTTACGATCCGATTCCTTAAGTCATAATGAAACATATTATAACTGATTAGTAGGTAAGCCAACCTATAATCCAAAACGGCAAGTAATAAGTGTAAGTATAGAGCTAAAGTAAAAGATATTGACCATGAGAGATGATATTAATTTGTGCACCATTCCCATAGTGGGCATGGGGTTTAGGGAAAACAGCTATGGCTAAGAGAATTTTAAAAGATGATCAGATCAAGAAACACTTTGAAAAGAGAGTTTGGTTATGGCTACCTAAAATGCCAAAAACAAAAAAACTTTCTTGAATCGATCCTCTAATCATTGACAGAGAGGAACTTGAGGTCCAGAGTAGAGATATAATAGACAAGAAGCTCCGAGATGAACTGACAGGAAGAAAGTATTTGCTTGTACTAGATGATTTGTGGAGTGTTGACCTAACATTGTGGCATGAGTTCTTGGATATTTTGAAGGAATAAACACAACCAGAGGAAACTGCATTCTCATGATGTCTCGTATGAAATTGGTGTCATCCACTCTTCATACGTTAGGAAAATTAGCAGATGATCATTGTTGGTCCATTTTCAAACAAAAGGCGTTTGTTGATGGGGCAGTTCCAGAGGAAATGGTACACAACAAAAAATTCCAAATTTCCAACAAATTTTACTAACAACTTAAGTTGGTTAGTATTCTATTAATATATTACCAACGTATTTCTAACTAAATTATATTTTAAAACTTAATAACAAAATTATAAAAAATTACAAACCAAATATTACTAACTAAGTATTTTAGTTGGTAAATACTGTGAGAAAAATGACGCCAAATTTAGCAACATTCTATCAATGGATTACCAACTGGTATATTACTAATGCACACCTTTATGAAGTATATATCTGTTGGTAAATACGACGAAAAATTATTTATATAATTTATTAGCATATTACCAATAAATTACTAACCAAACATTTACCAACAACAAGATTCTGTCGCTAAATTTACCAATCAAATATAAATATGTTGGTAAATTAGCAACGAAATATAATTTGTTGGTAAACATGACAACCTATATCAAATTATTTGAAAATTATGCCGATGAAGAAAGATTATAGTTGGTAAATTATTAACATCATTAAAAAAGTTGGTAATTGTCACATCCGGGGAGCACCCCCTAGAAGTAGCCGGTGTCGTCGTCCTAGAAGAGGACTAAGACTAACCTCTTAGCATTCGACATTACATTTCATAGGTTAAAAAGTGCGAAAAATTAAAACGTTTCATCTACATCTACTTCATGGGGGTTTACTTAGACCTCTCACTTACACATAATATATTTATAGCAAGTATATATGGACTCCTCGTATAATAAGATTACATAATCTTCTACTTTTATGCCACATATAGACAACATATGTAATATAGTCTTAAAAAGGGATGTTTCGTATTAAACCATCTAAACGAAATAGAACAATATGGGAATAGCCCTTACATAAACGTAAAAGTACCACTTAGGGCTTACAACAATGTCTTGAAATAACATGAGTGGAATGAGCGTCTTTAGAATATAACAAAGTAACATAGGTAGAGTGATAGAAAGGCATCATCCTCGGAACATGAGGACATACCCACACTTAGAGAAATGATCCAAGCCATCCTTTAAAGTTGTCACGAACCCTTCAACGATCAAAACCTAAAATGTTGGGGAAAAAGGGAGAAATGGGGTTAACACATAACTTGTACTAAGTATGGAATCACATGCACATACAACGTAGAAATCATGCTAAAAAGGGAAATTTCATTAAAACATGCTAATTTACTTTGAAAAGGCTTATGCACATTCAAGAACCAATACAAGTCACTGGCACATATTCCATAGATTAAGATCATGTACATCACAAGACCAACAATTCAAAGTCTAGTCAAGCCAATATACATTTCAACCTAATTGAGAACATAATCAAGACAACTCTATCATCAGATTATAATATCAACAAGCATGTATAAGAGTTCATAGCATCATAACCAAAGCAAGACCCTCACTCATGACCCCCCCATTAAGTCCACTAGTGCAATGGCCAAGTAAGGCCCAATAACCTCACTCAACTAAGTAAACCCAATAAGAACCATAAGCAATGCCCACTTCACATACTATATCATTAAGAGTAAACTTCATCACACTTTAACAATAGAGACCAACCACATGTTCATAAGTGAAACAACATCACATGGTGTCATTAACATGTAAGATCAACATATACATACCATTTGCTTTTATAAGCATATAAGCATACAAGAACATCCTTCTAAGACTCCCCTTAAGGCTAACTAATGCAATGTATAGGTAGAGTCCCATACTCCTACGTAGAAAAAGTCAAACCCCTCAAGTCATCCTAGTTAGAGTCCACTTTATTACTTAATTTTACTTTCATAAATATCTTGCCTTAACCGGCATAGACCACATTAGCCAATGTGGAATCCGGTGTCATGGAACCCTACACCTAAAGCCAAGGTAGTACATAAACATGAACATAGCATATATGTGGGTCCTCTAGCTAGTATTCCTATGGGGGAAACATACTTCAAGAACAAGGAAATGTAGTTGGGACCCTCTTTGTGCTAACTGCATTATAGTCTTCAATCTCATGAGTACATTGGTGATCTTACCTTACCTATGTGGGAAGGGACACTCCTCACTACTAGTTCACTTGGTGCTAATCTAGAGTCCCTTTCAAACTGTCTTTCATTTATAACCATAACTTAGTTTAGGTCATTGGGTATATTTCCTTATATAGTCATAGTCGTAGATCAATAGGAATTGCATGAGAACACCTTTCATTACAATCCTCATTTGTGAGATTATTACATTAACATCAATATATCATAGTAAGGCACATAGGTATTTCATCACCAACCTTATATCATTACTTCTTAAGCAAAATATCACAATCACATAATCAAGACATTTCAATTTAACATTATATCAACCCTAATCAATCTTATCATAAGGTATAATTCAATATAACTTCATCATAAAACACAAGTAATCATAATTGAAGTAAAGGTTTGAGATCACAAGACTTACCTCAATCTCCTTCACAAGCCATCATCAAGGTTTTACCATCAACAATCCAATTCAACCCAAAAATGTGTGTAACATCATCACACAATAATAATTAACACAATAATTAAGTCAATTGAATCACTACACAATAATTAATCACTAGTTCATAACCTAGGGTTACAGACTTAGGTCAAATTCATGATCTATTTGACAACCTTGGTTAATTAATCAAGAAGCAGCATAACTGAGTTACAATACTCATAATCTAGTCATAATTATCTAAAGAAATCATAAACAAAGCCATTAAAATGATTCAAATTCGTTATAGAAGAAAACCCATTTGAAGCTCTTCTGTTTGAAATCAATTTGGAGGAACCCTTTGGGGAAAGGAATGCCAAAGGGGAAAGTACTCCCATACCTTGTTAGTTGATGAAGATTGATGGAGAAAAATAGTCTTCTTTATTACCTAGTACCCTCCTCTGGTTGGTCTTCTATGGAGTTTCTTTGAGAGAGAGAGAGAAAGAAGAGAGAAGGAAGAGCAATTGGGTTTTGGGAATTATGAGAGTTGGTTTAGTTTAATTAGGATAGGGTCTTTATATAGGTCACCAACTAACTTACTTAAATCTCCCTTAACCCCTAACTAATTAACTAAAAACCTCATTAATTATTTGACTAACCTAAAACATGGCAGCAAAACAGTGACTTGACCTACGAGATCCCGACCTACGGGCCGTAGGTCAGTCCCCGGCCAAGCCCACCTCCGTGCTGAACATCCGTCGTTCTGGTCAGAGACTTGCCAATTGACCCCGTCGATTGGACCACGCCTCGTCGCCTGCAAGTCGTCGATGGCTACTGCCAAGACAACTTTTAGCCACAATGCAAGGGTCCTCCTCAAGGACCCTTTGGTTGGTCCTTGGGAAGTCGTCCCCAAACGTTTTGACTATAAATCAACTCTAATACATGTTAGACACCTTCTCACCAATTTCATCATTTTCCAACTTTTAAAACCTTGTCAAATAGACTAAGGCTCGCTAGAACCTCTTGAACTAGTTTTCGAACGTCACGGAAGTTCCCTGATGTTTTGATTCTAAAATTTCCTAGATGACTTATATACATTATATTTGACCTTAGTGTTACCACTATTAGACTCTCATGTTAGGCTCTATATTAGGCTTTAGACTTTCGAAGTAATACATTATCCCTCCCTTAGAAACATTCGTCCTCGAATGACATAAAATTCTTTGAAAGGAAAGAATAGACTCAAGACTAGAAGCCCAACCAACAACAACATACAAAAATACGAGTTACAATTAAGATCAACATAACCACATGACCTTTTTACATAATGCAATTCAAAACATCATTTTCGACTCATAAGAGTTCAACATTCATTACAAGCTTAATCACTCATGCCAAAGCTTCCTTCAACACATATCAACATGCTCAATACAACTCATGAAGGCACAACATACGAAAGTACACCACATAAGTTCAAATCAAGTAAATGAGCATTTTCTTAGAAGTTTTCATTTCAATAGGCAGAATTCCCTATAAGTCACTGTAATAAAGCATACAATTCACTATTTGATCAAAAATCAAGGAAACTTCAAATAAACTCATTATTTCCATGATAAATAGGAAAAACTAACCTTAGTTATCAAATATATGAGGGTAACGAGACTTCATGTCGGCCTCTACCTCCCATGTTGCACCCTCAACTAGGTGGTTCTTCCATAACACCTTTACAGAAGCCACCTCCTTGTTCCTTAACTTCTTCACTTGTCTATCAAGGATTTCAACTGGAACCTCCTCATAAGAGAGGTTCTCTTGCACACCTAGACCCTCAATATGAACAATGGACTCGGGATCACCGATACACTTCTTAAGCATGGAGACATGGAACACCGGATGAACCGAAGCCAATTCACTAGGTAACTTCAATTCATATGCAACCTTACCAACGCTTTGTAAAATTTCATATGGAACCACATAACGAGGATTCAATTTCCCTTTCTTGCCAAATCTCACCACCCCTTGTATAGTTGAAATTTTTAGATACACCTTATCACCTTCTTCAAACTCTAAATCCTTTCTCCTATGGTCGACATAAGAATTTTGCCGGCTATAGGCTGTTTTCAAACGGTTCCTTACGATATGAACTTACTCCAAAGTCTTATAAATCAATTTGATACCCAAGAGTGAAGACTCGCCCATTTCAAACCATCCAATTGGAGACCTACATCTCCTACAATACAAGGCCTCAAAAAGAGACATAGATATTGATGAATGGTAACTATTGTTATATGAAAACTCAACCAAAGGCAAGTTTTTATCCCAATTTCCCTTAAAGTCAATTATACAAGCTCTAAGCATATCTTCCAAGGTTTGAATAGTATGCTCCGCTTGACCATCCATTTGGGGATGAAAAGCGGTATTTAGATTCACCTTATTACCCAACCCTTTTTGAAATGACCTCCAAAATCTAGATATGAATTGTGCACCCCTCTCCGATATTGATGGATAATGGAATACCATGGCGACACATAATCTCATCTATGAAGATCCTTGCATAATCCTCCGCCGAGTAAGTGGACTTGACGGGAATAAAATCAGCAATTTTAGTCAACCTATACACAACCACCCATATAGAATCATGTTGCTTTTGTGTCCAAGGCAAACCTACCATGAAATCCATATTTATGTCTTCCCACTTCCATGTTGGAACTTGGATTTCTTTGAGTAAACCACCCGACTTTTGGTGTTTGACTTTCATTTGTTGGCAATTGGGACACTCTGCAACAAATTCTGCTATGTCCCCTTTTAATTCTTCCTACCAAAACACGTCCCTAAGGTCATGATACATCTTTGTAGAACCCGGATGAATGGAATAACACAAACCATGAGCTTCTTCAAGAATCCTGTTTCTCAAGTCATCAACCTTGGGAACACACAACCTTCCTTAATACCTGAAGACACCATCCCCCTCTAAGGAGAATGACCCATTAAGCTTACTAACAATCGATTCAGAGTTGTGATGGACCATAAAAACACCATTTGAAGACTCTTCTAATCTAACACCTACTCTAGAAAACCTATGAACATCTTTCACTAGGTCTTTCTTGGATTCTTCTACATGAGACACACTACCCATGGTCATTTGACTTAGAGAATCCGCAACCACATTGGCCTTGTCGGGGTGGTAGAGAACACTCATGTCATAATCTTTCAACAATTCCAACCACCTTCTTTGCCGGAGATTCAACTCCATATAAATAATGCCTCCATATTTTTAAAGCAAAAAACCACGGCCGTTAACTCAAGATCACGAGTTGGATAATTCATCTCATGCACCTTAAGTTGTATAGAAGCATATGCTACTACTTTCCCATGTTGCATAAGCACACACCTCAATCCCACTCGTGATGCATAACAATATACCACGAAGCCCTTGGTACCGTCCGGTAAAATCAACACTAGAGAGGAGGTAAGCCTCTCTTTCAAGATCACATGCCTCCGACCACTCAAATTTCACACTCTTTTAGGTCAAAGAAGTCAAAGGAGATTCAAAACCATCCACAAAACTCGTATAGTATCTCGCTAGATCTAAAAAACTCGTAATGTCGGTTGCAGCAATGGTCTAGGCCAATTATTCACTGCCTTAGTTTTCCTTGGATCAACCTCAACCTCCTCACTAGAGATGATATGACCTAAAATTGTCATCGACCTCAACAAAAACTCACATTTGCTATACTTGGAAAATAGTTGGTTCTCCTCAAGCACTTGTAACAACACTCTTAAGTGATCCATATGTTCACCCTCATTTTTCGAATATACCAAGATGTCGTTAATTAAGACAATGACAAATGAATCTAGGTAACTTCGAAACACCCTATTTATGAGGTTCAAGAACGCTATCGGGGCATTAGTGAGACCAAAAGATATTACTAGAACTCATAGTGGTCATATATAGTCCGAACTACCATTTTTGGTATATCCTCACCTCTCACCCTAAGTTTGTGATACCCCGATCTTAAGTCAATCTTAGAAAAGTAGCTTGCCCCTTGGAGTTGATCAAACAAGTCGTCAATTCAAGGGTGAGGATACGTGTTATTAATAGTGAATTTATTGAGTTGGCGATAATCAATGCACATTTTAAGGGACGCATCCTTCTTCTTCACAAACAATACCGGTGCACCCCATGGAGAAATAATAGGTATGATGAAGCCTTTGTCTAGTAAGTCCTTGAGTTGAGCCTTCAACTCTTTCAATTTTGCTGGAGACATACGATAAGGAGAAATTGAAATGGGTTTGTATCCAGTAGTAAGTCAATACCAAATTCGATTTCCCACTCGGGAGGTAATCCTAGAAGATCGTTGGGAAAGATCTTCGGAAATTCCCTTACTACGGGGACTAACTCAATCGGAGGATTTTCGGAGTCTAAACCTTTGACTCTTAAATATGATATAAACAACCCTTTGAGATCATTTTACAAGCCCTAAGAAAAGAGATGATACGACCTTTAGGAGTAGAATTTCCCCCCTTCTACTCTAAAACGGGTTCATTTGGAAAATTGAACTTAACAATTCTTGTTCTACAATCAATGGAATCAAAGCAATCATGCAACCAATTCATCCCCAAAGTGACATCAAAATCAACCATATCAAGTTCTACTAATTCCACATAGGTAACTCTATTGGGCAACATTACAGGAAAATTTCTATATGACCTCTCTGCAACCAACAACTCACCTACCGGGGTAGTTACCATGAATGGTTCATTTAGGATATCAGGCAATATATCAAACTTCCTAGCTATCAAGGGAGTAACAAAGGAAAATGTAGCACCCGTATCAAGTAAAGCATAAACATCAATAGAGAAGACTCGTAACATACCTGTCACCACATTGGGAGAACTCTCTTGTTCACCCCTAAAGAAAAGAGCATAAAATCAATTCTTCTTTGGAGCATCCACATTACAACCACTAACTTGAGTTTGCCCATTTTTCCTTTGTCTTGCCCCTTCAAATTAGGTCAATCCTTAACCTTGTGGCCACTTTTGCCACATCCAAAGAAATTATCCATCCCAACTGAGCAATCACCATAATGCTTCTACACTTTCCACAAGTTGGCTTCTTGCTTGGTGAACTTTTACCTCTTGACTTTTGAAACTTAGGGTTAGACACCCTATCATCATGAGCCTTGGTAAATCTAGAAGAAACCTGATTAGAAAACCTCTTCTTGAACCTAGTCTTGTCCTGAATGTTAAGCCTACCCTCAGAGGAACCACCTTCATAAGACATGGCCTTCTTGGCCTCTCTACTCTTTCTCTTTGACCTAGTTTCTTCCACTTGGTGAGAATGAACCATGAGACGAGCGATATTCATATTATCGTGAATCATAGCCTAAAGAAACTCTTCAACCAAGTCATCGAACACCCCAGTAAGAAAATGACTCATCTCTTCCCTTGGGTTTGACAGTAAGGATGGAGCATACTTGGACAATTTAGTAAACTTCAAAGAGTAGTCAAGTACACTCATACCTCCCTGACGAAGGTTGATGAATTCTTCCACCTTAGCTTCCATTATCTCTCTAGGAAACAACATATTAAGGAAATCCCTCTTGAATACCTCCCAAGTCACCGGGACACCCCTTAGTGCCCTATTATCTCTCCGTTGCACGTACCAAGTTTGGGCCATATTTTTGAGTTGATAGGCTACCAACTCAGCCTTCTAAATTGAAGTTACACCTACAACATAGAGAATCTTATAGACCTCATCGAGGAAATCTTGTCGGTCCTCATCCGACCTCGACGCGAAGAACATCGGTGGATTCATTCTAGTAAAGTCTCTCAAACGTGAGGCCATAGTGTTAGCATGTTGAGGCCCTCGAGGTCCGACCTCCCTATTCATTTGGGCCATCATAGATTGAACTTGAGAAGTGAAGGCATTATCTTGAGAGGTCATGGCTTGGGATTAGGACATGACTTGTACTAAGTATGGAATCATATGCACATACAACGTAGAAATCATGCTAAAAAAGGACATTTCATTAAAGCATGCTAATTCACTTTGAAAAGACTTATGCACATTGAAGAACCAATATTAGTCTCTAGCATATATTCCTTAGGTTAAGATCATATACATCACAAGATCAACAATACCAAGTCTAGTCAAGCCAATATACATTTCAACATAATTGAGCACATAATCAAGACAGCTCTATGATCAAGTTATAATATCAACAAACATGTATAAGAGTTCATAACATCATAACCAAAGCAAGACCCTCACTCATGAACCCCCCATTAATTCCACTAGTGCAATGACCAAGTAAGACCCCATAACCTTACTCAACCAAGTAAACCCAATAAGAACCATAAGCAATGCCCACTTCACATACTATATCATTAAGAGTAAACATCATCACACTTTAACAACAGAGACCAACCACATGTTGATAAGTGAAACCAACATCACGTAGTGTCATTAACATGCAAGATCAACATATACATACCATTTGCTTTTATAAGAATATAACCATACAAGAACATCCTTCTAAGACTCCCCTTAAGGCTAACTAGTACAATGCATAGGTAGAGTCCCATACCCCTACCTAGAAAGAGTCAAACCTCGCAAGTCATCCTAGTTAGAGTCCACTTTATTAGTTCATTTTACTTTCGGAAACGTCTTGCCTTAACCGGCATAGACCATATGAGCCAATGTGGAATCCTGTATCATGGAACCCTACACCGAAAGAAGAGTGACGACTTTCCAAGGTAGTACCAAAATATGAACATAACATCTAGGTGGGTCAAGTAGCTAGTATTCCTATGGGGGAAACATAGCTCAAGAACAAGGAGATGTAGTTAGGACCCTCTTAATGCTAACTGCTTTATAGTCTTCAATTTGATGAGTACATTAGTGCTCTTACCTTCTCTACGTGGGAAGAGACACTCCTCACTACTAGTTCACTCGATGCTAAGCTAGAGTCCCTTTCGAAATGTCTTTCATTTATAATCATAACTTTTTTTAGGTCATTGGGTATACCCCCTTATGTAGTCATAGTCGTAGCTCAATATGAATTGCATGAGAACACCTTTCATTACAATCCTCATTTGTCCCTCATTTGTGAGATTAGCACATTAACATCATTATATTATAGTAAGGCACATAGGTACTTAATCACTAATATTATATCATTTATTCTTAAACAAAATCTAACAATCACATAATCAAGACATTTCAATTTAACATCATACCAAACCTAATCAATCTTATCAAAAGGAATACTTCAATATCACTTCATCACTAAGCACAAGTAATCATAATTGAAGTAAAGGTTTGATATCACAAGACTTACCTAAATCTCCTATACAAGCCATCATAAAGGTTTTACCATCAACCATCCACTTTAACCCAACAATGGGTGTAATATCATCACACATGTCACATCCGGGAATAGCCCCTTGACGTAACCAGCGTCTTCTTCTTCTTTGAGGACTAATACTAACCTCTTAGCTTACATAATTACATTCATAGGTCAAATTTAGCGGAAAATTTAAAACTTTTTATTACTTCTACTTGTAGGTTTACATAGACCTCTACATACACATAATATATATATATATATATATATATATATATATATATATATATATATTGCACATAAATATATAAAATATAACATAGTCATAATAGTTTTATAATCTCATTACGATCTAATAAGAGTGTAAGAACTTGGGCATAGCCCATACATCAAAGTAAGAATGCCTCACATGGGCTATACATTATTTCATACTAAATTGAAAAGAAAGAAACATAGAAGTCTTAAACTCAAAATAAGTCCATTAGCTAGATAGTGGCATAGCCCTCGGAAAGTGAAGACCTACCTACTTGGATGATCAAGAGATCCAAGCCTTCTTCAAGTTTTATTCAAAAGCACTTCAACGATTGGAACCTACAATGTTGGGGAAAAGGAAGGAATGAACTTGTACTAAGTATGATACCATATCCACACATATTTTAAAAACATGCTAAGAAAAGGGACATTTCAATAAGTATGCACTTCTCATTAAAAACCTTTATGCATATTCAACAAGACTATACCAACCAATAGGACAAGTTCATTAGGTCATAGGCATGTACATCTCAAGAAAAACAACATCAAGTTTAGTCAAGTCAACATGCATAGCATATAGTTGAATACATAGCCAAATGACTCTATCATCAATTCATAATGGTAACAATCATGAATAAAAGTACATTTCAACATAACTAAAGCAAAAAAATTAACCATGAATCCCTATCAAGTCAACAAGTGCAATGACCAATAAAATCCCCATAACCTAACTCAATCAAGTAACTCACAAAGATCATGACTAACATCGTACTTCACATACCATAACATTTAAGAGTACATAGCATCATACTTTAACAATATATACCAACACATATTCATAAGTGACACCAATCAACATATAGTATCAACAATGTGCAAGTTCATCATATACATATCATGGACCATTATAAGAATTTTCATACATAAAAACATCCTCCTAAAACTCCCTTCAAGACTAACTAGTGCAATGTTAGGTACAGTCCCATACCCCTACCTAGACTCTAAGCTAGACCTCTTAGGTCATCTTAGGTAAAGTTCAATTCTTTAGTTTATTTAACCTTTTTGGAACATCTTGCCTAAACCGACATAGATCACATGAGCTAATGTGGAATCCGGTTTCATGGAACCCTACACCTAAAAAAGGCGGACTACTTGCCAAGGTAGTAGCAAAACATGAAAATAGAAACTACGTGGATCCACTAGCTAGTATTCCTATGGGGCAATATAGTTCAATAACTAAGAGATATAGTTGGGACCCTCTTTATGCTACGTGCATTGTAGTCTCCAATCACAAGAGTACATTAGTGATCCTACCTTCCTTATGTGGGAAGGGACACTCCTCACTCTAATTCACTCGGTGCTAAGCTAGAGTTCCTTTGGAAATGTGTTTGATGTCTTTATTAATCATCATATCTTATTGTAGGTCATAGGTTCTAACCCTTGTATAACATCATCATCAAAGCTCAATAATAATTGCATGAGTATTCTCCTTTCATTACAATTCATATAAGTGAGGTTAGCAAATTTACATATCACTTCATAATAAGGCACATTGGTAAATCATTCACCATCCTTATAACATGTACATCTTAAGACAACACCTCACAAATCATAATCAAGACATTTCAATTCAACATCATAAAATCCTATCGATCCTAATACAAGGCATACTCCAATACAATATCATGACTTAATCACAATTAACCACAATTTGAAGTAAAAGATAGGAACCATAAGACTTACCAAGCCTCCTTCATAATTCATCATCAAGGTCTTACCATCAACCCTTAGTTCATCCCAATTAGGGTATAAAATCATCATAATTCAATTAAAAACATGCTAACAAGACTAAAAAGAATCACTAAATCACAATTCAATACTAGTACATAGCTTAAGACAAGATACTTAGGTCAATTCACATCATACTTCATAACCTAGATCACTAAGAACTAGTATGATAGGACTATAATGCATCCTAATTTAGTCATATTGATACAACAACATCATCAAATAGTAAATCAACTAATAACCAAGTCAATTAAAGCAATACAATATAATTCATATCAAGATCATCACCTAGGGTTAAGGGATAAGGACATCTTCTACAAACTAGAACAAACCATCAAGATATATCATAATTAATTTAGAATACATGTTAATCTATTCATAATATCCAAAATAAAAGATAAATAAATAAATTTATGACATAATTTTCGAGATTGGATGAAACCCACTTGAAAACCCAACTTTTGGAATAAATTTGATGGAACCCTTTGAGGAAAGAGGTTTCAAAGGTGAATTCGATCCCATACCTTGTTAATTGATGAATATTCATGATGAAACTTGACCTTTTGAATCCCTTAAACCCTCCCCTATCTAGGTCTTCAATGTTGCTTTTCACTAGAGAGAGAAAGAAGAGAAAAGAAAGAGAGTTTTGGGTTTGGGAGTTATGAGAGTTTAGATTAGTTTAATGGGGTTGGGGTCATGTGGTGTTAATTAACTTAGTTAGACTTCCCTTAACCCCCAGCTAATGACATAACCACTTAATTAATTAATTAGGACTTAGTCAACACGTGCAGAAAATTAGACCTTTCAGACGACACCTCGATCGACGGATCGTGGGTCAATTGACGACCTATCCCCCCTTCCGTGATGCACATCCGTAGGTAAGTTCAGAGACTGTGAGAAAGAGTCTCTTCAAGGATTTGTCTAAGTGTTGGTCAACGGATGGCATCGATGCCCAGTTTACCAACTTACGCCCTGTCGATTCCCCTCGTGGGTGCACACTGCCCCCGCAGTCTTGACCCGAAAATGCAAGGGTCCTCCTCAAGGGACCTTGGTTGATCGTTGGAGAGTCGTACCTGGAAGTTTTTACCATGAATCCACTTAAACACATGTTATACACCCTTCCACCAATTTTCATGAATTTTCGACTCCTAAAAGCTAGTCAAATAGGCTAAGACACGCTAGTACCTCCTTGAACTAGTTTCCGGACGTCATGGACATTTTTGTTTTTAGACTTCCTAAATGACTTATATTCATTATTATAGACCTTAAAACAGTGTCTAAACCTTATGACACTTATGCTACTCTCTAGAACATGTCTTGGATTTTCGAAGTGTTACATTATCCCCCCATTAGGAACATTCGTCCTAGAATGACACTAACATCATTTTGAAGGAAAGAATAGAGTCAAAGACTAGCAGCCCAACCAACAACAATAGATAAAAACACGAGGTACAACACAAATCATATTACTTACACAAGGTAATTCAAAACTTCAAGTACCACACATAAAGCTAAACATCACATTATGAGGAATATCCTACTCACAACAACAAGAGCTCAACATAGCATTTATTAGTCAATTATGTCAAAGTTCAACTCAACATGTTACATATAATTTCATAAAGACTCACCATATCAAAATGAACAACATGACTCAAAAAAAAAGAAGAATTGCAAATTTTCAAGTCAAAATGCACATTCACTGTAACTACATCAAAAATGCACATTTTGCTAAACTTTACCAAAACTCAAGGAACTTCAATTTTTAGTCATTATTTTCATTATTAGTAAAAACTACTAACCTTAGTTATGAAATAGATGGGGTAACGGGACTTCATGTCATCCTCGGCGTCCCATGCTGCACCCTCAACTAAGTGATTCTTCCATAACACCTTTACGGAAGCCACCTATTTATTTCTTAATTTCTTTACTTGCCTATTAAGGATTTGAACTGGAACCTCCTCATAGGAAAGGTTATCCTTCACACCAAGACCCTTAATAGGAAGAATAGACTCGGGATCAACGATACACTTTTTACGCATGGAAACATGCAAAATCGGATAAACCGAAACCAATAAAATAGGCAACCTTACCAACCCTTTGCAAGGTTTCGTAGGGACCCACATAAAGTGGGATCAATTTCCATTTCTTTCCCAACCGAACCAACCCTTTCATTGATAAAATTTTCAAATACACCTTATCACCTTCTCAAAACTCCAAATCCCTTCTCCTATGATCAGCATAAGACTTTTGCTGACTATAAGCCGTTTGCAACCGGTTCCTTATGATATGAACCTTTTCCAAAGTCTTATAAATCAACTCGGGACCAAGAATCGATGTCTCACCCACTACAAACCATCCAATAGGAGACCTACACCTCCTACCATACAAGGCTTCATAGGGAGCCATGGAAATGGATGAATGGAAACTATTATTATAGGCAAACTCCACCAAAGGTAAATGTTTATCCGAATTCCTTGTAAAATCAATAATGCACGCCCTAATCATATATTCAAGGGTTTGTATAGTACGCTCCGCTTGACCATCCGTTTGGGGATGAAAAGCGGTGCTCAACTTCACCGTAGTACCCAACCCTTTTTGGAATTATCTACAAATTCTAGATGTGAATTGTGCGCCCCGATCTGATATGATGGATAACGGAATACCATGGTGGAACACAATCTCATCTATGAATATTCTTGCATAATACTCCGCCGAATATGTAAGCTTGATGGGAATAAAATGAGCGGACTTGGTCAACCTATCCACAATCACCCATATATAGTCATATTGCTTTTGAGTTCGAGGCAAACCTACTACAAAATCCATATTGATGTCTTCTTACTTCCAAGTAGGAACTTGGATTTCTTGTAGTAAGCTACCCGATTTTTGATGTTTGGCTTTCACTTGTTGGCAATTTGAACACTTAGCAACGAACTCCACTATGTCATTTTTTGAGACCTTCCCACCAAAACACTTCCCTAAGGTCATAGTACATTTTTGTCAGACCCGGATGACTGGAGTAATGGGACCCATGGGCTTCCTCAAAGATTCAGTTTCTCAAACCATCAACATTGGGAAAACACAACCTTTGTTGATACCTTACGACACCATCCCCCCTAAGGAGAATGACTCATTAAGCTTCCGATTCCTTCAACTCCATCAATGATTGATCAAGGTGTTGTTTGGACTTCACCTCGAATACCAAAGATGACTCGGAGTTATGATTGACCATGAAACCACCATTTGGAGAATCTTCCAACCTCACACACAATCTAGCCAACCTATGAACATCTTTCACTAGGTCCTTCTTGGCTTCATCTATATGAGACATACTACCCATGGGTAACCAACATAGACATCCGCAACCACATTGGCCTTGTCGAGGTGATAGAGGACACTCATGTCGTAATATTTCAACAATTCTAACCTCCTTCTTTGACAGAGATTCAACTCCTTTTGAGTAAACACATATTGGAGACTTTTTTGGTCGGTATACATATCAACATGGACATCATACAAGTAATGCCTCCATATTTTCAAGGAAAATACCATGGCCGCTAATTCAAGATCATGAGTTGGATAGTTTCTCTCATGTACCTTAAATTTCCTAGAAGCATAGGCTACCACCTTCCCATGTTGCATAAGCACACACCCTAAACTGACTTGGGATGCATCACAATACACAATGAAACCCTTTGTACCCTCCAATAAGGTCAACACCAGAGCGGAAGTAAGCCTATCTTTCAAAATTTGGAATCTTCTCTCACATGCCTCCGACCACTCAAATTTCTTACTCTTTTGGGTCAAAGTAGTCAAGGGAGATGCAATGGACTCAAAACCATCCACAAACCTCTGATAATAACCCGCTAGATCCAAGAAACTCCTAATGTCGGTTGGAGTCAATGGTCTAGGACGAATCTTCACCGCCTCCGTTTTCCTTGGATCAACCTCAACTCCCTCACTAGAGATGATATGACCAAGAAATGCCACAGACCTCAACCAAAACTCACATTTGCTATACTTGGCAAATAATTGATTCTCCTTAAGCACTTGCAACACCACCCTCAAATGTTTCATATGATCACCCTCGTTTTTAAATATACCAAGATGTCGACAATGAAGACAATGAAAAATGAATCTAGGTAACTTTGAAATACTCTATTCATGAGATCCATAAACGCCGCCAGGGCATTCGTGAGACCAAAGGACATTACTAAGACCTCATAGTGACCATATCTAGTACGAAATGTCATCTTTGGTATATCCTCACCTCTCACCCTAAGTTGATGATACCCCGATCTCAAGTCAATCTTAGAAAAGTAGCTTGCCCATAGAGTTGATCAAATAAGTCGTCAATCCCAGGGAGAGGATAATTATTCTTAATAGTGACTTTATTGAGTTGGCGATAATCAACACACATCCTAAGGGACCCATCCTTCTTCTTCACAAACAAAACCGGAGCACCCCATAGAGTAATACTAGGTATAATGAAGCCCTTGTCTAGTAAATCTTTGAGTTGAGCCTTTAACTCTTTCAATTCGTCCGAAGCCATCCGATAAGGAGGAATTGAAATGGGATTTATATCCCGTAACAAGTTGATACCAAAATTAATTTCCCGTTCGGGAAGAATACCGGTAAGATCATTAGGAAAAACCTCCAGAAATTCCCTCACTATGGGGACCGACTCAATGTGAGAAATATCGGAGTCTAAATCTTGGACTCTTACTATATGGTATAAACACCCTTTTGAGATCATTTTTCATGCTTTCAAATAAGAGATGATACGACCTCTAGGGATAGAATCTCCTCCCTTGCACTCTAAAATGGGATCATTTTGAAAGTTAAGCTTCACTATCCTCGTTCTACACTCTATAGAGGCAAAACAAGCATGCAACCAATCCATACTTAATATGACATCAAAATCAAACATATCAAGTTCTACTAACTCAACATAAGTAACTCTATTGGAAACATTATAGGACAATTCATATATACTATTTTTGCAACAACTGAGTCATCCACCGGGGTTGACACAATAAAAGGTTTGTGCAATATATCGGGTGACATGTCAAACTTTTTAGCTACTAGAGGGGTAACAAATGATAAAGTAGCACCTGGATCAAGTATGTCATGTACATCAATAGATAAGACTTTCAACATGCCGGTCACCACGTCGGGAGAAGTGTCTTGATCACCCCTAGATCGGATAGCATAGAAACGATTCTTCTTCGAAGTTTTATTTGAACCACTTGCTTGTTCTTGACAAACAACCTTGTCTTGACCCCTCACATTAGGGAAATCCCTAACCTTGTTACCACTTTTACCACAACCAAAACAATTATCCATTCCTTTAAGACAATCACCATAGTGCTTTTTGCCACAATTTCCATAAGTTGGCTTTCAGTTATTGAACTAGTACCCTTTCCCTTGTAGGCTTAGGGTTAGACACCCTATCATCCCTAGCCTTAGGGAACTTAGAAGGAACTTGATTAGAAACCCTTTTCTTGAACCTAGGCTTGTATTGCATCACAAGCCTTTCCTTTGAAGAACCACCATCAAAAGATCTTGCCCTCTTGGCATCTCTACTCTTCCTCTTAGCCCTTGCTTCTTCCACTTGTTGAGAATGAACCATGAGACGAGAAATGTTCTTATTGTGATGTACCATAGCTAAATGACACTTCTCTTGCAATTCATCCAACTCTCCCGTCATAACGAAATTTATTTCATCTCTAGGGTCGAAAACTAAAGAAGGAGCATATTTTGACAATTGAGTGAATTTCAAAGATTATTCAAGAACACTCATACCTCCTTGACGAAGGTTGATAAACTCCAGCACTTTGGCTTCTATCTTCTCCCTAGGAAAGACCTATCAAGAAAAGCCTTCTTGAAAACTTCCCAAGTCACCGGTCCACCCAATAACGACCTATTATCCCTCCATTGGACATACCAAGTTTGTGCCACATCTTTGAGTTGGTAAGTGGATAACTAGGCATTCTCACTAGTAGACAACCCCATAGCATAGATGATCTTGTATATTTCATCAATGAACTCTTGGGGGTATTATTCAACCTTGGACCCATAGAATGTGTGAGGATTGATCCTAGTGAAATCCCATAGACAGAAGGCCATGGTAGCAACTCGTTAGTGAGCTTGGGTACAACCTCCCGATTAGCTTGGGCCATCATAGCTTGGGCTTGAGTAGTGGAGTCTTGTTCTTGGTTAGTAATTTCATGGACAATTTGGAAGAAAGCGGCCCTTATATTTTCATCCGTCAAAGGAGGGGGATTCACCGGAGCTTGTTCATCATTCACATCTTCCTCAAGAGGATGAACTTGATCGCCATGGGGAGGAACTCCTGCATTGGAAATATCTTCTTCAAGTCTTCGTGCCGCATTCCTTCGAGTATTCATTTCCTATAATCACAATAAGAGGATTAGATGCAAAAGCACATAGAGTTAACACTCCAAAGGCACGATATTCTACTTTCAAGAAAGTGAGAGTTCCCTAAGCGTCTCACAGATTCCTATTCATAAGTGTGGAGTGCTTCACAATTATGAATACAAAACTTAATAGACGTGGTTGAGAGATTTATCGAATCAAAGATATTTAACCTCATGCTCTGACACCAAGTTTGTCACATTCGGCAATAGAGCCTGGACGTAACCGGCGCCGTCGTCCTTTTTGAGGACTAAGACTACCCTCTTACCTTACATCATTACATTCATAGGTCAAATTTAGCAGAAAATTTAAAACTTTTCATTATTTATACTTGGAGGTTTACATAGACCTCTACATACACATAGTTTATATATATATATCGAGTATACATAGACCCTTCGTATAGGAAGATTACTTAGTCTTCTACTTTTATTGCACATAACTATATAAAATATAACATAGTCATAATAATTGTCTCATCTCATTACCATGTAATAAGAGTGTAAGAACTTGGCATAATCCATACATCAAAGTAAGAATGCCTTACATGGGCTATACAATGTTGCATACTAAATGGAAAAGAAAGAAACATAGAAGTCTTAAACTCAAAACAACTCCATTATCTAGATAGTGGCATCGCCCTCGAAAAGTGAGGACCTACCCTACTTGTATGATCAAGAGATCCAAGCCTTCTTTAAGTTGTCTTCAAAAGCACCTTAATGACTGGAACCTAAAGTTTTGGGGAAAAAGAAGGAAAGGGGTTAGTACACCACTTCTACTAAGTATAACACCACATGCAGACATACTTTAAAAACATGCTAAGAAAAGGGACATTTCAATAAGTATGCACTTTTAATTAAGAACCTTTATGGACATTAAACAAGACTATACCAACCAATAGGACATGTTGATTAGGTCATAGACATGTACATCACAAGAGCAACAACATCAAGTCTAGTCAAGTCAACATGCATAGGATATAGTTGAATACATAGACAAATAAATCTATCATCAATTCATAATAGTAAAAAGCATGAATAAGAGTACATTTCAACATAACTAAAGCAAGACAATTACCCATGAACCCCTATCAAGTCAACAAGTTCCATGAGCAAGCAAAGCCCCATAATCTTACTTAATCAAGTAACTCAACAAGAATCATGACTAACATCATACTTCACATACCATAACATTTAAGAGTACATAACATCATACTTTAAAAATATATACCAACACATATTCATATGTGACACCAATCAACATATAGTATCAACAATGTGCAAGTTCATCATATACATATCATGTACCATTATAAGCATTTTCATACATAAGAACTTCCTCCTAAGACTCCTTTCAAGTCTATCTAGTGCAATGTTTAGGTAGAGTCCCATACCCTACCTACACTGAGCTAAATCCCTTAGGTCATCTTAGGTAGAGTTCAATCCTTTAGTTCATTTTAACTTTTTGGGACATCTTACCCTAATCGACATAGACCACACGAGCTAATGTGGAATCGGTGTCATGGAACCCTTCAAGAAAGAAGGCGGACTACTTGCCAAGGTAGTACCAAAACATGAATATAGCAACTACGTGGAACCACTAGCTAGTAGTCTAATGGGGGCAACATAGTTCAAGAACTAGGAGATATAGTGTGGACCCGATTTGTGCTACATGCATTGTAGTCTCCAATCTCAAGAGTGCATTAGTGATCCTACCTGCTCTATGTGGGAAGGGACACTCCTCACTCTAGTTCACTCGGGGCTAAGCTAGAGTCCCTTTTGAAATGTCTTTAATGTCTTTATTAATCATCATATCTTATTGTAGGTTATAAGGTCTAACCCTTGTATAACATCATCATCATCATAGCTCAAAAAGAATTTCATGAGTATTGTCCTTTCATTACAATTCATATAAGTGAGGTTAGCACATTTACATATCATTTCATAATAAGGCACATTGGTAAATCATTCACCATCCGTATAACATTTAAATCTTAAACAAACACCTCAGGAATCATAGTCAAGACATCTCAATTCAATATCATGCCATCCTATCAATCTTAATACAAGGCATACTCCAATACAACATCATGACTTAATCACAATTTATTTACAATTTGAAGTAAATAATAGGAATCATAGGACTTACAAAGTCTCCTTCATAATTCATCATCAAGGTCTTACCATAAACCCTTAGTTCATCCTAATTAGGGTATAACATCATCATAATTGAACAACCAACATGATAACAAACTTAAAAGAATCACGAAATCACAATTCAATACTTGTTCATAGCTTAAAACAATATACTTAAGTCAATTCACATCATACTTCATAACCTAGATGACTTCTCAAGAACTAGAATGATAGGACTATAGTTAATGCTAATTTAGTGATAATTGATACAAAAACATCATATAATAGTAATCAAACCAATAACCAAGTCAATTGAAGCAATACAATATAATTCATATCAAGATCATCATCACCTAGGGTTAAGAGATAAGGACATCTTCTAAAAACTAGACCAAACCATCAATATATATCATAATTTAGTTATAATACACGTTAATATATTCATAATTTCCAAAATAAATAATAAACAAATCAATTCATAACATAATTTTTGAGATTGGATAAAACCCACTTGAAAACCCAACTTTTGAAATAAATTTTATGGAACCCTTTTAGGAAAGAGAACTTAAAGGTGAATTAGATACCATACCTTGTTAATTTATGAATATTTATTGTGAAACTTGACCCTTTGCATCCCTAAAACCCTCCCCTCGCTAGGTCTTCAATGGTGTTCTTCACTAGAGAGAGAAAGAAGTAAGAAGGAAGAGAGCTTTAGGTTTGTCAGTTATGAGAGTTTCGATTAGTTTAGTGGGGTTGGGTTCTTTGTATGGGGTGTTAATTAAATTAATTAGACTTCTCTTAACCCCTAACTAATGATCTAACCCCTTAAATAATTAATTGACGGATCGTGGATCAATCGATGGCCAACCCCCCCTTCCGTGTTGCACATCCGTAGGTTAGTTCGGAGTCTGTGAAAAATAATACCTTCAATGATTTGGCTAAGTGTTGGTCGACGGATGGAATCGACACCCCGTCTACCAATCTACGCCCGTCAATTCCCCTCGTGGGTGCACACTGCCCAGGCAGTCCTTGACCCCAAAATGCAAGGGTCCTCCTCAAGGGACCTTGGTTGTTCCGTGGATAGTCGTACCTGGATGTTTTGACCATGAATCCACTTAAACACATGTTAGAGACTCTTCCACCAAATTTCATGAATTTCTGACTCCTAAAAGCTAGTCAAATAGGTTAAGGCACGCTAGTACCTCCTTGAACTAGTTTCCAGACGTCATGGACGTTTTGGTTTCTAAACTTCCTAAATGACTTATATTCATTAATATAGACCTTAAAACAGTTTATAAGCCTTATTACACTTATGTTAGGCTCTAGAACACGTGCTAGATTTTTGATGTGTTACAACACAATAGTAATTAGCACAATAATGAAGTCAATTGAATAACTACACAACAATTCATCACTAATTCATAACCTAGGGTTAGGGACTTAGGTCAAATTCATGATCTACTTTACAAACAAGGTTAGTTAATAAAGAACTAGCATAATATAATTACAATACATCATAATCTACTCATAATTATATAAAGAAATCATAAGCAATGCCATTTAGAAGATTCACATTCGCAATAGAAGAAAACCCCTTTGAAACTCTTCTTTTTGAAATCACTTTGGAGGAACCCTTCAGGGAAAAGAATCCCAAAGGTGAAAGGAATCCCATATATTGTTAATTGATGAAGATTGATGGAGATAAATAGTCTTCTTGTTTTGCCTATTACCATCCTTTTCTTGGTCTTCTATGGAGTTTCTTTGGGAGAGAGAAAGAAGAGAGAAGGAAGAGCAAATGGGATTTGGTAATTGTGAGAGTTGGGTTAGTTTAGTTAGGATAGTGTCTTTATACAGGTCATTAACTAACTTAATTATACCTCCTTAATCCCTAACTAATTAAATGACCACCATATTAATTAATTTTACTAACCTAAAACGTGGCAGCAAATTTGTGACTTAACCTACGGACCCCGACCTACAGGCCGTAGGTCAGTCGACGACCAAGCCCCGCTCCGTGCTGCACATCCGTCGTTCTGGTCAGCGACTTTCCAATTGACCCCTTCATGAAATTTTCTAAGTGTATATCGACGGTGGTGAAAATCGACGCTTCCTCGATTGGACCATGCCTCGTCGCCTACAAGTCGTCGATGGCTACTGTCCAAGACAACTTTTAGCCACAATGCAAGGGTCCTCCTCAAGGACCCTTTGGTTGGTCTTGTGGAGTCGTACCCGTACTTTTAGACTATAAACCAACTTTAGTATATATTATACACCTTCTCACCAAATTTCATCATTTTCCGACTCTTAAAACCTTGTCAAATAGACTAAGGCACGCTACCACCTCTTGAACTAGTTTCCGATTGTCATGTACGTTTCTTGATGTTTTTATTTTAAAAAAACCTAGATGACTTATATACATTATATTTGACCTTAAAAAAGTTTTACCACTCTTAGACTCTCATGTTAGACTCTATATTAGACTTTAGACTTTCGGAGTATTAAAGTAATATACCAACCGATCATTAATATTTTGGTAAAATATACAAACATATTAATTATCAGTTGGTAATAATTGCATATGAATGTTTACTTGAATAGTAACTGTTACAACCCATGATAAAATTTATTGGTAAATTATTAATTACAAACTTATATTTAAATATTTTTTAAATTTACCAACTGAAGTTAACTTTTTTGGTAAATCAGCATTTAGTGTTGAGGCTTTCTTATTTATTTTGTGTCGTTAGACATTTTAACATTCAAATTTTAGACAAAACTTGACTTTGGTAAATATTATAAATGTGCTCATATTAAAACCGTGTCACTGACATTAGTTTCGAAAGGTCATTTTTTATCTAACAGGAAGGTTGGTTCATGTTTTGAGGCTTCCAATTTTTTGTCTTTGCCAAAATTTGACATTAGTCAATATTTTTGTGAACGTGCCCATATGAGAATTTTGTTATTGTAATTAACTCCAAAGATCAGTTTTTCTCTAATAGGAGAGTTGGTTCGGGTTTTGAAATTTTCATTTTTAGTTTGTGTCACCTTATAAATATTGGTCAAAACTATCTTCAGTCAATATATTTGGTAAACATTCTCATATGAGAATTTCATCAGTGCAGGTAGATGCGGAAGGTCATTTTTAATGTAATAAGAAGAGAGTTAGGGTTTTGAGGCTTTCATTTTTAGTTTCTGCTGTTAGACATTTTGATTTTTTAAGTTTTGACCAAAATTTTACTTTAGTCAATGTTTTTTGTTAATCGTGCTCGATGTGAAATTTGTCACCGTAGTTATCCATATAAGTTCAGTTTTGGTCTCATAGGATGGTTGGTTCGGGTTTGAGACTTTTATTTTCAATTTATGTCTTTAAGCATTTTAACTTTTAACTGTAGACTAAATTTTGAATTATGTCAATTTGTTTTTGGAAAAGATCCTCAAGTTTGAGTTTCATCAGCGAAGTTAGCGCTGCAGGGTTACTTCTCTTCATAGGATTGTTGGTTTGGATTTTGAGGTTTTCATATTCAATTTGTTTCTTTAGACATTTTAACTTTTAACTTTTGGCCAACATTTGACTTTTCTTAAATTTTTTTGTAAACATGATCAGATGAGAATTTCGTTAGCACGATTAGCTCCGGAAGGTCATTTTATATCTAATAGGATAGTTGGTTCAGATTTTGAGTCTACCATTTACAATTTGTGTTGTTAGGAATTTTAAATTTTATGTTTTGGTAAAAAATTAGATTTGGTCAATATTTTTGGTAAACATGGTAAAACTAAAATTTTTGGTATAATTATATGTCTCATTTTGAGATTAATTTAACTTATTATAATATATTTTGCATTGTTTCATTCAAATATGATTTATAAAATTGATAGTAATATTTATGGATTTATATTCGAGCTCTTATATTTTTAATTGCAATAAATTAAAAAGTTTTTTGTTGTTGAATAATCATTTAGTTAAAAATAAGTTGTACATATTGTCATCGATTAGTAACCTAACATTGAAGTTGAACGATATATTACCAACTAACTAACAACGATTACTAAATTTATAAGAAAAACTTATAACCATACTAACATATTTAAAATTTATCACCGACAAGGGTTGTGGAGGAGTGGTAGGTGCTACTTCATCATTAACCAAGAGGTCTCAAGTTCAATTTCCCTTGGGTACGTAGTCGCCTTTGTTAGGGAGCGTTTTACCCCCAATGTGGGACTTCCCGGTGTGAATTCGGATTAGTTGTGGTCCAATGTGGTACCAGACACCAAATGAGAAACAAAAAAAATATTTAAAATTTATTGGTAAATTGCCAACATAAATTTTCTGTTACTAAAATCGCCAACCAATTTCTAATGTACACATAAACTATGGAATCGAATAATGAAAAAGATATTTTCTAACTCATTTTCAATTCGTTCGTAAAGGTACTAACGATATACTAACCAATAATTAGTTGGTGAATTTACCAAAGAAAATCTTAGAGCCATGTCTTAAAATTATGTAACAACATCTTTAGGTATTTACCAATTGATTTTCGGTTGGTAAGTTTACCAACAAGTTAAAATCGGTTGGTAATGTTTATTGATAATCCTTTTAGAAATGAATTAATATCAGTTGACATTTTGTTGGTAAATCAATTTACCACCTATTTGATCAATTTACCAATGATATTTTTGTTGGTAGTTGAAATTCCTTTTGTAGTGGTAATCATGGAGAACATGATTGATGAAATGTGTCAAGGTCTATCGTTGACTGCAAGTGTGTTGGTAGGACTCTTATGCAACAAGGAAAAACATAAATGGAAGGAAATTCATGATAGCAACTCCCTTGGTGCACATGATGATGATCTTGGGGAAAATAACATTAAGAAAATTCTAAAACTCAGCTATGTTTCCCCATGAACAAATGTTTTGCTTACTTTGCAATGTCTCCAAGAGATTTAGAACAAGGACCATCTAATCCAACTCTGGATGACAAAAGGCTTTTGAAAGAGATTAATCCCCATGATTCATTTCATTAAAATAATCAGTTTATATACCATAAATACAAGAGTATAAGAAGGCTATAATTAAGGAAACTAACTAGCTATAAGTTAGAAACTAAATATTCACTTAACAACGATAATATATACAATGAGTCAGAATATATTATTCTGACTCACCCCTGCAGTTGAAGCGGGAGATCGCTGAATGCTAAGACTATCCCAAAAATCCTCAAATAACACCAACAGAAGATCCTTGGTGGATATGTCTACAATTTGATAATGCGAGGAGACTTGTAACACTCAAACCTGACCACAAGCCACCTTTTCCTGTACAAAATGTATATCCATCTCAATATGCCTAGTGCATTGATGCTGAACAGGATTACCAGCAAGATATATACAACTAACATTATCATAATACACCAATGTAGCCTATTGAATAGGATAATAAAGTTCAAAAAGCAAGTTTTGCAACCAACATAACTCAAAAACCACATTGGCAACCTCTCGTTATTCTGCTTCTGCACTAGAACAAGATAAAGTAGCCTGATGTTTAGCGGACGAAGAGATCAAGTTATCATGCAAAAGACAAATTAACCTTACCGAATGTCGTGTATAGGAGAATCCACCCCAATCAACATCAATATATTAATTAAGAGTGGATGCGGAATATGTATAAATGTGAAGACGAAAATCCATAGTATCCTCTATGTTGCGCAAAATGCGCTTAAGAGAGTGCATGTGCTCCTCCCTTAGGTCATGCATGAATAAGCATAGCTGTTGCACAACATAAGTAATATCGTGTCTCGTGAATGTGACGTACTGAAGTTCCCCAACAAGACTCCTTAAAGATATGGATCCTTAATAGGTTTGCTCGTAGTAGCACTGAGCCTCAGTTTTGTATCAACCAAAGTAGGAATGACTTACACGATGACATGCCAGATCATTCAATGATCTCAATATCATATTTATTTTGAGATAAAAATAAACCACCTACCTGACGAGTGACTGTAATGCCCAGGAAATAGCTCAAAAGCCCCAAAACCTTCACAGCAAGTTCTGAGCTAAGAAGGGATATGATAGTCTGATGAAGTAAATTAGAAGAAGCAATAAAAATGATATCATCTAAATACAATAAAATATAATCCATAGAAGTACCGTGACGATAAATGAACAAATGATGATCCGTAGTACTTTGAGAAAAACCAAGAGTACAAACATATTCAGCAAATCTCTTATACCAAACTCTCAGAGCTTGTTTAATCCCATAAAGATATTTCTTGAGCAAACACACATGATTAGGTCGATGAGGATCCCGGTACCCAAAGGTTTGAGTTCACCATGTAAGAAAGCATTTTTGATGTCAAGTTGATGAATCGACCAATCCTTAGAAAGTGCCAAACAAAGAACTGTGTTAAAATATTTGCCAGTTGACTACCATACTAGACATCTCACCACAATCCGTGCCAACCTTTTGAGTTTTATTATCACCTACAATAAGGTCTCTTTGCATCTCAAATGAACCATCAAAGTTTTCTTTATGAGAAAAATCCACATAGAACAAATTACATTAACATTTGGAGGACGTTGCACCAACTCCAACGTCTTATTTCCTATAAGAGTATTATATTCATCATCCATAGAAATTTTCCAATTCGTGTCATGAAGAAGACATAGGGTTACGAGGTAGATGAGATTTAGACACTGATGTAAGAAGGTTGAAAGACTTCTTAGCCTTACGAATCCCATGTTGACTCTTAGTAACAGGACTTGTGGGTATACTAGAGTGATAGATTGGACTTGTGCGAGGAAGGGAGCTGGGTGGGAGAATGGACTTTACCTAGTAGGATGGGGAAGGCTGTGATACTCGCTGCGCAAGCCAGATCCACTCACTAGGTTAGGTGAGGTGGGCTCAGGTGCATTAGGAAGGGGTGCAACCTGTGAGGTAGTGAAATGATGGACTAGGTAGAGATATGACTCATCGTCTAGAAACTTATAAGTGTGATTTTTAGGAGTATTTAACTTTGCAAAGGTAAAGTGCATCTCATCAAATATTACGTGATGTCTATTGATGATTTTTCTAGATGAAAAATCAAAGAATTTATACCCACGATGATTTAGAGGATACCAAATAAAACACAAGGAGTTAATCAGGGTTGAAGTTTATTTATGATTGTAGAGGGAATAAGAGGATAACATAAACACCCAAACACCCAAAGATGAGAATAAGACAGATCCTTTTAATAAAGAATACGAAGAGGAGTTTGACAGTTAATAACTTATGAGGAAGGATATTGAGAAGGTAAGATGCCATTTTAGAAGAATGATGTCAAAATGAAGGAGGAAGGGAAGCATGGGACAATAAGTTACGAACAATATTGTTGATCGTACGTATTTGTATTTCGGACTTCACATTTTGAGGGGATGTATGAGTACATGAAAAACAAAATGAAATACCATTTGCTTTATAAAATTCCCAAAAAGGGCCATTATCAAATTCGTGCCATCATAACATTGTATATTTTATATGTCCCTCTCATGTTGTGTTTGAATAAAGGTCTTGAAATTAAAAAATACGAAAAAGGTTTGTGATTTTTGCAATAGAGGAGATGTCCATAAAATTTGGAATAATTATCCACAAACACGACATATTATCTATGACCCGATGAACTCAAAACAGGTGACGTCCAAAGATCACTATGTACAATATCAAATGGCATAATACTGCTAAAATTTGAAGCATAAAATGGAAACTTAACATGTTTTCCAAGAGGACAAGAATGAAAAATATGAGAGTCTTTAATATTTTTACATTCAATCAAGTATTCTTCCTAAGAGAGTTCAAACAGGTGCTCCAGGTGACCCAAATGATCATGCCAAAATGATGGTGCAAAAAAGCAAAAGTATATGGAGAAGGGATTGAATTTGCGAAGGGGTAAAGCTCGTCCTGACTTTCACACCTCATTATTGTCCTCCCCGTATGAAAACCCTTCACAGAAAACCCAAAGAGATCAAATTCAAAAAAATATCTCTTGTAAATTTTCTAACTGACACTAAATTTTTAACAAGGTGAGGTACGACACATAAAAGACAATTTAGTGTGACCATAGCCATGAATTTGAATTGATTGACCATTACCAACCATTGTGCCACGTTTAATTCTCATATTAAAATAATACATGAGGTTACCTTGTGCAGATGTTATGTGAGAAGTGGCACCGGTGGCTATGTACTAATCCGCATACAAAGTATGTATTGCGGCTTCAATGACAGTAGTACTTGTAGCTGTTGGGTAGTCCTGGTGGGGTTTGGGCCCAATTATATCAGGGTGCGGTTTCTGTTGTTGTCCATAATTGGGCCTGGACCATGAATTTAAAGGATATGGACAAAGAGGTATATCCTAAAGAGCCCAAGGTACCATCCAGGCCTACGATTGTCCGCCAGAACATGGAGCATTGTTCGGAGGATGCTAACCTGTTGGCTGCTGCCCACCACCGCCGTTGTTGTCTCTGCCCATCTAAGCATCCCCTCAGGCATTACCCCCACTACCGATACCACCCTTGCCACCTCCACGACCACCATTGTTTCAGTGATGTTTTTTACCTTTATTGTTGAAGTTTTGGTTCCTCTTACCACCAATAGTATTGTGGTTCGAAGAGGAATGATCAGACATATCATGAGATCCATTCGAATCATGAGAAACCATGGAGGATGAGGAGCTATGTGCCACATTCTTATCAAGGCCAACCTCTTCAAGAGTGAACATCGAATGGGCTTGATAAAATTATGGCAAAGGGTCATGTAGGTGAATAAGATGGACACACCTTTGTAGGGCTCGATTAGGCCAGAGACCAGTTAACGAACCAATCTATTGTTGTCGAACGGAGAGGCGACATTCTTGAGTATATCCGACAGAGATTTGAGATGCTCACAATAGAAAGAAACATTTGGAAAATCTTCCATGTTTACATGAGTGAAGTCGTATATACATGCAAGTGTACGTGGTAGCACAAGTAATATAGTTTCTTTTAAAAACGAGTTATCATTCCCAAGGGATTTATAATCAACTTATATTCACACTTGATTCCACAATTAAAGAGAAAAGTAACTACTTCGCAGGTTGATGGTTTCATGGTTAACTACGACTAATATGCACTAATTTAAAGTAAACAATTGTGAACGACTTTGATATAATGTTTCAGGCAAGATTAAGAGCAATTCCAGAGCTACATCATATACTGAATATCATGCATCATATTATCGGTTTAGAACTAACTTCAGTTGTCAAATTACTATTATATAGGGTTAATAGTATGATCCGTGTGACACACCTCTCGTCGCCTATCCCAGTTAGCAATCTAACTAAATTGTTGAGCGGGGATAAATAGACTAACTAGAGGGCATTTATATATCATCCTATTTCGTAACCAAACAAGGTGTTGGTCTTCTGGGCGTCACTCCTAAACACTAATCTCCTCAATTTAATGGGTGGACCAGGGATCTATATATTCTCTTGTCTATCTAATTTCTCCTATATTCAATTAAAGATTAGACACTAAATTTATTTCTAAATGGACAGTTAAGAAATAGTTAAGCATGAATGTAAAACTAATTTGAATTGACAACCGAAGATTAAATCATAAAGCCTCAAATATTAAACAATCAATCCATAGCAACAGGTCCAGAATTAGGGCGTTTAGCTACTCATGGTATTCTTAATCAATAAAAGATACTTGTTCATAAATAAATCCGTAAAATAGAAGAGTTAAGATGATTACAAACTTGATTCTTGCCCTTGCACACTAAACAAATTTTCGACCCCTATAATAGTAGCCCTAGGATCTATTTATAATAGTGTATAAAGTGAAAAACCAATACTATTCAACAAACATGGAAAATTTGGAATTGGCCTGGGGAGGTGCGCCTCCATTGCGCCTAGCAGCATTTGGGAATTTAATACATCTTAGTTCGGTGCTCCTCAATCGCACCCCAACACAAGCTCTGAGCGACAGACCTTGGTGCGGAGTGCTTTCCAATGCGCCTCAACATTGGCTCTGCATGTAAGGCCTTGGCGTGGCACGCCTTCCAGTGTGCCTCGCCTTGGTGCTTCCACACTTAGCCATTTTTCATATCTGTCTCTTTTACTTTTTCTTCTTTTTTCGAGCTCTTCGAGAGTTCCTGAAATTACTAATCATGTGTGTAAGTTCCTAATCAACACAATCAACCACAAAATTGAGACAATAAACTAAAGATTGTCCTTCAACACCACTAAAACATGGGCAAATATTGACTACTTAGGCATATAAATATGCCTAAGATCACCACCCCACACTTAGACTTTTATTTGTCCACAAACAATCTTTAGACTATCAACTCCATTTCACAACCCCTTCGCTTTATTAACTCACCTTAAAATCAACCAAACCTTTTTAATCATGATTGTGTAGTTTTACATTGGATGCAACAATTCTACACACATATGCCAAGTACAACACATGCTCAAAGTATGACTCCTTTTAGTCTAATTCAAACTCATACAAACACATTAACTAGATACTCCTCTACATGTCCTAGATGCCCTCACTTGTTTATGTTTTTAGTACAGACTTACACTCAAGTAATATCACAATCACAAGACCTATTTTTTAAAACCATCAAATCATCCTCACAAGTGAAGTTCTTACTTTCCTGAACATGTCATATGCTTGCCCTAGTGTATTTTAACTTTCACATTGTACTTCTCAAGGAATCAAGAGGACTTTCATTTGGTTGTAGTGTCGGCTTTAGGTAATGGAGGGAATATTTAGAATTCATTATAGTGAATGCTCCTCCCTAATGCACATGTTATAATTTAACAAACACCATCCTTCAAAGTATTCTTTTCATGAAGTACACCTTTCATGACTAAATACCCTTTATTACTCTATATTTGCCTTTTTATTTCTTTTTTTCTCTTTTTTTAAATGCTTTTGCACTAGCCACCCAAACTCTAGAATTTTCGTTTGAGTGAGGTGCACGTTATCCTTGATAGGATCAGGGCCAATGTTTTAAGCGTAATCCAAATTAGCCACCCTCAATTTCAGTCGAGGTGCACCTTGTTGCTAAGGACCAGGGCCAAATTAGGATATTTTTTTCTTTTCGCACATAATGTAGCAATTCACCCTTAGATCATTCAACCTTTTTTTTCCACCCTTCTTTTTAACATAATGCTTTAAGGACCTTATGAGGATCAAAATACTTGGTATGAAAATGGGTTTCTCCTTATCATGTGGCTTATCAAATGAATAAGACTAAAGGCTCAATGGGGCTTCACAAGGGGTCAATTTCATGGTAGGCATACAAGTAGAGTCAAGAATTGGCTATTTCAAAGAAATGCCTCATTCACATTCCTTAAGTCATACTTGCTACTCATTTAACACACACAAGGAAAGTTCTAGATATCAATTCAAGAAAGAACTAATCAATTCTCACCACACATGACATTAAGACACCTATACGGATATATAACTAACATACTTATACAACCTGCATTACGGTAGTACTACACAATTAAACCCATATTTGAACATCTGAGTTAAACTTAAGAACACATGATGATTAAAAGGTCAACAAGTCATTGGATTTTTCCAAGTATAACTACCCATGAAGTTTGGCTAACTCATTGGGACATAGCTTCAAAAGACCAAGGTAGGTTTTGTCTATCCTACTCCTTTATGTCACTATTTTCCCCTTAAGCTAGTTGTCATCCATCCATCATTGGTAAATGTCACTCCTACGACGGTTCTACAACCCGATAAAGCGATAAACTAATTCTCTACGTTTCAAAGGGAATATCCTCAGTAAAAGTACCGAAAACAAACTCTGAGAGACCCAAAAGCAAAAATAACAAAAACAACTAAAGACTAAATCTAAACGCGATAAAGCGGTAAACAACTATATACACAAAAAATACCCTCACTCCACACTTAGAAAGATAAACACTTTCCATAGTGAACAAGCAAAACAAAGTAAAATGGTAGGATACTCCCTGAAGCTTCTAGGCCTCGTCGTCACTGCGGTCGAACACCATTGAGGAATTCGCCTCATCCATAGCGTATTCATCCTCCTCCTCATCCATGGTATCATCAACAGTGGGCTTATCATCATCCACAAGCTTTGAAAATGCTGGACCAGTCTTGAACAGAAAGGCTACACTATCTATCAATGGATAGTGCTCTGCCAAAGCCTTCATCGCCTCATTAGTGTCTGGGCGGCCTCTAATCCAAAACTGCAACTCAGCCATCCCAAACATGCGTGCATGACACTATCACCCAGGCTTGCCTATCAAGAGCCAACAAAATAGGCTCGTGAGATGTTTCTAGCGCCTTTGTGCGTGTTACATCCACCAACTTACCCATCAGCTCTGGGCGCCTTGCAACAGTCATGTCTATCTGCCCTTTATCAATCTCATGACTTCTTAGAAAATGGGTAATTAACCCCTATAAAAAAAATTGCCACCTCAAGTTATTCCGAATATTCATCATATTTTGTCTCTGAATCTCCCCCTCATTAAGTGGCATCCCTTTCATCAACATGTACACCAAAATCACCCTATCCCGAGTCACATCAGTCAAGGGTTTAGGGGGAATGAACACGCTATGCACTATCTTCAACCATACTCTAGCCACCTGATTGACATTAGCAAACTAGAGGGTGTTATTCCTCCCTATGTACTTAATCCTCTCCCATCTAAAATTTGATTTAACATTACACAGAGTGTATCGGATGTCCCTATACGGAGACCTATCCTTCAAAATGTTAAGCATTTCAGCATCACAATATGGGGTCCCCAACACTTCATTCAAAACTCAGGCAGAAAATCTAACATCTTTCCCCTCACCGGCACAGTCTTATACTTAGTTTGAGTCAACCAACTGGCGTAAAATTTGCACACGAAGGTCAAATTACAATCTTCGGGATTATTAAACATAAACCGTAATCCTAACTCATTCACTGTTCTATATATAGTTGGAAATTGAAACTGTCACCTTGCCTTATGCACATATTCATCCCCCATGTAGTTTTATTTCCTCTGACATTCAAACCATTCATTGCCATACCGTTTCACAACCTTTTTGCCGAATTTCTGTGCCGATTCCCGGCCGCTAGTAGACTCAGAAGTTTCACCCTTCCTACTCCTCTCTGAACCAGTCACATTCTTCACTTTAGGAGCCATCACAACCTGTTAAAAAATTTTAGAAGTTTGGGGGTTCGAATGGAGTAGTGGAGAAGAGAAGAAAAGAGATTTTTGGGATGAAGAAGATATGAAAGTGGAGAAGAGGTGGTATTATAGTGGTTGAGGGAGAGAGAGGGGTGGTTGGAGGTTAATTGATGTGGTAATGGGAGTTAAAGGTGGTTAATGAGGGGAGGGGAAGAGTTGGGGAAGAAGAAGAAGAGTGTGTGTGTGTGTGTGGGGGGGGGGGG
>NC_028642.1:14094483-14268385 GCF_001406875.1 Solanum pennellii | reverse complement strand
GGGGGGGGGGGGGGTTATGAGGAGTTGAAATTGTGGGAATGGAGGAAGAATGGGGGATTTAGGGGTTTTTATTTAGCGTGGCTCGGGCGAATTCCGGGTTAAACCCAATTTTTTTTCAAAAACTAGCGTTAGGGTGATGCTGGCGCGGCACAACCGTACCGCGCCTTACATAGTGTTCTGTTTTCCTCGCTATGGCGCGGTGCGCTTGCTAGTGCACCTAGCTAGGGGCAATGCTGGTGTGGCACGGCTGTACCAATTTTGATGAGGTGCTCTGTCCTCCCTGATTTTGCATGGTGCACTTGTCAGTGTGCTTGATAGGGGCCTCAGTCCGTCTTGCTCTTGCGCGGCGCGTCTACATGTGCGCCAACATGCAATTTTTTTATAATAAATAAGTTTCCATGAATGAAAATTTTTTCTAAGTTATTAAAGCTAACCTAAAACCTAAAAATCTAGCCTAAGCTAAGGACATAAATTTAAAAAAATTTGAAAACAAACTACCTATCCATTACATGGTAATCATGGGTTGCCTCCTATGTAGTGCATGATTTAACGTCGCGACACAACACAACTTGGATCATTCATCAGTTAACTCAAGAGCCTCCTGATCAAGGTCTGAATTATCACCAAAATAGTGTTTCACACTTTGCCCATTGACTAAGAACGTGGGGCTAGTTTTACCTTGCATTTCAACGACACCATGTTGTATAATTCTCACCACTTCATAAGGACCACACCATTTTGATTTAAGTTTTGCGGGGAGCAACCTTAGTCGCAAGTCGAAGAGTAATACCTTATGAGCAGTGCACTATCCTCCATGGTTACCCCTATATGGGCTTTTATGATAGCTCTCCAGAACTTTGTGAACCTCAGTTTCCAAAATGCACTTTCTCATTACCCTGTTGACACCTTGCTTGAACAAGAATGGTTCATACCAGATGTAGAACTTGGAATCATGATATAACCTTTTCTTTTGTTGGGTGGTTGCATCCGGTGGATAGTCTCCACTCACTATTAAGTTCACAATGTCCGCATACCATGGGATTTGTGAGATATCCAAAGCCATCGATTACTCATATGGGAACTTTTCGCGGATTTTCTCACCCTCATTCACATGTGAGAAGTCTTCCAACCTTTATAAATGGTCAGCTATCTTATTTTCTGTACCTTTCCATCTTTGATTTCAAGGTCAAATTGTTGGAGAAGTAATATCCGACGAATTAGCCTTGGTTTAACATCTTGTTATTATATAGGTACCTATAATTGCATGGTCAGTTAAACCAATTACGTTGGTTGTCACAAAATATGATTTGAACTTGTCGAAGGCAAAAACTAGAGCTAGCATCTCCTTCTCAGTGACTGTGTAGTTTGCTTGTGTGGAGTCAAGGGTATTGTTTGCATAATAAATAGAGTGTAACTCTCTATTATTTATTTGTCCCAACAATGCACACACTGCTACATCACTAGCATCACACATGAGTTCAAATAGTACCTCCCAATCCGATGCAATTAGAAAAAGAGCCGCATTAAGCTTCGTTTCAAAAGCTGTCAAACACAATGCATCAAAATCAAACTTCACCTCCTTCTCCAAAAGACTGCACATGGGTCGTGCAATCTTGAAAAAATCATTGATAAATCGCCGGTAAAAAACTGCATGGGCAAGAAAACATACGCACCCCTTTTACAAAAATAGGAGGGGGCAATTTCTCAATGACTTTACTTTGGCCTTATCCACTTCTAAAACAGATTTAGACATTTTGTGTCCCAAGAATATCCCCTCTCTAACCACAAAAATTAAACTTCTCCCTGGTTAAAACTATGTTGGTGTCTTCACATATAGCAATTACCTTGTCAAGATTCCAGAGACATACCTCAAAGGACTTCCCAAAAACTGAAAAATCATCCACAAATACTTCCACAAAGTCTTCCACAATATAATGAAAAATGACCATCATACACCTTTGAAAAGTCACAGGCGCATTGCAAAGTCTGAAGGGAATGTGTATGAACACATTTGTGCCATAAGGGCAAGTGAATGTGGTCTTTTCTTGATCCTGGGTGCAATCAAGATCTGGTACCCATCTAAAAACAATAGTACTGTTGCCCTGCTAGTTGGTCATGCATTTGATCAATGAATGAAACTGGGTAGTGATCTTTCTGGGCAATATCATTCAATTTCTGCTAATCCATACAAATATGCCACCCCGTCACTGTTCTCGTAGGGATCAACTCATTCTTTTCATTCCTTACCACAGTCATACCTCCCTTCTTGGGAACAAATTGTATCGGACTTACCCACTTGCTATTGGATATTGGTTATACAATTCCAGCATCTAACCACTTTATCACTTCCTTCCTTACCACTTTTTTCATCACAGGGTTGAGACGGCGTTGCTGTTGTTCTTTGGGTTTGTGGTTCTCTTTAATGTAAATTATATGATTACACAACGCCAGACTAATCCCATGAATATCAGTCATCTTCCACCCAATTGCTTTCTTCCTTCGCTTCAATATGTTCAATGCAGCTTCAACTTGTAAATTAGACAAATATGTAGAAAGTATAACAAGCAAGGTTTCATTAGTACCCAAATACGCATACCTTAGGTGAACCGGTAGAATCTTTAGTTCCAACTTAGGGGCGGCTACTATTGATGGTTTTGGTGGAGTGCCCAACTTGCAATCTAATGACTCCACTTGAGTATTACGAGTGTCTACTAAAGCTAGATTTAAGCATGTCTCCATCTCTTGAGCTTCAGTATCTCCCTATAATTCATGACCCCCTAATATTTTCTCTAACAGATCTTTAGGCATAGGCATATGTGATTCTACCATGATTTTAACAACATTAATCGCTGACAACTCTTCATAAATAGAAGGCAATTTTAACGCGTGGTAGACATCAAATACTTCCACCTTATCAAGTGCTCTTATGTTAAGTTGGGCAGCTGGAACATCAATCAATGCCCTATCCGTGTCCAAGAAATGCCATACCCCAAGATGAATGGGACTTCGGAATCGAGTTTAAAGTCTAACACCACAAAATCTACAGGAAAAATCAATGAACCTACTTGCACTAGCACATCTTTTCACACCCCCTCCGGCCTAGCAATGGATTTATCCACGAGTTGGAGAATAACAATGGTTTTATTTCGACTACCCAAACCAAGCTTTTGATACAAAGATAAGAGCACTAGATTTATACTCACCCTAAATCATTCAACCCGGAGCATGAACATTTCGCCCAATAGTGATTTGCATAGTAAAACTGCCCGGATCCTTTAACTTTTTGGGCAGTCTATTTTGGATCCTTGAGTTGCACTCCTCAGTAAGTGCTACAGATTCATACTTTGTGAGCCTCTTTTTTCTTGCTACAATGTCCTTTACGTATTTAGCATACTTTGGGATACCCTGAAAAATGTCAACCAAAGGTAGATTTAAGTGAACCTATTTAAGGAGATATAGAAACTTACCTAAGCATTCATCTTCATGTTAATTCTTTATCCTTTGTGAAACAGAGGTGGTAACATCTTTTGAGGTGCGGGTACCTTAACATTTTGACTTTGTACTACCTCTTCCACTTTTTTTCTGTGGTTTTTGCTTTAGTGTCTCTCTTCATTGGAGCTAGTACCTGTAGTTGCAGGCAACTTCTAGTGCTTACCGCATGCAGTTGCTCTGGCTTGGACTTAGTCTCACCAGGCAGCCCACCTTGGGGACGTAAGTTCAAAGAATTTGATACTTGTGTAACTTGTTTCTCTAAACTCATTTGAGACATGTGGATGTTCTTGATGTTATCATCCTGCTTATCTATTCTAGAACTTAACTTGGTCCCCATTTCACACGAGCTTTTGTAATAGATCGTCATTGGTCATCCCACCTTTGGATATACTTTGGTTTACGCTTTGGTTGGTTTTGGTATTGTATCCCATCCCCTTGGGTACATTATTGATTTTCACCTTGTGCCTGCTTCTGGTTTTGTTTCCCACCCCAAGAAATGTTAGGATGGTTTATATAACTAGGGTTTTAACTATTACCATAATTTTGTTGGCCTTGGACCCTTTGGAAATTACCTACACAATCCACAGAATTCGGGTTTTCCTAACATTGTTCAGTGTCATGGGTTCCACTGCCACTTGCCCCACACTAATTTGCTGCTTGTTGAACCAGTTTTACCGGTGCTTGATTTAGAGCCAATTGCTTAAACATTAGAGTCATGCTATGTTGCATTGCATCTATTTTGGCATTCAAGGTAGTAGCTTAATATACATCTAATATCCCTGTAGCCTTTTGGGTTATGGTTGTAGAAATTTCCCCCTCATATCCTTGGTTCCCTTTCGACAGTTTATGAAGTAAAGGGAAGAGTGTTTCACTTGTTAAGGATAGTGTTTGGCCACCTGCTCCACTATTAAGAAGATCACACACATTATATTCCCAACTCTCAAAGAATGCGTGAACTAGTACCTCATTAGTCTGCATGTGGTGCGGGCAGGCATTTATCATTTGCTTGAAATGTGCCCATGCTTGGTACATGTCTTCCCTGTGCTTTTGACCAAAGTTTGTTATTTTGCCTCTCAGCTTGGCGGGTTTCTTGGATGGGTAGAATTGACTCAAGAACTTCTTTGTTAGACCATGTATGGCAAAAATGTTAGTCTCACATAATTCGCTAAGACTCCAAGTGGGATGTAGGTATCGGTGATCTCTATGAAGTTCCTAATATAGAGTTGAGGATCTTCATGGGGGAGACTAGTAAATTGCCCATTAGTATGGAGAATTTGCACCATATTTTTCTTTAATTCAAATCTCCCCCCGGTGGAGGTTTCCTAATACTGCCAAATTAATAGTGATTGAGACTTCCACATCTTGCACTAGTCGTGCTGGAACGATAGGGACATGAGGGGGCATTCCTTGATTATTAATATTTTCTGAATTATTTCAATTCCTGGGGTTATTCACATCTTCTAGATTGTCTTGATGATCATTACCATAATTTCCATGATGTCCTAACTCTAATTCCCCTCGATTCATTTTTCTTCGCTGATGTAGAACTCTTTCAGGTCTGTTGTATGGATCAACTAGATCTTCTTTTGGAGCCCGACTTGAAATTCAAATGCCTACAGAAAACAAGCTAAAATCAATTAATTAATACTTGAGTATTCTAATTGTAGACTTAAGAAAGTTGAATACGAATCAATTTCAAATTCCTTGGTAGCAGTGCCAAAAACTTGTTGCTCCCTAGTATACACGCAAGTGTACGCGGCCGTACAAGTAATATAGTTTATATTAGAAATGAGTTATCGTTCCCAAGGGACTTATGATCAACTTATATTCACCTTTAATTCCACAATTAAAGAAAAAAGTAACTACATTGCAGGTTGATGGTTTTATGGTTAACTACAACTAATATTAACTAATTTAAAGTAACCAATAGTGAACGACATTGATATAATGTTTCAGGCAAAATTAAGAGCAATTGCAGAGTTGCAGCATATACTAAATATCATACATCATATTATCGACTTAGAACTAACTTCAATTGTCAAATTACTGGTTTATAGGGTTAATAGTATGATTCGGGTGACACACCTCTCGTCGCATACTCCAGTTAGCTATATAAATACATCATTGAGCGGGGATAAATAGACTAACTGACGAGTATTTACATATCATTCTATTTCGTAACCAAGTAAGGTGTTCGTCTTACGGGCATCACTTTTGAACACTAATCTCCTTAATTCATAGCTACAACCCCAGAACTAGGGATTTTAGCTACTCATGCTATTAATAATCAATAAAAGATACTTTTTCATAAATAAATCCGTAAAATAGAAGAGTTAAGATGATTACAAACTTGATTCTTTCCCTTGCACACTAAACAAATTGTCGAACCCTATAATAGAAGTCCTAGGATCTATTTGTAATAGTAGATATTAAGAACCAATCCTACTCAAATTAGAACTGCTAATAAATGTTCAAAACTTGGAGAAGTTGGAATTGGTTAAGGAAGGAACGCCTCCATTGCGCCTAGAAGCATCTACGAATTTAACACATCTTGGCGCGGCGCACCTCAATCACGCCCCAACACAGGCTGTGAGCGACAAGACATGGTGCGACGCACCCACCAGTGCGCCTCAACATTGGCTCTGCGTTTAAGGCCGTGGCGCGGTGTGCCTACTAGTGCGTCTTGCCTAGGTACTTCCACACTTAGCTATTTTTGACGCCCGTCTCTTTTCCTTTTTCTTCTTCGTTCCACTCCTGTTTCTTCGAGAGTTCTTCAAATCACTAATCATGTGTGTAACTGCCTAATCAATGAAATCAACCATAAAATCAAGCTAATATACTAAAGATCTTTCTTTAAGACCAGTAGAAATGGGAAAATATTGACTACTTAGTCATATAAATATGCCTAAGATCACGACATGAGAGTGTTTGTTATCCTTGAATATGTCCGGCAATATATTCAAATCCTCCATTGTCGTGGTTTCGGGTTTAAGAATTATATGTTAAATATAATGAGGTAATCCACTTTAGAACGGAAGCGTCAATATTTGGCCAAAGCTCTTTCTCCTCCTTTGTATTAGACAACTTCTCCTTGCCCTTCGCCATAGGAATAATATGGTCAATTACTCTATGAGATCGTTCATGAATTTTAAAGAGTTCTGTCCATGTGGAATATTGTACATTATCCATCTCAAGAGTGATGGGAATAAGATTGTTGATGTTGGATACAACAACAATAGGGTGAAAAGAAGATTTTGATTCAAACATGGTGATTGAGAAGAGAGGAAGAAGAAGAAAGGGAGGGAACGACGCTCCGGATGACAGAGAAATTTTAAGTATCTTTCCTTATAATTCTTATACCATGAAAGAGATTAAACCTCTTAATCAATTTCATTAGAATAATCAATTTATATACCGTAAATACAAAAGTATAATTAGTCTATCATTAAGGAAACTAACTATCTATAAGTTAGGAACTAAATATTCACTTAGGAAAGATTATATATACAATATGCCAGAATATATTATCATATATTATAACAGCTTTCTCCGTCCATATCAAGAGACCATTATGACGAAAGATGTCGGGCACAAGTTTTTTCGAATCTTGTTGCATAATTCCTTGCTGCAAGATACTAAGCTAGATGATCACAACATTTTAACACATTGTAAGATGCATGATCTTGTGCATTATTGGGTGGAGATATTTTAAGATCTAAACTATTTGATATGAAAGGAGATGATGGCACATTTTTTTCTTAAGTTCGATATTATGGATTTGACTCACAATTGATCAAATAGATATGATAAATTAGCCAAGACGTCTTTTCAGAAGCAATATACCTAATTATGTGCTATTTTGGTTGCAGTTCTAAGAGTTTTAAATTTGTACATATCAGGCATCAAGGAGTTGTCGGCCTAAATTAGCTAGTTAATATACTAGAGATATCTTGATCTCTCTTACAGTGGGATCAAAGCCTTGCCCAGCTCCATTTGAAAGCTCTACAATATGCTAAATTTTAGAGTTATTAAATGTTTTTTTACTGAAGGGGCTTCCAAATGAAATGAAAAATATGATAAGTTTGAGGCACGTTTATTAAAATTATCTTTGTATGGATGATAAGAATTTTTAGATGCCATTCAACATGGGGAAATTGACTTGTCTTCAAACCTTACAGTTTTTCAAAGTGGGTTTAGAATAAGGCAATCAAATAGAAGAAATAGGGCATTTGAAAATCCTGAGAGGTAAATTGACAATTGAAGGTCTCCAATTGGTATGCTGTAGAGAAGAAGCCAAAACAACAATCTACAAGAGAAACCAAAAATGTACAATCTCAAATATGTGTTGTCTCATAATGAACCACAAGAATATGAGACCAGAAATGATTATGTGTTGGATGGTTTTCAACTACATCCTATCTTGAAAACTTAAGCAGTAGATTTCCTTATTGGTTTAGTGAAGTATTTCAGCCAAATAAAATCAGGTTGAAATTAAGTGGTTGCAAAAGGTGCAAAGAAATTTCATCACTTGGTCAACTGAAATTCCTTCAAAATCTTGAGCTGGTAGGGTTTCATAAGGTGGGATGAAACGGACCTACATTTTATGGTATGGATGGTAACAATAGTGGAGCAAGCAGAAATAACGCCAATACCCAAGTGTTTCCGTTCCTCAAAGAACTAGTATTGGAGGATATGCCTAGCGTTATTTATAGTTTTGATGATTTGACAAACCCACGGACCTTGTAAAGGAACCTGATCCCATGTGAAAATGTACACTCAACTGCAAGGCTGAAAATAGTACAATTGGTTGGTGCACAATCTCCAATGGTGGAAGAAAGGGCAGAAACCTCGACCAATGCCATGGCCTCAGAGGTTATGACTATTCTTCGTAAAAATTATGTCAAATAGTCATAACCATAGTTTTTGCAAGTAGAAAAATTCAAAAACTCTTGCAAAGGCTAAAACTCAAGTGAAGAATCATCCTCAAGTACAAGAGGGACCTGATAGAGCTGCTAGCTTAGTTGACAAAGGACTATTTCTTCTACACGCACATTGTAAATTTGTTCCTAATCTATAAAGGACTCAAATATTGTGTTAGGTGAAAAATTCTAAATATGTTAAGGTTAAAAGATTTAGTGGGAAACATTGTGTGCTACTTATTTAAAGTCTAAGTCATCCGGAGGGTGGTGGTTTAGTGGGAAACATGCGTGTTGCTTAGTTGAATTTTAAGTTGTCTAGTGGTGATAACTTAGTGGGCAGAGTGACATCTGCTTAGGCTCTTCAAGTAATAGAGTTATTACTTGGTCGTGATACTAATAACTTCTTCTCAAATTGGTTGTAACTGTGATTCAGTTTGCTTAATGAAGATTAGGGAAACAGTTGAAAATCATGTGTGACATGTCATGATTATTCTCTCTTGAGCAAGGAGGTTTCCACGTAAACTTCTTATGTTGTGTTTTTATTATTATTTACTTTTCGTTTTTGTTGTTGTTGAGTTAAGGGACTATGTCCATTGGCTGATAGTGGACACACATATTCTATAAATTCATATCATAGCAGGTGATATTTGTTTTATTAGAAAGAATTAAAATAAATTGAATTTCCAAAATAACAGAGTCGCCACTTAATATTTTTAGTAAAAATCAAGAAAAAATCTTATGGTTTTCAAAATAAATTAAAAATAAAATAAAATTAATTAAAAAAAAGGTTCGAAGTTCAATGTACATTCCGAGAAGGTGTTAGGCCCTCGAAATGTCCGGTAAGTTACCATTGATCGGCGATTTGACTAAAATGACTTTTCAAATAACTTTACTAATATTAACCAAGTAAAGGAAATTTATATTTATTTATTTATTTACTAACTTATTTTTACTCTTCTAATTAATTATTTTAAGGAGAAATAAACTAAAGAGGAATCATTCGAAAGGGGAGTTATTTATATATTGACAAGAAAATTTATTAAATCAAGATAAGTAATAAATAAAAATAAAATTAGTTTATTTATATAAAAGAAATAGAAATGACCACCTTTGGGAAATTAATTATGTCAAACCAAAATCATATAAGACGTTAGTTGATTCACTAATAAATAATAAGAGTAAGGGAGGAACGTATCAAATTTTGACCTTTGGCCCAAATTTCCAAATCTTGAACTTGCCCTAAGTCTAAAGTTTTCAAAGTAGGTCCAGGCCCATTTATATTTAAAAGGCTCCTAATATCCATTTTGTTGGGTCTTTGGTCTCATTTTCTCTAAAAATCTATTATACATTAAATGTGTACTAATGTTTACAAGCTATATTTTAATCCATTTTCTGTATATTGGATTGTATAACAAACTTATACAACCTACTTCAAACTCCATCACCTGTATCCTGCACCTTAGACATGTATTTCAACATTTAGACTTGTATATCAGTTGTATACAATATATATAAAATCGATTTTTAAACAATCCAAGGCCCGTCTAAGCTTTCTTTAGTATGTATTTTAGCTTCCAACTTTCCAGCGATAGTCAAGGCCTAACTCAAAGAGATTTGACTCACAAAAATGCAAGAATAGAGTCCAAAGTGGACTCGAATTAATGTCACATGTATCAAAATAAAGGAAGAAGGATTAGGATCTATCCATGAGATCAACAATACAAAGAATGACTAATTATTTTATCATATTTAGAACATTTACATCATTAAAGAATGAGACACAATTGAAATAAAAGAAGTGGTAATATTTACTTACTTTAAAGAAGAGAAGAAATATTCAATACTACCATAAGCTCTTGACCACATAATCAATAAGATATAGGACCAAACAAATTATATCCAAAGCCATATAACCCTAATCGAAGAAACTTAGCAATAAGACTGTAAAAGCTTAACCAACGTAGAAGAAAATTTTTCCGGATAAACAAATTGACTCAAATAAACAAGTGAAATAACAGAATCAGACTATGTCATATGGAAAAGACAATGAAAACAAAACAAGGCTCATATCACTTAGTTAATGCATACAAAGACACTACCAATATGTAAATCAAGAATGAAATATATTCAAATCGAAACAAACAAACAAAAAAAGAGACATATATTATCGTTGAACACAAATACAACTTATACTGAATAAATAAAGATAGATTCATTGAAGCTAATACTTGAACAAGCATATGAACATTGAACCAAGTAAACTAGTAAATAGAAAATGGGAGAGATATAGTAATATAACGATGGAGGAAAATAGAGTAAACAAAAAGATTGATTGAAGATCAAGCGAGAATATAACTTAACAAACATGAATTAGAGACATATTATGACTAGATTGGAACTAAGAAATAAGTAGGTATGCACAAACACAATGACACTGCATGGACACATAACCAACTAAAGAGTGATGAAGCAGGTTTGGACAGCCAACACGTTCAACATTGAAATTGAACAAAGACAAAATGACTAATCTCAGGAATTCTCAAACATAGACTCTACTAACCATAGCGATACAAAACCATCAATATGTAACATCTAAAATAACTTACTGATGGTTGACTCTACCAAGACATGGAGTTAAAAATGGATTAAGGACAAACAAATAACATATTCAAGCTTCCAAACTCGACAAAAGTCAACAACCACAACTACTAATGTCATATTGAAAAAATAAAGATGAATAAAATATTGAAAAGGGGAAGGCATTACCTTTTTCCGGGCAGCAACAGAGATGAACGAATGAGAATGCTTCAACCACTTACCTCGACCTCACTGGATTCTGACGAACGTCAAATGAGGAAGAGGATATGATCTAGACTTGAAAAACTATGATTTGAATGTTATAAGTATTCAACCTCTTATTGTTGTTTCACTCTTTGTTCGGACTAGTTTTGAGTCCTATATTTCCCAACATTTCTTCCCAACTTTTCTAACCTCTATTTTCTCTAACTTTTCTTCCCAACCCCAAAGTGTATATTTATAAGGGGAGATTTAGTGTAGAAAGGGGGGGAAATCGATTGTATTTTTTTAATTTCAAAGTCGAATTCTCTTAAGGTATAAGGCTCCCAGCTCTAATGAGTACAAATTTCCAATGAATTTTGAACAAAATCCATCCAGTTCAAGGGGGGTAAAGATGAAGGATCTAGGCGATCAGGACACCTAGAAAATTGAGTACAAGAAGATAAGAGAGAGAGAGAGAGAGAGAGAGAGAGAGGGAAAGGACGAGGACACAGGATTTGGGTTGGGTTCGCCTCTGCATTTGGGTTCTACTCACTGGGCTGCTGTGTTCATAGTGGAGAAGAAGAAGAACATACAGGGTCGGGTCGGGTCGGGTATCATTTTTGTTTGGATAGTTGTACAATGGGTTTGTTGATTGTATTTGGATGGGTCTCTTTGTTATTGTTTGTGGGTTGGGCTGATTGGAAGAAGGAGGGGGCTGGAATAATGGAATTGGAGGGGAAATAATGGAATGGATCTGCTGGAAGGGAAATGGGTTGGGAATTTTAAGAACCTATTTCAAAAAGCTGTTTTTTAAGGTATGTCTTCACCTCTCACCCTAAGTTAGTGATATCCCGACCTCAAATCAATTTTTAAAAAGTAACTCGCTCCTTGTAGTTTATTTAATAAATCATCAATCCTAGGAAGAGGATACCTATTTTTTATGGTAACCTTATTCAGTTGGTAGTAATCAATGCACATCCTAAGGGATCCATCCTTCTTTTTAAAAAAACAACACTACAGCTCCCCATGGAGAAATACAACGTTGTATGATACCTTTGTCTAGTAAATCTTTAAGTTGAGCCTTAAGCTCTTTCAATTCGATCGGAGACATCCGATAATGAGGAATTGAAATGGTCTCTGTGTCTGGCAACAAATCAATATCTAAGTCTATTTCCCGTTTGGCCAGAATTCCGGGGAAGTGATCGGGAAAGACTTATGGAAAATCCTTCACTAGGGGGAAAAACTCTAAAGGAGGAGCTTCGGAGTATAGGTACTTGAACCTCACAATATGGTATAGACACCTCTTGGAGATCATCTTAAAAGCTTTTAAACACGAAATGATTCGACCCCTAGGGATTGAGTTTCCCCCTTCCATTCCAAGATACATTCATTAGATTCTAAGACACATGCAACAAGTCCATTCAAAAATGACATTAAATCAACCGTATCAACCTCTACCAAATCAACAAAGGTAATTCTACTTGAAAAAATTATAGGTTAATTCCTATTGACTCTTTTATCCACAACGGAGTCACCCACCGAGGTAGTAACCGAAAAAGGTTCAATTATGACATTGAGTAACACATCAAACTTCATGGACATTAAAGGAGATACAAAAGATAAAGTTTCACTGATATGTAGTAAAACATAGACATCAATAGAGAATACTCGTAACATACATGAAAATATCGGAAGATTTATCTTTATTAGCTATAGAGTAGAGACCATAGAAACGATTCTTCTTAGGAGCATTGGAACTAGGACCACTTGCTTAAGCTTGGCTATTCCCCTTTTCTTGGCCTCTTTCTATAGTACAATCCTTCACTTTATGGCCACTCTTTCCACAAAAAAAAAACAATTATCCATCCCAACTAGACATTAAATAACATGTTTCATACAACACTTGACACAAGTAGGTTTCTCACTTGGTGAATTACCACCTCTTCCTCTTTGGGACCTAGGGTTAGACACCCTCTCATTTCTAGTATTGGGGTAATTTGAGGGAAATTGGTTGGAGAACCTCTTTTTGAACATAGTTTTATCTTGAATTTCCAACCTATCCTTAGAATTACTTCTCTCATAAGCCTTTGTATTCCTTGTATCCTTAATCTTCCTCCTAAGCATACTATATCCCCATTGTTTAGAATGCACCATCAAACGTGAAATGTCCATGTTTTCATGAAGCATCACCGAACAACACTCTTCAAATAGATTATTGGATACTCCTATCACAAAATGGTTCATTTCGTCCCTCGGATTTGACAAAAAAAAGAGGCATACTTAGATAACTTAGTAAATTTCAAAGAGTACTCAACAACACTCATACCTCCTTGATGAAGGTTGATGAACTCTTCAACTTTAGCCTCCCTTTTCTCCATTTGGAAGAACTATCTAGAAAAGCCCTTCGAAACACCTTCCAACATATGGAGCCCGCTCTCAAAGACCTATTGTCCCTCCATTGAGTATACCAAGTTTGAGCCACATACTTGTCTTGATAATGTCACATCAGGGAGCACCCCCTAGAAGTAACCGGTTTCGTCGTCCTCGAAGAGGACTAAGACTAACCACTTAGCATTCGTCATTATATTTTATAGGTTAAATAGCAAAAAATTTAAAACTTTTTATCTTCTTGGACATTGAGGTTTACATAGACCTCTCTCTTACACGTAATATATTCATAGGGAGTTTACATAGACTCCTTTCATAGGAAGCACTACATAGGCTTCTACTTTTATTTAACATACATAGTATAAAAATATAATATCATAGGAAGTCTAGGATACGTCTCATAATAAAACCATCTAGAACGATTACCACATTGGGCATAGCCCATACTTCATACAATAAAGGCCACATATAGGCATATACAAACTTAGCCTTCAAATGAAAGAGAACGAACAAAATGTCTTTAAGACTAAATAATATCAAATAACAGATAGTGACATCATCCTCGGATAGTGAGCACCTATTGAACTTGGAGAATGAAAATCCTAGTATCTTCAAATGGCCTTCTAAAAGCTCAATGACCGGAACCTACATATTTGTAGAAACATAGAAATATGGGTTAGTACATACTTGTACTAAGTATGGTAATATGGGCATAAAACATTGGAAATCATGCTAAAGGGGACATTTGTTCAAAACCATGCTAAGATACTTTGAAAAGCCTTATGCACAATTAAGAACACATATGGCCAATAATAATTTATTCCTTAATACAAAACCACATACAACGCAAGACCAACATCATCAAGTATAAACAAGTCAACATGTGTAATAGCATAATTGAGCACATAACCAAAAAACTGCAATGTCATGTTATAACCATAAAGAACATATAAGAGTTCACAACAACACACCACAGGCAAGTCCTCTACTCACAGACCGCATCATGTCAACATGTGCAATGACCCAGCAAAGCCCCATAACCTTAGTCAACCAAGAAGACCAAACAAAGGATAACAAGTCATATAGTATAGCATTAAGAACATTCATCACCATAAGAAGCAATATAGACCATTATCATATTCATAAGTGAAACTAACATCATATATGATCATCAACATGTGCATAATATTTACTCTATATACATAAGAAGAACCTTCCAAGCCTTCCCTCAAGGCCAACTAGTGAAATGTATAGGTAGAGTCCCATACCCCTACCTAGACTAAGTTAAACCCCTTAGGTTACCTAGTTAGTCTTCACATCATTACTTCATTTTACTTTCGATAACACTTGTCTTAACCAATATAGACCACATGAGCTAAATGTGTAATCCGCTGTCATAAAACCCTACACCGAAAGAAGGTGGACTACTTGCCAAGGTACTACCAAAACAAGAACATAGCATTCTAGATGGATCCAGTAGCTAGTATTCCTGTGGAGGCAACATAATTCAAGAACAAGGAGATATACTTGGGACCCTATTGATTCATAATTGCATTAATGTCACCATATGTTGAAAACCATTGAGAACCTAACTTTTCACATTGGAAAGGACACATCTCACATCTAGTTCACTCGATGCGAAGATAATGTACCTTTTTGAAATGTCTTTAAACCTTTATTAATCATCATAACTTAGTATAGGCCAAAGGAGACTAACCCCTTGGATATTCATAGTCATTAACTCATTAGAAATTCCATGAAATCATCCTTTCAATATAACCCTCATATGTGAGATCAATACATCTTCATCATCATGTCATAATCAGGCACATATGCAATTCAAAACCAACCTTATATCGTCAATCTTAAGCATAAATTCACAATCATGTAATCAACACATCCCAATTACAATATCATACAAACACTACCAAATTCAAACACAAGGCATGCGTCAATTGAAGTTCATCACCAAGTAAAAGCCATCACAATTAAAGTAATAGTTGTAAGATCACAAAGTCTTACTAATTTCTCCTTCAAACGCCATCTTGAATGGTATTACCCTCAACAAATCCAATTCCATCCATTAGTTGTTATAACAACATCATACAATAATAATTAACACAATAACTAACTCAATTGCATCAATACTAATCAATCAAACTTAAGCTCCTCACCTATGGTTTGGGAATTTGGGTCAATTCATGATATATTCCACAAACTAGGTGAATTCATGAAGAACCAATGTAGTTGAACCATAACACTACATAGTCCAATTATAATAATAAAAAATACCATAAACAATATAATTTAGAAGATCAAATTCGTATTAGGAAGAAACCCATATGAAATCATCTTTTTGAAAACCAATTTTAGACTAACCCTTTAGGGAAAGGAATCCCAAAGGTGAAAGGATCCCATACCTTGTTATGCTTTGAGTATTGATGGTGAAAAAGTAGTCTTCTTGATGCCCTAGGACTCTTAGACCTTGGTCTTTTATGGAATTTCCTTGGGAGAGACAAAGTAGAGATAAGTAAGAACAATTTGGGTTTGGGAATTGAGAGGTGTTAACTGAGGTTTAGGCTTAGGGTAAGCTATATATTTAATTACTAACCAAATTTAACACCCCCTAATCAATAATTAAACCCCTAACTAACTTAATTAATAAAAATAACCCAAATAAAACTTGACAGGAAAGAGCAGACCTAACCTACGAGACCCCGACCTATGGGCCACGAGTCAGTCAACGGGGCCTTGGACAAACCATCCTGCAGGTCCGTCGAATTTGTCCGAAAGTTGAAACTTCATCCACTTCTGAAATTTGTCTAATTCCTTATCGACACGGCATCTACGCTCCATCGATCAGGCTATGCCTCGTCGCCTGCAACCGTCAATGGCTACTATCTCACGATAATTTTTTAGCAAAAATGGAATAGTCGTCCTCAAGGACCCTTAATGTTGTCCTTTGGGATTCTTACCCTGAAGTTTTGACCCTAAACCTATTACAATCTTTGTATGACACCTTCTCACCACATTTCATTGAATTCTGACTCTTAAAACCTTGTGAAATAGGTGAAGGCACACTAGCACCTCTTTCACTAGTCTACGGACGTCACAGACGTTTCTTGACGTTTTAACTCTAAAATTTCCTAAATGACTTTCATAATCTATTATTGATCGTAAAAAAGTGTCCGTAACCTTAGAAACTCATGTGAGCCTCTAGATTAGGATTCAGACTTTCAAAGTGTTACAGATAAGAGGCTAGGTCGACCTTCTCATTTGAACTCACCCCCATAAAGTGCAAGACCTTGTAGACATCATCAAGAAAGTCTTGGGGGTGTTAATAACCTTAGACCCAAAAAATATATGAGGGTTCATCCTAGTGAAGTCCATCAAGCGAGAAGCCACGGTACTAGCATTTTGGTGCACAAGGGGTCAAACATACTGGTTTGCTTGAGCCGTCATGGCTTGAGCTTGGTTAACTATGGCTTGATATTGAGTAGTCATACCTTGAGAGAAACTTCAAAAATTAAACTTTATATTTCCATCTTTCATAGCCGGAGGATTGACCAAAGCTTGGTCACCCAAATGAACTTGTTCTTGAGGAGGAGCTTGATTGCCTTGTGGAGGAGCTTGGTTGTCCTGGGGAGGAGCTACCCCATTAGCAATATCTTCATCAACTATTGTTGCGGCTTCCCTTCTAGTAATCATAGCCTATAACCATAATTAAAGGGTTGGAAGAAATTGGACAAGTAGATTTAAGACTCTTGAGACACGATATAAGATTACAAAGAAGATGAGATTTCCTAAGCATCACATAAACTCTCATTCATAAGTGTGGATCGCTTCACAGTTATGAACAAGACTCTACATAGACGTGTTTTAGTGAGACATCAGTCCTAAGGGTACTCAACCTCATTCTCTGATACCAAGTTTGTCACGACTTGGGAGTAACCCCTATACGTAACTGGCGTCTTCATCCTCAAAGAGGCCTTATTTTAGGCCTTAGCATATATCATTGCAAATAATACAAAGAGAAAATGTGAAAAATTTAAAACTTATACATAAATAAGTATACTTAGACTTCTCACTTATCATATATGGAGTTCATATAGGCTCCTGATTTATGAATTTTACATGGGCTTCTCATTTATGAGACATAGTCAATTCATTTAAGAGTCTAATATCTTGTCTCATATATAACCATCTAAAAGAAAGTTACATGTTTGGGCATATCCCTTACACTAGTACTATTATCACTCCCTGAGATCCCCCCAGATGTAACCGGCGTCGTCATTCTCGAAGAGGACTCAGACAAGCCCGTAGCATTCGTCATAATAAATTATTGGTTAAAAATCGTGAAAAATAAAATTCTTTTGCATACTATGTGAAGTATAGTTAGATTTATCGCTTAGAAACATGATAAAAATACATATGATAGTTTAAAACTGTCTCACATATAAACTATCTAAAGAGTATGAATGTTGGGATTTGATAATACAATGTCAATATGCTATGTAGGACTTACTAAAATAGAATCCGACGATAAAAAGGAATAAAAGATTATCTCTTAAATTAATACAGTCTTCATAGCTAGAATAATAAAAGGTCGCATCCCCTAAAATGAGGACCTACCAACACTTGGAGAAAGAGTTCAAAGCTTCTTCAATCGGCCTTCATAATATTCAATAGCCGGACCCTACATTTGTAGTAATATAAATAAGGGGTTAGTACGCCACATATCACATTCGGATAGCACTTCCTAGAAGTAACATGGCGTACTTGACCTCTTGGAGGAATTATGCAAGACCATAGTTATCATTCATCGCATTTTCATTGTAAATTTAACGGAAAATTAAAAACTTTTCATAGCATTTCATATGCAAGAAACTTTACCTCATGTATATATAATATCATAAGTACATATTTAGACCTTAAATCTCATTTCCATCCTTTACACAACATCATTAGAGTACATTAGGGACACGACCCTTAAAACATAATACATAAGTAATTTTTTACACTTTACAGTAAAAAAATGACTTAAGAATCCTTGAACTTAAGGATCCCTTTCCTTGAGCTTGGGAATTCACATATCAAGCTGCTCAATCATAGAGACATCCTTTAAGTATCATAACCTACACTTTGTGTAGAAATTAGAGAAGAATGGAGTTAGTATAAGAATGCACTAAGTAAGACAACCATGCAAAAATATCAATTTAAAAGAGAAATTTATCTTGAAATCATACTTCATGCCTTTTTCAGTAAATCTTCATAAAACTTTTATATAATAGCAGTTATATCATTTACATACTGCATATTGGCATATTCAAAAGCCATACATCATATAAAATCACATATATAATTTAAGTCACATTTGGGGTCACTTTATATTGAGCTCCCTTCACATTACAGTGAATCCTTTCCTTTGAACTTATCAACCTCCTAAGTAACCCTTTAGTGATACTTGGTGAAATGCATCACCTTAAGGTTACAAAGAAAGCATACATAAATACTACATAAGCAAACAAATATCATCATATAAGAATAATATATCATAGATACATTTAAGTTAAGACTTCATTGGCTTTACAATAAGTTAAATCCATTTTCACATATATTCACTTAACTTCACATAAATCATTTGAAGATCTTACTCATGACCTCAATCTTAGTCTACTAGTGCAATGTACATGTGAATCCCCATAACCTCACACATACTTAGTAAACCTATCATGAGACCACAAGCCTTAACAGTTCATACATCAACATAACAATTAAAGGCAACTTAATCCAAGCTAGGAAAGACCTTCATCATATAGTCATTGAGACCGACATCATGGATAGAGGGTCAAGTTCACATCATTTAGACTTATACCATGCACATCGTCATAAAAAGTAGAAAATTACTACAATGTCATGCATAAAGACATAAGAATAAGCATACACATTAGGCCACTTCCCTAGGACTTCCTAAGGAGCTACTTGTGCAATATCTAGATGGGTTCATTACTTCCACCTATCACAAGTAACATTCCTTAAGTCATCCTAGTTAGAGTCCTAGTCATTTACTCCTATTGTCCTTTTTAAATTAGGGAAACTGTAGCCTTAGCAGACACTAAGACCATGGGTGCTAAACATGGAATTTGGTGTTGTAGAGCATTACACATATGGAAGGTGTTCCACTTAGCCAAAGTAGAATATTAACATACATCCTAGCATCCTAAATGAGTTAACTTTGCTATATCCTATGTGGCAAGCATAGTTTATGGAACTAAGAGATAGGTATGGTCCCTCTACATGCCAATTTGCAATTGGGGCTCCTCTAATGAGAAAACATGGGTGAACCTTCATCAAAGGGATACCACCACCTCATGTGGATCAATAGGTGAGTATTCCACTAAGGGAAGTCAACAATCTATAAGGAACAAATGGTGAATCTTCCTTCAAGGTAAGTCAACATCTCTCATTGTCAAGTTCACTTGGTTCTAAGCTAAGTTCCCTTTATTTAAAATCCTTTATTAACATTTTTCATAAACATAGGCTTAGGATATTTGTACTCATATGCTTATAGAATATTCAAGCACATATCTTGTTTTAAGGCACACATGAGCACACCTTTCAATCATAGAGACATCCTTTAAGCATCCATAACCTATACTTTGTGCAAAAATTAGAGAAGAATGGAGTTAGTATAATAATGCACTAAGTATGACAACCTTGCAAAAACATGCACTTTAAAGGGACATTTTTCTTGAAATTACACTTCATGCCTTTTTGAGTAATCTTCATAAAACCTTTATAAAATGGCATTTATATCATTCACATACTGCATATAGACATTTTCAAAATCCAAATATCATATAAAATCACATATAGAATGTAAGTCACATTTGGGGAAAATTTCACAGTGAGCTCTATTCACATTATAGTGAATCCTTTCCTTTTAACTCATCAACATCCTAAGTAACCCTTTAGTGATACTTGGTGCAATGCATCACCTTAAGGTCACAAAGCAAGCATACATACAACCAACATAAGCGAACACATATCATCATATAAGAACAATATATCATAGATACATTTAAGTCAAGATTAATGTTTCTTCTTCACCGATTTGATCGTTTCTGGGAATAATGTGTTGGCCCTAGTCCCTCCTTGGACATGTGCTCCTCAACTTATTCTAAAAGAATAAGTTGAGGGTCGCTAATGCGGAAAACAACCTTTTCGTGGCCCTGACCCAATCATGGGTATTGTGAACCTTTACTCATTGCAAAATCATGAGTTGAGGGTGGCTATTATGAGGAATACTCTGGAAAGTGGGGTTGAAAGAATAAAGAGGAAGAAAGATCAAAACAAAAGTGATTTAGAAAAAATAATATATATATATATATATATATTTATATATATATATATATATATATTTATATAAATAAACACTAGAAAAGAGAAGAGTCACTTACACATAAGGAGAAGAAAGGGAGAATAGCAAAGTGAAAGAAAATTGAGAAATAGGACAAAATAAAATGATAACAAGGTAGGACGCTTAGCAGATATTCAAGGAAGGAAACAAGTCACGAAAATATACCTAAATATACCCTACCTGACCCTGAGCCTATGTTACAAGCTAAGAAACTCCCATCGTGATCCTAAGAGTTGTTATGGCGAACTTAAAGCAATGAAAATAAGGGCAAGCCTATGGCAATATCTGTAAATAAGTTGTGAAGTTGTTCTGAAAGCGAGTGTTGAAAAGTAATCCTTATACTCAAACTGTAATCATTATGTGAAAAATGAGGATGTTATTTTAAAGTGAGGACACTAGTTGGAATACCGGAAAAATTAGCACCTAGGTGAGAGATCGAAGAGGATAGGTGTCAGTTTGTGGGGAGTCTGTGTCATGGTCTGATCCACATAATTCAAGCCTAATAGTGATATCATGCATGAACATAATGAGAATAATCAGGAATTATAGCCAAATGATTGCGAAATCTAAAATACGGATACTCTTGTACAAAGATTTTGTAGTGAGTCATAGTGCGTCGCTTGAGGACAAACAACGAATTTAAGTTGAGGGTGCTGATGTACCGTGATTTCATGTTTGTAGGGGTCAACCGTCGTGAGAAGATAATAGATGCTGAAGGAAGTTGGGGAATTCTGACCAAGTGTGCGACTACGGAATCTCACAACAGACCGTCATAGCCACGACGTTCCGTCCTTCACATTCATCAATGCTAACAGTGAATAGTCCATTACCCAACTTCAGAAGATTCTAAGTGTCGTGGAACGAAGCCCCTCGATGGACCGTCATGCTTGCAACAGTCCGTCACACATGTCCATCGAGGGTAACAGAGAGTTGATGAAGAAAACCAGCAGAAAAAGAGCTAAGTATGGAGCGATGGAAGACCACGACGGTCCATCGTGTCCACGACTGTCCATCATGAGGGTCGTCAACTCAGACTCGTTTTGGGCAGATTTTTCCTTAAATAGATTTCCCTCTTTTATTAGGTTTTATTTCTTATGAATAGTCCAAAAAAAACCTCGTTTTTGGGGTTAGACACTTGGACATTTTTCAGTTTTATTGTCTTAGTATTGAACTTTCGATTTTGGGATTTCATATTACTTTTTCGGAATCGATTGTTGGTGGTTTATGATTTATTCAAGTAAATTTATGGATTTTGTTCATTCTCATCAAAGTAAGTGCATGAATTCTTACATAATTATTATGAATTGTGTGATTATTAGCATGGGTAACTAAACTCCATAACTATGGTTTTGGAAACCATTGGTAAATAACAAGGTAAAACGTAGCTAAAATAACGATTCTAGAATAGTGTCTTGCATGTATTGATAATTCTTTTGTCTAGAAGTCTTTTTAACGGATGGACAACATTAGAACTCGACTTATTGATACCTGCCGGACCAAGGAGGTAGATAATAGGAAAAGAATTATCAACATAGATTTACTGTATACTATCTAATAGGCTAGTGTCTGTTGGTACGAAGTAACAACTTAGTCAAATATCGAATATGATGATTGTAAAGATAAGGTTTAGTAAAGCAACACCTGTAGCCAGACCAAGGTGCAGAGTGAAATTCTCTAGATGCCGGACTAAGGATTTAGAGATACCTAACTTATTACTTTGCATGAAAGTTACTAGAAAAGGATGATTATAGCTAGAATTACCGAGTTAGGAGCCCGTGGGGAACACTTACGCCCTAGTTACTCTCATTACTTGATTAAACTCCAATACTTGGAACTACCACTTGTTTACTTTAATTTGCTAATTGCTTTAATTAATCAAAAAACCCCTTTAGTTATTTGTTTTTGGGAAATAATTGACTAAATAGAAGTAATAATAGAATAAAGTTAAGTCTGAACCATTTTCCTCGTGGGAACGATCCGAACCTCACTAGATGGGTTATTTACTTGATGCAACCGCTTTTCCTTCGTTTCGAGAAGTAAATTTGAGTGTGTCATAAACCTATCATGACACCACAAGCCTCAACACTTCATACATCAACATAACAATTTAAGGCAACTTCATCCAAGCTAGGCACGACCTTCATCATATATTCCATTAAGTCGAACATCATTCATATAGGGACAAGTTCACATCATTTATACTTATATGATGCACATCTTCATAAAAGGTAGACAATTACTACAATGTCATGCATAAAGACATAAGCATAATCATACACATTAGGCCACCTCCCTAGGACTTCCTAAGGAGCTACTTGTGCAATACCTAGATGGGTTCATTACTTCGACATATTCTAAGTAAACTCACTTATTTAATCCTATTTAGGGTCTTAGTCATTTACTCCCATTGTACGTTTTACTTTAGGAAAACTATAATCTTAACCGACACTAAGACCATGGGTGCTAAACATGGAATTTGGTGTAGTACAGCCTTACACCAATGGAATGTGTTCCACTTAGCCAAATTAGAACCTTAACATACATCCTAGCATCCTAAGTGAGTTCAATTTGCTAGATCCTATGTGGCTAGCATAGTTTATGGAACTAAGAGATAGGTATGATCCCCTACATGCCATTTGGAAATTGGGGCCTCCTCTAATTGGAAAACATGGGTTAACCTTTATCAAAGGGAAGCCACCACCTCATGTGGATCCATAGGTGAGTATTTGAAAGAGGGTCAATTTATTTGTACCGAACACCACCCTAGGATGTCTTGCAAACGCCTGCAACACTCAGACTATGTTACACTCACAAATTTTACTAAGTATAGAAATACTTAACAACAAAGTTAAACAACAAACATCATTTACAGGAACTCGTCCCAACCTTTATTAATATGATAATTAATACAAAGGAAGGCTTCACGAAGTTGTCTAAGGCCAGAAAACACTCTGTCCAAGCCTTAGACGAATTTCCACCCTTAATAAAATTTCTGCACATGGCAGTTACATGCGGCAGTTACAAATGACACCCGTCCGACACTTGTCATCACAGGGTTCAAACTAAGTTTCCAACAACAATATTTCTAACAGATAGAATCTAATTCAAATTACATTCTTATCTACACGAAATACTAATATACTAACACTTAGGATATTTTAGGCTACATTCCAACACTTAGAATATTTCAGCCAGCTTCCAACACTTAGAATATTTTAGTTGCCCTCCAACACTTAGTTTTATATCAGCAATTCACGTGAACTGCCTTTGTTCTTGCCATTGTCAAGTCTTCACAGCTTTGCCTTGTCAAGCCAACACGCTGCCTTGCCAATGACTCTAGCCCGCACGTAAGCCTTGCATGTTCAAGCTGCCTTGCCAACACCCAAGCATCTTGAACCTCTGTTGCACTATTTTGCCCCCATCCATGTCAAGACCAATGCCCAAGTCCTTGACATGTCTGCACGTAGTTAGATCAAGTGGTTTATGGGTCTAACGGTATTCCTCTAAGGGAAGTAAACACTATATAAGGAACAAATGGTAAGTAAACACCTCTTATTGTCAAGTTCACTCGGTGCTAAGCTAAGCTCCATTTATTTAAAAGCATTTATTAAGATTTTTTATAAACATATGCTTAGGATATTTGGTCATCATATGCTTATAGCATATTCAAGCACCTATCTAATTTTAGGGTACACATGAGCACACCTTTCAAGGCCCCTCTATTGACTAGATCTCCATACATGTTTGTATGTGTACTAGTATGTGATCAAACCTTTCATATAACACATAAATGTCACACATGTTCATATATCAATGCATAAGTCTATAAGCGTAACTTTATGAGCAATCCTTTAATATAAACATACTAAGACACTATTCACATTCATACTTAATCATATAACATAAGTCATATTCATAATATGCCCATACATTCATTTTCTGTACATAGAAACCAAACCTAGGAACTATCCTATCAAGGTACAAATGTGCAATGCATAGACAAGGTCCCATACATTGCCCATACTAGTACCCTATTAAGTCATCCTAGTTAAGGAATACATAACATACTTCACATACGTATACTTAAAATGCAAAGTAGTAGACAGTAGTGAATATGAGACCAACCTTTCATTAGACACTACAATCCTATACTACTTGTGAGCATGTATGAAGTGTGAGTGTGTGTACATTGGTCAACATGATCACATAATGGCAATAAATAATACATTCAGGCATCCACCCTATTAGACAATAATACACTTTCAATCATATACCACACAACACAAAAACATAGCAGACAATCCAAGCTTCCTATTACACTTAAGACTCCTAACTTTTGCTATTTATGCATTCAAATAGGGGTACATAGGTAAGGGATTATTAAAAAATTTAACTCATCAATGGAAGCACCTACACTTTGCCCTAACATAGATATCCACATCCTTATGCAATGGCCATACAACCTATATCACAACTAGAATAGGAAAGTAGGCATAAGCTTCACATAGTATGATTATCACAACCATACACTCATATATTCATCATTTGCCTTCAAGGACATAATACATACATATATAATGACAATAAAGTAAGCACTGCCACACTAAGTAGACCATACCACAAAATTCCATACAAAGCTTCATCAACCATCAATACTATAAAAAAGTACAGAGGAAGATCCATTCTTACCAATTCATCAACCTTTGATCATCATTGATAAATACACCTTTCCAACAATTCATGTATAGCGAAGTAGATATATGTACTTAAATCATAAAAGAAACCATGCATAAGCCACTACAAGATCATACTACAATACGTACACTACATCTCCAATACACTATAAAGTAGAGAGACATAGATCACTCACTAGTATTCCTTGCTTTGATCATCATGATCAACATTAATAATAAAACAATAATAAAAATCTAGGGAAGTAGCTAAAGACATAATAACCAATACTAAATCATGCTTCATCTACCCTAAATTGAGATCCCATTATGTTCATAACATCATCAACCTTTAGGCTAAAACATGTAGATTAATACTTATCAAGGTTCCTTTGATAACATCAAAACAAAACAGTAACTACAATCATCTTTGCCTAATCGAATTAAAAATTCAATCATTAAAATGCAATGTTACAGTGAACTCCTAGAAATCTAAACTAGGCATGTTCAAATCTTCATACATTGATCCACATGGATCCTCTATCATCAATTCACATAAAAAACAGTAGATATAACCAATTCAACGTAGTAGAATCACAAATCTACCAATAACAAGCCACGATCACAATTCCCATGTAAGGGCAAAATCGATTTTGGGAAGGGACATGGGTTCACAATGCAATTGGATTGTTTTTCACATTAAAACCGTCACATTATCATCAATTCATCATGATTAATCCATTAAAAACGTTTTGAGAAAGGACCCTTGGCTAGATTGAATGATTGAAAGTTTGATCATGAAATTTCTTTAAAAACTTTTAGATTAACTCTCTAAGTGAAAGGTTACTTAGATATGAAGGATCACCATACTTTATTTAAATGAAAACCTATAAAACTTTATGAAAACCATAGGAATCCAACCTCCAAGCTGTTCTTGAGTTTCACCTTCAATGGAGGTTCTACAGAGAGTATTTTTGGAGGGAAAGTCTTTTTTGAGTGAATTTGTTTGGGAATAGGTTGATCACGTTTTTGATCCCTTAAATACACCCAAAATCACTAAATAGACCTCACAGGTCTAGGTTAGGACGTGGGGTGAATTTCCCATTCACCCCTTTAAGGAGCAGTCGCTAGGAAGTGATGCACTAGCCTGCATTGACGGACAACGACGGGGCATTGGTCTATCGACGGGCTGTTCTACGCCCTCCAATTAGGTATGTGACTGTCATGTGGCCAAGCTTCTCCAGGCTAAGTTCCCATCTACACCTCCGCATTGACGGGGCTTCAATCCACCAAAGGGGCGTTGTTTTGAGTCATTTATTGACACTGCCAAGATAGTGTCTCGACAATACTTGGTTCCTTCTTGTGGGCCCTTTTGCAGGGCCCTTGAGAAGTTGTACCTGGACGTTTCCAATATAAATATGCACACCAAAAAGTCAAGGACCTTCCATTCAATTTTCACCCAAAATACACACATAAAGCACGCCCAAACATGCTAGGCCCCATCAAGACATACTTGAACGTCTCAAGGGCTAACTTTTGAACGTCTTAGACGTTTGGCCCCAAACTTCATGAAACCTCATATACTGTCTATAAAAATCATTATAAATCATTTGAAAACTTCAAAAGCTAATGACATACAAATATAAGCATGTATAGACACATGACACACATAGGTGACTAGTCGTTGAACGTTTTGGTCATCCCTAGACGTTTGACTTCCAAATCACCTCAAACCTTACACACTTCCTCAAAACCATATTATAAGCCATTTGAGTACCTCAAAAACTTTTGACAAACATGTTAGGATCTAGACACCCTAACTAATTTTTGAGTGTCTTACACCACATGTACTAAGTATGGGTATATGTATATAAACATTTAAGAACATGCATGAAAAAGGACCATTTCTTTAGAAAGCATGGTCGGTAGTTTGAAAGCCTTTAATACACATACAATATATCATATACAACATAAGGATCACAACAACACAAAGCATGATCATAACTAGAGAAATATCATCATAAGGTCATACTAACATTTAATGTTCAATAGTTCATATATACATAACATACAAAACACATACCAATAATCCCATCCCAAGACTACAAGTGCAATGATTATGTGAAGCCCCATAACACCACATAATCAACTAAACAAGATAGGAGACCATAGTGAAGCTTTGCTTCATACAACTTATATCTTAAGTAGTCATTGTCACATATAGAAATATAGACCAATCAACATGTTCATTAACATAACCAACATCATATAAGACCAATATCATATATCATAAGAATTAAACATATCATATGATCATAATACATAAAAAACAATCTCGTAGGACTTCCTTTAGAATCAACTTGTGCGATGTCTAGGTAGAGTCCCATACCCCTACCTATACTAAGTACACTACTCAAGTCACCCTAGTATATGTCCATTTACTGTAGTATTTCATTTTACTTGAGAGAACAATAGCCTTAACCAACACTAGACAACGTGAGCTCAACTGGAATCCAGTGTCATGAAACCCCACACCGAAAGAAGGTGGTCTACTAGCCAAGGCAGAATCAAAACATGAAGATAGAATTCTAGGTGGATCAACTAGCTAGTATTCCTATGGAGGCAAGATAGTTCAAGAACTAGGAGATATATTAGAGACTCATAGTTCCACATTACATGGAACCCTCTATCTCATGAGAGTCATCGTGAACCTACCTTGTAACTTCAGAAGGGACACCTCTCATATCTAGTTCACTCGGTGCTAAGCTAAAGTCCCTTTTTGAGTAATCTCTAAGTTATCATTTATCATTAATCTTATCGAGGCCATGGGATATTAACTCCTTGTATAAACATGATCGTAGCTCATTAGTTTGAAGATGATAATTTCCTATCATCACAACCCTTCATTAGTGAGATAAACATATCATAATCATATTATGTAAGGAACACAAGTGAAGCATTATCAACCTTGCATTATCATTCCCTTACCATGTTCTCACACTCGACATACTCATAGGATATCATATATGCATAGAAACATCATACATTCTTCAATTTCATAAAAGCATCAATTATAGGCCAACATCAACAATAATAGAGTAATCATGACTTTAGAATATTCACTTATTGCTTCCAAGAATCTTCATCAAGAGCTTACACTCAATTCATAACAATCATCCAATAATATAGTGAAATACTCAATACCATAACAAATCCCAACCACTCTAGTCATACACAAGACCAATTCATAGTTAGGGTTAAGGTAAAGGGTTTATTTATGAGTTCATTCAAGCAATAGTTCCAATCCCCACATCACATGACATTAAGCGAATGATATAACATAACCGAATTTCATTATTAGGAAGAGAACATGCTTCACACAAAAAACAACAATACCATATCAATTATTAAACAATACATACTTAATTATCTATAGAAATTCATAATTCATTATCATTAGTCATAAATTTTGAGTTTGGAAGAAAACCCACTTGTAGAGTAAAAAAACCTAGGAATTTGAATTGTTAGAAATGGTGTTTGAAAAGACCTCTTGGGGAAAGGATCCCAAGATTGAAGAACCCATACCTTATTGACGAATTTATACAAGAATTGTAAATTAAAACCTTGGAGACTTTGTCTTTTTCCTCAAGCTTTCTTGTTCTTCAATGTAGGTTGAATAGAGAGAGTCTTTTGGAAGAGATGAGAGGGATTCGTTAATTCTGATTTTGAGTGCGTGAAAATGACTTAAAACTGACCTAAAACAATTATAAACTCATACACTAAATTATCCAAAAGATCCCTTACTTTATTGGGACTTTTTGTGAAATTAAATTGACCTAAAAACGACGCGGACGAATCAGGGAAGTGGCTGCCGGAAATTTCACATTTATTTTCAAAATCCGAGTTGAGGCAGCATGACTCATGGAAGACGCTCGTTAGGAGAAAACTTTTTTCCCTCCTTGTTCTCCTGCGCAACGGGAGGTTTATGCCATATCTTTGCTGCCGTAAGCAGCTTCGACACCTTACTCGCTAATTTTTGGATCCTCTTCAAGGACCCTTCATGCGGTTTTGGGAAGTCGTGACAGAACATTTGGACCCTTCATACTACATTTTACCTATTTAATGTTTTTTTTACAAGTTTTGGACTTCATCTGATTTCACATCCTGGAACAGCCCCTAGACGTAACTGGCCTCGTTGTCCTTTTGGAGGACTAAAACTAGCCTCTTAGCTTACATCATTACATTCCTATGTCAAGTTTAGCTAAAATTTAAAACTTTTCATTACTTCTACTCGGAGGTTTACATAGACCTATATATATATATATATATATCGAGTATGCATATACCCTTCGTATAGGAAGTTTACTTAGTCTTCTACTTTTATTGCACATAAGTATATAAAATATAACGTAGTCATAATAGTCATCTCATCTCATAACCTTCTATGAGAGTAGATCAAATTGAGTCTGGCCCATGCATAAATTCAATAAGACCACATATAGGTCATACAAATGTTTAGTACTCAATTTAAAGGAAAGAAATATAAGAGTCTTAAACTCAAAACGACTCCATTATCTAGATAGTGGCATCGCCCTCGGAAAGGGAGGACCTACCCTACTTTGATGAATAAGATATCCAAGCCTTCTTTAAGTCGTCTTCAAAGCACTTCAATGACCGGAACCTAAAATGCTAGGAAAAAGGAAGAAATGGGGTTACTACACAACTTGTACTGAGTATGAGACCATATGCACACATACTTTGAAATCATGCTAAGAAAAGGGACATTTCATAAAGTATGCACTTTTCATTAAAACCGATATGCATATTCAACAAGACCATATCAACCAATAGGACATGTTCATTAAGTCATAGGCATGTACATCACAATAACAACAACATCAAGTCTAGTCAAGTCAATATGCATAGCATATAGTTGAACACATAGTTAAGTAACTCTATCATCAAGTCTTAATAGCAACAATGCACGAATAGGATTACATTTAAACATAACCAAAGCAAGAGAATTAACCATGAACCCCTATCAAGTCAACAAGTGAAATGACCAAGAAAATCCCCAAAACCTTATTGAATCAAGTAACCCAACAAGAATAATGACCAACATCCTACTTCACATAATATAACATTTAAGAGTACATAGTATCATACTTTGACAATATTGACCAACACATAATCATAAGTGACACCTATAAGGATATAGTATCAACGATGTGAAAGTTTATCATATACATATCATATATCATTATATGCATATTCATACATAAGAACAACCTCCTAAGGCTTCCCTCAAGGAAAACTAGTGCAAGACATAGTAAGAGTCACATACCCCTACCTAGGCTAAGTCAAACCTCTTAAGTTACCCTAGTTGGTATGTGCTCCATTACTTTATTTTAGTTTAGGTAACACTTGCGTTTATTGACATAGACCACAAGATCTAATTATGCAATCCGGTGTTGTAAAAACTTATATCGAAGGAAGGTGGTCTACCGGCCAAAGTAAAACCAAACATAAACGTAGCTTTCTAGGAGGATCCACTAGCTAGTCCTCCTATGGGGGCAACATAATTCAAGAACTAAGATATAGGTATAATCCCTATACGTACCACTTATCAATTGGAGACTCCTCTCATGGGAATCAATTGGATGAGTATCCCTCATTGGAGAGTTAACACCACATGTGGAACTATATGTTGGATCTTGCTTTAGGGAAGCCGTCACCTCCCATTGTAAAGTTCACTCAGTGCTAAGCTAAAGTCCCTTTTGAAATTTATTTAAGGCCTTTATTAATCATCATAACTTGATGTAGGTCATAGGTTCTAATCCTTTTATATTCAACATCGTCATAGCTCTATCAAAATTGCATGAGTATTGTCCTTTCACTACAATTTATATAGGTGAAGTTAGCACATTAACATCTTCATATCATGATAAGGCACATTGGTAAATCATTCACCATCCTTATAACATTTATATCTTAATCCAACACCTCACAATCATAATTAAGACATTTCAATTCAACATAATACTACCCTATCAATCCTAATACAAGGCATACTACAATACAACATCATGACTTAATCACAATTAACCACAATTGGAAGTAAAGGATAGAGATCATAAGACTTACCAAGTCTCCTTCATAGTTCATCATATCGGTCTTACCACAAACCCTCAATTAAACTCAATTTGGGTACACATCATCATAAATAAATAACAAACATGATAACAAGTCTAGAAGAATCACTACATCACAATTCAATTCTAGATCATAGCTTAAGACAAGATAGTTAGGTCAATTCACAACATGCTTTAATACCTAGATCATCTTTTCAAGAACTAACAAAATCACCCTAAATCATTAATGATTATTGTAAGAACATCATCATATATTATTTGAACCAATAACCTATTCAACTGAACCAATACAATACAATTCATATGAAGATCAATACCAAGGGTTAAGGGGTAAGTGTCAACTTCTAAACTAGACCAAACCATCAAGATATATAATAATTAGGTTATAATACATGTTAAAATATTTATAATATCCAAAAGAAATCATAAACAAATCAATTCATAACATCAATTTCATATTGGATGAAAATCCACTTGAAAACTCAACTTTGAGAATCAATTTGATGGAACCCTTTGAGGAAGGAGGTCTCAAAGGTGAATTAGATCCCATACCTTGAATATTATAAAGATTGATGGATGAAATTGACCCTTTTCAGCCATTAAACTTTTAGATAGCTTGGTCTTCAATTGAGTCTTCAGTAGAGAGAAAAAGAAGAGAGAAGGAAGATAGTTTTGTTTTGTGAGTTGTGATTAGTCTAATGGGGTTGGGGTCTTTATATGGGGACTTAAATAACTTAATTAGGATTCCCTAATACCCTAATATATTATCTAACCCCTTAATTAATTACATGGAAATCGACGTATCATGGGTCAATCGATGACCACTGTGCCCTTCCGTGATTCACATCCGTCATCTTGGTAAGAGAATGTGCAAAACAGGTACTTCTAGGAATTTTCTAAGTGTTGATCGACGGATCGGATCGATGCCCGGTCTATCCACACACGTTCTATCGTTCCCCGTCGTGGGTGAACACTGTCCAGGCGGTCTTGACCCAATAATGCAAGGGTCCTTCTAAAGGGCCCTTAGTTAATACTTGAGGAGTCGTACCCAACCATTTCTACCATGAATTAACTTGAACATATTTTAGACACCCTTCCACCAATTTTCATGAGTTTCCTACTCCTAAAAGCTAGTAAAATAGGCTAAGGAATACTAGTACCTCTTTGAACTAGTTTCTGGACGTCATGGACGTTCTGGGACGTTATGGTTTCTAGACTTCCTAAAGTATTTATATTCATTCAAATGGACCTTAAAAGAGTGTCTAGACCTTAGGACACTTATGTTAGGATATAGAACATGTCTTGGATTTTCGAAATGTTACATTATCCCCCCCTTAGGAACATTCGTCTCCGAATGACATTAAATATTTTGGAAGGAATAGACTCAAGACTAGCAGCCCAACCAACAATTAATACATAACAACATCAACCATATCACTTACACAAAGCAATTCAAAACATCAATTACGCCACATAAGTCTCAACATTAAATTATGGGGAATATCCTTCTCACAACAATAAGAGCTTAACATAGCATTTATGAGTCAATTATGTAAAAGTTAAACTTATCAACATGTTACTTATCATTTCACAAATACTCAACATATCAAAATGCACAACATAACTCATAACAAGCCAAAGAGAAAAATTTGACAAATATCAGGTTAATTAGGCATGTTTCACTGTACTTTACTGTAACAACATAAAAAGTTGCACATTTTTGCAAAACTTTACCAAAAATCAAGAAACTATAATTTTAATCATTATTTTCATTATAATAAGAAATAACAAACTTAGTTATCAAATAGATGAGGATAATGAGACTTAATGTCGGCCTCGACCTCCTATGTTGCACCCTCAACTAGGTGATTCTTCCATAACACCTTTCCGGAAGCCATTTCTTTATTCCTTAATTTGTTTACTTGCCTATCAAGGATTTGAACCGGAACCTCCTCATAAGAGAGATTATCCTTCACACCAAGACCCTCAATTGGAAGAATTGACTTGGGGTCACTGATACACTTCTTAAGCATGGAAACATGGAAAATCGGATGCACCGAAGATAATTCACTAGAAAGCTTCAATTCATAGTCAAATTTAGCTATACTTTGAAAGATTTCATAGGGACCCACATAACTAGGACTCAACTTCCCTTTCTTGACAAATCTAACCACTCCTTTCATAGGTGAAATTTTCAAATACACTTTATCAATTTCTTCAAACTCCAAATCCCTTCTCCATGATCGACATAAGACTTTTGCCAACTATACACCGTTTGCAAGAGATTCGTTATAATATGAACTTCTTCCAAAGTCTTATAAATCATATTGGGATGTAGAACCAAAGGCTCACCCATTTCAAACCATCCAATTGGAGACCTACACCTCCTACCATACAAGTCTTCATAAGTAGCCATGGATATGGATGAACGAAAACTATTATTTGTAAGTAAAATCTAGCAAAGGCAAATGCTTATCCCAATTTCCCTTGAAATTAATAATACAAGCCTTAAGCATATCTTCAAGGGTTTGAATAGTACGCTCTGCTTGACCATCCATTTGGGGTTGAAAAGCAGTACGTAACATTACCTTAGTACTCAAACCTTCTTGGAATGACCTCCAAAACCTAGATGTAAATTGTGAACCCCTATCCGATATGATGGATAACGGAATACCATCGTGACAAACAATCTCATCTATAAAGATCCTTGCATAATATTCCGCCAAATAAGTAGACTTGGAGGGAATAAAGTGAGCGGACTTTGTAAATCTATCCATAATCACCCATATAGAGTCATATTACTTTTGAGTACAAGGCAAACCTACTACAAAATCCATGTTGATGTCTTCCCACTTCCAAGTAGGAACTTGGATTTCTTTTAGCAAGCCACCCAAATTTTTATGTTCGACTTTTTGTTAGTAGAAATTTGGACACTTAGTAACAAACTCTTCTATTTTCTTTTTCAAACCTTCCCACAAAAATACTTCCCTAAATTCATGGTACATTTTTATCGAACTCAGATGAATGGAGTAACGGGACCCATGGGCTTTCTCAAGCATCCGGTTCCTTAACCTATCTACATTGCGAACGCGCAATCTTCCTTGATACCTCAAGACACCATCTCCCCCAAGGAGAATGACTCATTAAGTTTACCTAGAACCGATCCCTTCAACTCCATCAATGATTGATCAACGGGTTGTTTGGACTTTACATCAACAACCAATGATGACTAGGAGTTATGATGGACCATAAAACAAGCATTAGGAGAATCTTCCAACGTCACACCCAATGCAGACAACTTATGAACATCTCTTACTAAGTGTTTCTTGGCTTCATCTATGTGAGACACACTGCCCATGGTCAAATGACTTAGAGCATCCGCAACCACATTGGCCTTGCCGGGGTGATAGATAACACTAATGTCGTAATCTTTCATCAATTCTAACTGTCACACCCGAATTCAAGAATCCGAATGCAACCGGCATCGTTAACCTCTCAGAGGTCGCACAAAAGCCTCTTCTTAGGTTTCATCACAATCATATAATTAAATTTGCGGAAAATTTAAAACTTTTAAAGCATGGTGAAATATACATAGAATTCATATGATTACTATATATAATAATATTCTAATGAGATCAAACTAAACAATCATCTAAAATCCATTAAACAATTCAAATGAAAGAATCAATATATCGTAATAGCTTGCCAAACGACCTTAATACAAAGCTTTGAATCAAACGTCTGAAATGAAACACTAGAGAAAAACATCCACTAGTTATGTCTAAAGTGCTAAGCTAGAATGATAGATGTAGCATCCTTGAACTCAAGAGGACCTACTGAAGTCTGCAGATTGCTAGTCCAAACCGCTTCAATGAGTCTTTAATCTTCTCTTTGACCTGCGCATATAAAATAGTAATAGTGTAGGGTTAGTACACACTTGTACTAAGTATGTGTATATGCACATATACACTTAAGGACTATGCATTATCAAGGAAAGCTCTTCCTATAACGACATGCTATTTCTTGAAAGTGAAGTCACTAAACTTTATGAATTTGTTATGTGTGAATTATGGTATGAATATGGCATGTTTTAATGCATTCAAAGCACACAACTCATTTTCTATATGAACATAAGACCTAAGAATTGTGAACATAATTTTAGAACAACTCGAATGAAAAATTATTAATTTGCTCCCTCTAGGCCGAGAGCTATGTCTTCCAGACATAGTTTATTTTTTATTCTTTTTCTTTATCTGTTGTGTAGTTCAATGATCTCCTTTGATCTTATGTTTTAATTAGAAGTGCAATGGTTCATTGTAGTCCCATACGTAAAATGAATCGAGTAAGTAATCAAAAAGACTAAGGAAATTATTTGGCTACCTTACTTACAAGTCATATTTTCCATTCTTGTTAAATTGACATAAGTCTTTATAAGCCAATCTTTATTAGATATGACCATTATGTGGTTGTTTTTCAAAGTATAAGGATATTGGGGAATTGAATATCCATTAGGTTTTACTCCACTTTATTGGCATAATATAAGAAGTCATTATAAGTCAATCTTTATTGGCTATACCCATAACTTGTTCAAACTTCAATCTTATCAAAACTGGTGATTGGTATTCTTGAGCTCTTACTTTCTTAGTTCACTTTGAACTTCCGTTCTACTTCTTTGATATGTTGTTCATTGTGAACAACCTACTTTCATTCTTTTTTACTTTCTTTAAATAATTATTTAGCACTAATAGAAGTAGATCATGCGAGCTAACATGAAATCTAGTGTCTCCCCCATACTAAAATAAGGTGATTCACCAGTTAAGGTGAAACAAGTTCTATGTTTACCCCACACTTAAAAGGAGGTATAACCAGCTAATGTGCAACCAAGTCAGTGCCTTCCCCACACCGAAAAGAGGGGTTCAGGGCTAAAGTGAACCAGATACTTTCCTAATCTTTAATCGACATAGATCATGTGAGATAAACACGAAATCTGGTGTCTCCCCCACTTCGAAAAGGGGTGGTTGACCGATCAAAGTGAATCTATATCATGTGTGTTAACATGAAATCTAGTGTTTGCCCCACATCGAAAAGGGGTGATTTCAACGGTTAAAGTGAAACCACATCATACCTAGCTCTTTTAGGTGGAATTTACTAGCTAGTTCCTATGCTGGCAACATAGTTCAAATACTAAGAGATTTTCGGAGACTCTTATCGCCTTGGTGGAGCCTCATCTAATGAAGCTTACATGTTCTGGCACAAGATCATTGGTAGTCTATCAGTTCTTTGCTCAATTTTTTTTTCTTTTATAACTTTTAGAGTTAACTGAAACATTATGGAATCTTGCTTCTAATTATGAGGTTTACTTAACTCTCTGGATAAACGGTCATCCCTTTCTTTACATGATTAACTTTGAATTTAACCTTACATTATTATCATGGATTTAAAGAGACTTGTCTCATGATTATTAACACCCTTTTATGTGAGTATCTTTAGCATAATTGTATAGGTGTGAGTGAGACTTGTCTCACTTCTTTTAGCACGTCATTCTGGTTACTTTCATAATTCTTAAACTTTTAATTATGTTATTACTCACCTTATCTTGTTCAATGACATTTTGTAGCTTTATACCACTCTTTATGAACATTATGAACTTTGTTCAATGTACTTACTTATACTCACAGTTCATTTAGAAAGGGTATGTTGGGACCTGTCCCAATGATTGGCATACCCTTGGTTATGAATTCATCAAAGTTACATTGGTCATGCTTAATTTGGTATAACGTAGTCATTAGCCAATTTTATATCATATTTTGGAAATATCATTGTAAGACAATTTATTGGCATAGACTAAACGTTTACCTATTACGGTAATCTAGAATATTTGTTAGCCAATTTATTGGAATAAACAAAACTTTATGTAGACACTTGTCATGAGAATAACATTAGCCAATTCACTTAACTTTATGTTTATATTATAGTAATCTCATCATGTTAAGCAACAATCTTTTTGCATATGATTAGCTTATATGAACAATTCAATGTTTAGATTGGCTGAGCTAATAAGCTAATTTGGCATTGAAGGTTCATTAACTAGCTTTGATTCTCATTCTTATCTCTTCTTGGAAACATAACATTCCAAACACTCACAAACTTATCTACTGTAAAATACAAACAGTAACCGAAATCTTCACCCCTTTCAACAATAAACTGAATTTCATAAACGAATTACAACAATTTCATCTTCTCGAACACAATTAGCCATTAATCATATGGATCTAACCTATAGGTCTAATTAAACATATTCATATCACATAAAATTTACGCATAATGATCATTTAGCACCACATACCAACAACATGTTCTAGATTACACCTACATACCATTAGGATCAAAAGCAAGGATAACTATGGAGATGGACGTTCAACAATGTCATTGGGAACAACCAAAATTTCGATATTCATGAGTTCATAAAACGTTTCAAAGCATCTTGAGGAAAGGAATCCAAGAGAGAAAACCCATACCTTACTGTAGATTTAATCCTACGAAGATTACCTTGCACGAAAACCTTGAAGAATTCCATGAAATTGCCTAAGAGAACTTCTATCATTCTACGTTTTGCTTACTGCCTTGAGTCGTGCATTTCTTAGTGAATAATTGCGAGTTGTAGGTCTTAGGAACTGATATGGACTAATTCAACTTTATACTAATTAACTTAATTAATAATTTAATTAGGTAATTACTAAAAAGCCCCTCCTAAATTGACTAAAAATAGGAGAACATTTGACTTAGCCAAATTCAGAAAATTTGTTTAAGGATTTGACTTTTACCATTTTAATTAATTAATTAAGGTTCTAATATAATTAACTAAGTTACCTAGGGTAATTAATAAAGTACCCCTAAGTCATTAGGACCATAATCAACCCCTTTGGACCATTCTAGGTTAGATACTAGGATGTTTCTAGATTTAGTTACTAGGTTAGTCTCGGTTAGGTCTTAGGTTATCGGGTGCACTTGTTAATTTATTTTAGTTAGTCCTAGGTTAGTTAGATAGTTAGGTTAGTTAGTTATTTCCTAGAGTTGGTTAGGAAGCTCAGCCTCACATGGCTTTACCCCAAAATGTGTGTCTGCCCCTAAACACCCTAACCGAATTCGGTTGGGCTTGTCTCTTGGCCGGTTAGCACATTTGTTTGCTGCCCATTTTTTTTGTCCCAAGGAACCTCACTATATCCTTGGGCACTGAATACTCTACATGATCATTTTTAATGATCATGTAATGTGGTACCTAAGATTGACACTTTGATGCCTCGTACATAATGTGTTAAGTTGAGAATCAATATTTTAGCTTAGCGTCATCATTGCAGTTACATCTCCTAAACAATCTTGGATTGGGGCATTTGAACATCAAAGTATATCTTAATACATAGAAATTTGCTAACACCCTTAAGCCAATATTCTCTAATATTCCCAATATTATTCAATATTGGGCATTGTGATGCCTATATGCCCTAATACCTATTCTTAAAACTGAATAGACTCTTCACTAGATGAGTACATTTTCTAGAATGTTACATTATCCCGCCCCCCTTAGGAACATTCGTCCCCGAATGACACTACGCCATTTCAAAACAAAGAGGGTATTTTCAAAAAAACATATCACATACTTGAAACTTTACTCTTTGTGAATATCTGATTCACAACTTACTCTGGATGATGCACATCAATCAAAGCTTATCTGAAGCTTGATATCCAAGACCTAGGAACTTACTTCTCAATCTTACTTTATCTCAATGCACATCACAACTCATGCAATGCAAAAATCATGTCAAAGCTATGCCAAAAAAGCAACATGAATGCAAGTATGAAATCGTATTAACTAAGATAGTGCAAGTATAAAATACACAGTTAAGGACTTAAAATACCAAAACTGATTAATGCACTCAAATTTAGAGTTACATAAACAAAATCAGACTTAGGAAGAGTATATCTAACCTCAAGAGCTGAACAAGTGAGGGTAACATGATCTCAATCGACTAGGTAAGACCTTCAGGCTTAGGGTGTTCGGCCTTAACTTGTTGGAAATTTGGGCACTCTTTCACAAACTTAGAAATATCTCGCTTCATACCTTTCCACCAATAGATATCCTTGAGATCATGATATATCTTGAAACTCATTAACTATGAACACAGAGTCTATGGAAGAACCTTCAATAAATACCCCGTAGATAACATATTATTGGCTTTAAGATGGAAAACTGTTTGGATTGTTGGATTTGAACTACGCCCTTCCAATTCCATCTCTAACTCATTAGGAAACTAAAACCTCACTACCCTATTTCGACTGTCTATGGTAGCATAACACCTATGGAGCCAATCCATACCCAAAATTATATCAAAGTCAAGCATGGTTAATTCTATTAGGTCAGCATAGGTAACTCTTTCAAGAACAGTAATTGGGAAATCTGTATATACCCTTTCAGCTCTAATGTTGTCCCCTATGGGAGTACTTACTAGAAATGGTTCATGCAAGATCTCAGGAAGCAAGTAAAATTTACTAGATACTAAAGGAATAACAAAATATAAGGTGGATCCTGGATCTAAAAACACATACACAGGAAAAGAAAAGACATGCAAGGTACTAGTGACCATATTAGCTGACTACTCCTGCTCTTCTCTACCTTTCAAAACATAGAACCTTAATTGACGCTTTAGACCAACTCGGCCATCTCAACACTTTTTGTACCATAGCTGAGCCACATTCTTGAGCTGGTATGCAGCCAACTAAACCTTCTCCTTTTCATTAACACCATGACACAGAGAATTTTGTAGACCTCATCACAAACTCCTAGGGATCCTCATTAGTTCTGGACCTGAAGTGTACATGAGATTCATTCTGTTGAAATCCTTCAGTCTTCTAGCCATGGTTCTATCATGTGGATTCTCCCTAGAAGCACCCTCTTTAGTGTCTTGGGCTGTGATAGACTGTGCCTGAGTAGTGATGGCTTGTGCCATTTGAACTAGTGCTTCTCTAACTTCTCTATCTGTCAACACAGTTGGGTTGACTGGAAGTTGTACTCCAGCAACTGGGGCTTGTGGAGGAGCTTGGTTTCCCCCCAGTAGCTGCTTCTCAAACTCTTCTTCCAGCATTTCATCTTATGTTATTTTTTCTACATGCAGACAGAAGAAGAATGTTCGATGCTAAAATGACACAAAATGTCAAAGCTCTATACGGCACGATAAAGATTAGAAGAAGGTAAGATTCTTAACATCACCAAGTCTCTAAGTCATCATTGTTGTGCACTTCACAACCATAAGCTAGAAACTACGCAACGTTGTTTTTTTGAAGATTTAGTTCCTAGGTAATTTAATCTAATGCTCTTATACCAAGTTTATCACACCCGGACTCTGGAATCCGAATGCAACCGTTGTCTTTAACCTCTTAAAGGTCGCAAACAAGCTTCTTCTTAAATTTCATCACAATCCTATCGTTAAATTTGCGGAAGATTAAAAACTTTGTGAAGTATATATAGACTTCATATGATTACTATATAGCATAATATTCTAATGAGCTCAAACTAAACAACCTTCTATAATAAATTAAACAATTCAAATGAAAGAATCAATGTATCATTATAGTTTACCAAACGGACTTAATACAAAGCTTTGAATAAAACGTCTTAAATGAAACACTAGGGACAACATCAGCTAGCTATGTCTAAAGTGCTAATCTAGAATGAAAGATGTAGCATCCTCGAACTTAAGAGGACCTACCAAAGTCTAGAGAACACTAGTCCAAACCGCTTCAATGAGTCTTCAATCTTCTTGTTGACATGTGCCTATAAAATAGTAATAGTATAGGGTTAGTACACACTTGTACTAAGTATGAGTATATGCACATATGCATGTAAGGACTATGCATGATCAAGGAAAGCTCTTCCTATAACGACATTTCATTTCTGGAAGTGAAGTCACTAAACTTTCTTAATTCGTTATTTGTGAATTATGGTATGAATATGACATATTTTAATGCATTCAAATCACACAACTCATTTTCTATATGAACACAAGACCTTAAAATCGTTAACATAATTTTAGAACAACTCGAATAAAAAATTATAAATTTGCTCCCTCTAGGCCGAGAGCTATGTCTTCAAGACTTAGTTTATTTTTTAGTTTTTTTCTTCTTTTTGTTGTGTAGTTCAATGATCTCCTTTGATCTTGTGTTTTACTTACAAGTGTAATGTTTCATTGTAGTCCCACACCTACAATGAATCGAGTAAGTAATGCAAAATACTAAGGAAATTATTTGGCTACCTTTCTTACAAGTTATTATTTACATTCTTGTTAAATTGATATAAGTATTTATAAAAAAATATTCATTAGCTATGCCCATTATGTGGTTGTTTTCATAGTATAAGGATATTGGGGCATTGATTAGCCATTACATTTTTCTCTCCTTTATTGGCATAATATAAGAAGTCATTTTAAGCCAATCTTTATTCGCTATACCCATAACTTGTTAAAACTTCATTCTTATCAAATCTGGTGATTGATATTCTTGAGCTCTTACTCTCTTAGTTCACTTTGAACATACTTTCTACTTCTTTGATCTGTTGATCACTGTGAACATCCTACTTTCATTCTTTCTTACTTTCTTTGAAGAATTTTTTAGCATTAACGGAAGCAGATCATGCGAGCTAACACGAAATCCAGTGTCTCCCCCACACCTAAAAGAGTTGATTCACAGGTTAAGGTGAACCAATTTCTGTGTCTACCCTACACCGAAAAGGGGGGTTCACTGACTAAATTGCAACCAAGTCAGTGTTCTCCACACCAAAAAGAGGGGTTCACGGCTGAAGTATGTCGGATACTTTCCTGAGCTTTAACCAACATAGATCATGTGAGCTAAACATGAAATCTGGTGTCTCCCCCAAACCAAAAAGGTGTGGTTCACCGATCAAAATGAACCTAGATCATGTGAGTTTACATGAAAGCTAGTATCTGCCCCACACTGTAAAGGGGTGGTTTCACCAGTCAAAGTGAAACCTCATCATACCTAGTTCTCTTAGGTGGAATCGACTGGCTAGTTCATATGCTTCAACATAGTTCGAAGAGTACGAGATTTTTTGCAGACTCTTATCCACCTTGGTGGAGCCTCATCTCATGAGGGTTACATGTTCTTGAACAAGTTCATTGCTAGTCTAACGGTGCTTTGATCAACTTCTTTTTTTCTTCTTTATAACTTTAGAGTTAACTCAAACATAATGGAAGCTTGCTTCTACTTATGAGGTTAAGTTAACTCTTTGGATATCCGGTCATCCCTTTCTTACTTGATGAAATGTGAATTTAACCTTATATTATCATCTTGGTGTTAATGAGACTTGTCTCACGATTATTAACACCCTTTTATGTGAGTATCTTTAGCATAATTGTCTAGGTGTGAGTGAGACTTCTTTCACTTATTTTAACACTTCATTCTGGTCACTTTCATAATTCTTTAACTTTTAATTATATTATTACTCAGCTTATCTTGTTCAATGACATTTGGTAGCTTTACTCCACTCTTTATTAACGTTATGAACTTTTTTCAATGTACTTACTAATATTCATAGTTCATTTGGAAAAGGAATGTTGGGACCTGTCCCAATGATTGGCATACCCTTGGTTATGAATTCAAAGTTACAATTGTCATGCTTAATTTGGTATAACTTAGTCATTAGCCAATTTTATATCATATTTTGTAAATAACTTTGTAAGCCATTTTATTGGCATAGACTAAACTCTCACATAGTATGTAATCTAGAATATTATTAGACAATTTATAGGCATAAACCAAACTTTCCCTAGACACTGGTCATGAGAATACCATTAGCCAATTCACTTAACTTCATGTATATATTATATTAATCTCATCATGTTAAGCAGCCAATTTTTTTTGCATTTGATTAGATTATATGAAAAATTAAATGTTTAGTTTAGCAGCACATACAAACAATATGTTCGAGATTACATCTATATACTATTAGAATCGAAAACAAGGATAACTAAGGAGATGGACGTTCAACAATGTCATTGGGAACAACCCTAGTTTCGATATTCTTGAGTTCATAAAACGTTTGAAAAGCATATTGGGGAAAGGAATCCAAGAGAGAAAACTCATATTATAGATTTAAATCTATGAAGATCACCTTGCACGAAAACCTTGAAGAATGCCTTGAAATCGCCTAAGAGAACTTCTATCATTCTACGTTTTGCTTACTACCTTGAGTCGTGCGTTTGTTAGTGAATAATCGTGAGTTCTAGGTCTTAGGAACTTAAATGGACTAATTAAACTTTATAATAATTAACTTAATTAATAATTTAATTAGCTAATTACTAAAACACCCCTACTAAATTGACTAAAAATTGGAGAACATTTGACTTATCCAAATTCTGAGAATTTACTTAATAATTTCAGTTTAACCATTATAATTAATTCATTAAGTTGCTAATTTAATTAAAAGTGACCTAGGGTAATTATTAAAGTACCCCTAAGTCATTAGGACCATAATCAACCCCTTTGGGCCATCCTAGGTTAGGTACTAGGATGTTTCTTGAATTGGTTACTTGGTTAGTGTCACCCAGTTAGGTGTTAGGTTGTCGGGTGCACTAGTTAGTTTATTTCGGTTAGTCCTAGGTTATTTAGCTAGTTAGGTCAGTTAGTTATATCTTAGAGTTTTTAAGTAAGATCATCCCCACATGGCTTGACCCCCACATGAGCGCCTGCCCCTAACCGCCTTCACCGAATTCGGATGGGCTTGTCTCTTGGCCGGTTAGCACATGTGCTTGCACTTGTTTTGCTTCCAATTTTTGTTGTCCCAAGGATCCTTACTATATCCTTGGGCACTTCTTACTTAACATGATCATTTTAAATGATCATGTACTATGGTACCTAGGCTTGACACTTGGATGCCTCGCACATAATGTTTTAAGTTGAGAAAAATATTTTAGGTTGGGGTCTTCATTGTAGGTACAATTCCTAATCCACCTTGGATTGGGGCATTTGAACGTCAAAGTATATCTTAATACATAGAATTGGATAACACGCTTAAGCCAATATTCTCTAATATGCCCAATATTACTCAATATTGGGCATTGGGATGCCTATATACCCCAATACCTATTCTTAAAACATAATAGACTCTTCATTAGACGAGTACATTTTCTGGAATGTTACACTAGCCACCTTCTTTGTTTAATATTCAACTCCTTTTTGGTAAACACATATTGGAGACTCTAATTGTCGGTATATACATCAACATGGACTCCATACAATTATTGCCTCCATATTTTCAAGGCAAACACCACGTTCGCTAATTCAAGGTCATGAGTTGGATAGTTTCTCTCATGCACCTTAAGTGGCTTAGAAGCATAGGCTTATACCTCCCCATGTTTCATAATCACACACCCTAAACCCACTCTAGGTACGTCACAATACACAACGAAACCCTTTGTACCTTTTGGTAAGGTCAACACCTGAGCGGAAGTAAGCCTATCTTTCAAGATTTGAAAACTCCTCTCACATGCCTCCAACCACTAAAATTTCTTACTCTTTTGGGTCAAAGTAGTCAAGGGAGATGCAATGGTCGCAAAAACATCCACAAACCTCCGATAATACCCCGCTAGACCCAAGAAACTTCTAATGTCGGTTGGAATCAATGATATAGGCAAATTTTTCACTGCCTCGGTCTTCCTTGGTCAACCTCAACTTCCTCACTATATATGATATGACAAAGAAATGCTACCGACCTTAACCCAAAGTCACATTTGCTATACTTGGCAGATAATTGATTCTCCTTAAGTACTTGTAACACCACCTTAAATGGTTCATGTGATCACCCTTATTTGTTGAATAGACCAAGATACCGTCAATGAAGACAATGACATATGAGTCTAGGTAAATTCAAAACACCTTATTCATGAGATCCATTAATGCCGCTGGGGCATTAGTGATACCAAAGGACATTACTAACAACTCATAGTGACCATATCTAGTCCGAAATGTCGTCTTTGGTATATCCTCACCTCTCACCCAAAGTTGGTGATACCCCGATCTCAAGTCAATCTTAGAAAAGTAGCTTTGCCCTTGGAGTTGATCAAAGAAGTCGTTAATCTGAGAAAGAGGATACTTATTCTTAGTAGTGACTTTATTGAGTTGGCGGTAATCAATGCACATCCTAAGGACCCATCCTTCTTCTTCACAAAAAAAACTAGAGCACCCCATGGATAAATATTAGGTCTAATGAAGCCTTTGTCTATTAAATCTTTGAGTTGAGACTTGAACTCTTTCAATTCAGTCGGAGCCATCCGATAAGGGGGAATTGAAATGGGATTTGTATTCAGTAACAATTCGATACAAAAATTGATTTCCCATTCGAGAGGAATACCGGGAATATCATTAGGAAAGACCTTCAAAAATTCCCTCACTACGGGACTGAATCAATGAGAGGAATTTCAGAGTCTAGATCTTGGACTCTTACTATATGATATAAACACCCTTTTGAGATCATTTTGCATGCTTTCAAATAATATATTATATGACCTCTAGGGATAGAATTCCCCCTCTTCCACTCTAAAACGGGCTGATTTTGAAATTTAAACTTCACCAACCTTGTTCTACAATCTATAGAGGCAAAGCAAGCATGCAGCCAATCCATACCCAAAATGACATCAAAATATAGAATAACGAGTGCTACGAGATCAACATAAGAAACTCTATCCAACAACATTATAGAACAATTTCTATACACCCTTTTTACAACAACTGACTCACCCACCGGGATAGATACTATAAAAAGTTCATGCAATATATCGGGAAAAATGTAAAACTTTTTAACTAATAGAGGATTAACAAATGATAAAGTAGCTCCTGGATTGAGTAAGGCATATACATCAATAGATAAGACTTTCAACATACCGGTCACCACGTAAGGAGAAGTCTATTTCTCACCCCTAGAACGGAGAGCATGGAAGTGGTTCTTCTTTGGAGCCTCATTTTAACCACTTTCTTGAGTTTTACCACTACCATTGTCTTGAATCTTCACATTAGGGAAATGCCTAACCTTTTGACTAATCTTTCCACAACCGAAGAAAATACCCATTCCAACTAAGCATTCTTCTACATGCACTTTTCCACACTTGGCAAGTAGACTTCTTGTTGGGTGAACTAGTACCCCTTACCTTGTTATACTTAAGGTTAGAAAAATATTCATACCTATCTTGAGGGAACTTGGAAGGAACTTGATTAGAAAGTCGCTTCTTCAACCTATCCTTGTCTTGTATCTCAAGCCTATTATTTGATGAACCACCATCAAAATATCTTGCCCTCTTAGCATCTCTACTCTTCCTCTTATCCCTTGCCTCTTGTACATGTTGGGAATGTACCATAAGACGATAAATGTTCATGCTGTCATGTAGCATAGGCGAATGAAACTCCTCTTGCAAATCATCCGACACCCCGTCACAAAAGGACTCTTTTAATCTCTAGGATCGCAAACCAAATAAGGAGAATATTTTGACAATTTAGTAAATTTCAAGAAGTATTCATGAACACTCATACCTCCTTGGAGAAGGTTGATGAACTGCAGCACTTTAGCTTCCCTTTTCTCCATAGGAAAGAACCAATAAAGAAAATCCTTCTTGAACATTTCCCAAGTCATGAGTTCACCTCTTAGTGGCCTATTGTCCCTCCATTGTACGTACGATGCTTGAGACACATCCTTGAATTGGTTGGTGGCTAACTCAACTTTCTCACTAGTAGACAACCCTATTGCATAGAGGATCTTGTAGATTTCATCGATGAACTCTTGGGGGACTTATTCAACCTTGGACCTATAGAAAGTAGAAGGATTCATCCTCGTGAAATCCCTTGGACGAGAGGCTGGAGAAGCAACTTGTAGGTGTGCTTGGGGTGCGACCTCCCGATTAGTTTGGGTCGTCATGGCTTGGGCTTGAGTATTGACGGCTTATGATTTGGTAGTAATGGCTTGGGCCATTTGGAAGAGAGCGGCCCTTATGTGCTCATCCGTCAAAGGAGGAGGACTCACCAGGGCTTGGTCATCATTCACATCTTCGCAAGAGGAGGAACTTGATCACCATGGGGAGGAACTCCCGCATTGGCAATCTCTTCTTCAAGTTTTCGTGCCGCATTCCTTCGAGTATTCATTGTGTATTATAAGAATAATAGTATTAGATGCAAAAGCACATAGAGTTAACACTCTAAAGGCACGATATTGGACTTCCAAGAAAGTGAGAGTTTTCTAAGCATCATATAGATTCTTATTCATAAGTGTCGCATGCTTCACAATTATGAATATAAACCTACATAGATGTGGTTGAGAGATACATCGACTCAAAGATATTTAACCCCAGTCTCTGATACCATGTTTTTCACATCCGGGAATATCTCCTTGACGTAACCGGCGTCATCGTATTTTTTGAGGACTAAAACTAGCCTCTTAGCTTATATCGTTACATTCATAGGTCAAATTTAGCGGAAAATATAATACTTTTCGTTGATACTACTCAAAGGTTTACATAGACCTCTACATGCACATAATATATATATATATATTGAGTATATGTAGTCCCTTCGTATATGAAGATTTTTTAGTCTTCTACTTTTATTGCACATAAGTATATAAAATATAACATAGTCATAATAGTCGTCTCATCTCATAACCATCTAATAAGAGTAGAAAAATTGGGCCTAGCCCATACATCAATTCAATAATACAACACATAGGTCATACAAATGTTTAGTACTCAATTGAAAGTAAAGAAACATAAGAGTCTTAAACTCAAAACGACTCCATTAGCTAGATAGTGGTATCGACCTCGGAAAGTGAGGACTTACCCTACTTGGATGAATAAGGAATCAAAGCCTTCTTCAAAGTACTTCAACGACCGGAACAAAAAATGCTGGGGAAAGGGAAGAAATGAGGTTAGTAAACGCTTGTACTAAGTATGAGACCATATGCACACATACTTTTAAATCATGCTAAGAAAAGGGACAATGTATAAAGTATTCACTTTTCATTAAAACCTTTATGCATATTCAACAAGACCACACAAACTAATAGGATATGTTCATTAAGTCATAGCCATGTACATAAATTAACAACAACATCAAGTCTAGTCAAGTCAACATGCATAGCATATAATTGAACACATAGTTAAGTAACTCTATCATAAAGTCATAATAGAAACAATGCATGAATAATAGTACATTTCAACATAACCAAAGCAAGACAATAACCATGAACCCCTATCGAGTCAACAAGTGGAATGACCAAGAAAAAACCCATAAACTTACTCAATCAAGTAACCTAACAAGAATCATGACCAACATCCTACATCACATCACATAACATTTAACAGTACATAGTATCATACTTTAACGATATAGACCAACACATACTCATAAGTCACACCAATCAACATATAGTATCAACTATGTGCAAGTTAATCATATACATATCATATATCATAATAAGCATATTCATACATAACAACAACCTCCTAAGGATTCCCTCAAAGAAAACTAGTGCAAGGCATAGGTAGAGTTCCATAATCCTACCTAGGCTAAGTCAAACCTCTTAAATTACCCTAGTTGGTTTGTACTCAATTACTTCATTTTAATGTAGGGAACACTTTTCTTAATCGATATAGACCACAAGATCTAAGTGTGGAATCCGGTGTTGTAAAACCTTACACCGAAGAAAGATGGTCTACCGGCCAAAGTAAAACCGAACATAAGTGTAGCTTTCTAGGTGGATCCACTAGCTAGTGTTCCTATGGGGTCAACATAGTTCAAGAACTAATAGATATGTATAATCATTCTACATACCACTTGGAAATTGGGGCCTCCTCTCATGAGAATCCATTGGATGAGTATCCCTCATTGGTGATTCAACACCGCATGTGGAACTATAGGGTGGATCTTCCTCTATGGAAAGACGTCCCCTCCCATTGTCAAGTTACTTGGTGCTAAGCACAAATCCCTTTTTAAATGTCTTTAATACCTTAATTACTCATCATAACTTAATATAGGTCATACGGTCTGACCCTTGTATATTCATGATCATCATAGATCAATTACAATTACATGAGTATTGTCCTTTCATTACAATTCATATAGGTGAGGTTAGCATATTAATATCTTCATATCACGATAAGGAACATTGGTACAACATTCACCATCCTTATAACATTTACATATTAAACCAACAACTCACAGTCATAATAAAGACATTTCAGTTCAACATCATACCACCCTATCAATCCTAATACAAGGCATACTACAACACAACATCATGACATAATCACAATTAACCACAATTTGAAGTAAAGGATGGGGATCATAATACTTACCAGGTGTCCTTCATAGTTCATCATCAAGGTGTTACCAAAAACACTCAATTCAACCTAATTTGGGTATACATAATAATAAATCAATAACCAACATGGTAACATGTATAGAAGAAGCACTACATCACAATACAATACTACATCATTGTAACAACCCTAAAAATGGATAAGATAAGAAATGCTTAATGTGTCAAGAATGCCTATGATTAGACCAGGGTTCACATTGATTGATGCGCGTGGAACCAGATTTATGAACCCTTGCTATAGCCAAGCCAACTTACTTGGGAGTTAGTTGAGATTGGAAAGGTTGGGTCCAACCATGTAGGGCTCTCGAATACGAAGATTTACTTGAAGGAGTCTTTGCCAGACTCAAAAGGAAAAATCTTAGGTTTGGAGTGTCTAGGGGTAAAATGGTCTTTTTCCAAGCTAAGGAAAGTATCTTAATTACCCTAAATATGCAATTAATTATTTAATTAATAAGGTGGAGGGGTATTTTGGGAAGAGCGGTCCGAAATTGGACTCTTGAAGTGAACTCTTGCTCCACCCGGGTTCGAACCTTGGTGGAAGCAATGAATTAAAGTGATTTTTTATTTAAGCTATTGAATTAATGTAATTAATTAATTATTATTATTCATTATGTGATTTAAAATAAAATAATAATCAAATTTTTATTAAATAAACAAAATCATATTGACTAACTCCTAAAACTAGACTCCTATGCCTCCTACAACTCCCACTCTTTCACGATTATCTCTCCACTCTCACGCTTGATCTCTCTTATTCTTTCTCATTTTTTCTCTTTGACAAAATAAGATATAAAAGCATAAAAATAAACCAAGTTCTTCACCCTTGAATAAATCACACGAAATCACAAGAAAACAAACGTTAATCGCACACTAGGCTAAGGGAGGTTGTCATTCGAGTGGAGTTGATATTGATGAGACTTAGACGTGTTCTTGGCTGATGTTTAATATTTTAACGTCAAAAAGGTAGGGTTCTCTTCTCACTTTGTCCCTTTCCTAAGAGACCCGTTAAGGTTCAGAATATTCATTCCGAAAACTAGGATTGTTCCTAGTTGCATGTCCCTATCACTAACTCCCAATGAGTCATAGGTTTGTTATGTTTGCTGATAGAAAACTAGGGATGAAACGTGTTTTAGTGATGATTATGCGTTTACATATATGTTTGGAATTATGTGACTTATGTTGATGTTTCCGAAAATGTAACTATGTGTGTGTTGCCGTGGCTATTGTTCATGGTTTTGGACTTGAAATGGCATGATAGTTCTTTATATTTCATGTACACATGTTGATGTAAATGTAATGTTCATATTAGTAGAAATGTGTCTGATTTGAGGGATAATCTCTTGTCTAAACTATCCATGAAAACGCACCGAAGACGTTCTAAATGCACTACGAAATTTCACTAAGAACTAAAGTGTAACTTGATGAAAGGATGCTGAAAAATAAAAAGAAAATTTCCAGCTTCTAGTGATGAATTTCGGTGAGTAAAGAGGGTTCAAAATGTTAAACAAAGTTAATTAAAACAAGTTAGGTCATGGAGGATTGAACCCGTCACCTCACCATGTTAAAAAACATGAAAATAAAGAAGTAAAAAGAAAGTGGTGAAGGGGATTCTAACCATGATATTGGATGGAAAATGTAACTTAAAATAAAAAAATAAGAAATGAGAGGAGTGGGATTCGAAACCACCACCCCTCAGTCAGATTTAAGGAGGAGAATAAATGAAAAATAAAGGGGGAGGCGTGTGGGAATCGAACCCACAACCTCTTTAGGTAGATTAAGGAGGTGAATAAAAGAAAAATAAAGAGGGCGGCGTGTGGGAATCGAACCCACAACCTCTTAGGCAGATTTAAGGAGGAGAATAAAAGAAAAATGCGTGTGGGAATCGAACCCACGACCTCCTAGGCAGATTTAAGGAGGAGAATAAAAGAAAAATAAAGAGAGGTTGTGGGGGTTTTATCCCACAACCTCATAGTCAACTCGAAATAGACAAGGAGAAATAGATTAAAATAATAAAAGGGGTTGTGGGGGTTTGATCCCACAACCCCTCGGCCAAGTAAGAGGTAATTCAAAGGAGAAAAATAGAGAGGAAACATTGATGTTGGGGCTCGATCTAGGGTCACAATGTCATGTTGACCAAAATACAATAGATGAAAAAATTTTTAGTGTTGTCCAAGGGATTCGAAATTGGGTTCCCTTGTCCAATTTCTATATAGATGCATAAGTCATACGTGAATTAAATCTTGAAGAATAATACTTCCTACTTAGATCGAAATCGATATCTTGTCATACATACAAGATGCATAAGTCTTATACTACATAATCTTAAGAAGATATGAATCATTTAAACGAACTATGAATGAAGCCTCATGGCTTGTATGTATAGACCCATAAGTCTAGCATACGTTTAAAAATAAGTGAACCTAAGATGTATGTAATGAAATGATGTAACCCTAGAAGGGTTAAGTACGAGTGTAAAGCACACTAAATGTCCATGTGCATTGACATACGATGAAATGATTATTGTGTAATGAAATGATGAAACCCAAAAAGGGTTAAGTAAGAGTATGAAACACACAAATGGCCAAGGGCATTGGCATATGATGAAATGAACATTCACGTTAAAAGGGGTGAGTAATTATGAAGAGCAAAATGTGCTAATGTCGATGAATGTGGTGACAACATGATATGAAATCTCAAATGAGCCTAAGTAAATGGTTACCAAAATGTACTCACCTATGATAGTGTAAAGTTAATGAAGAGACCAGTCTCTATGAACACTCTAGTGAAAGTATTGAGATTAACACACTTAATAATAATGATGAGATGAGAAATCATCTATTGAGCTATGATGTCCTCATACTAGATGCCAGTTTCTCTGATGTCTGAGTTGAATGTAATGGAACTTTATACTGAACACCGATAGACTAGCTATGAGCGGTGATGTCTTCTTTCAGGAAGGGCAGAGGTTCACGTAACTCTCATGAGATGAGATGGTACAACATGCCAGTTATGGGTCTCCTTATATTTCCTAGTCTTCGAACCTATATTGCCAATATAGGGATCTAACTGGGTTCAATTCCCATGTACGCTAGCATGTTTTGGGTCACTCTGGCCGGGGATTCCAACTCTTTTCGGTGTGGGGGTGACACTGGATTTTATGATGCTCATATGATATATGTCAGTTAAAGTTTAAGTTCCCAATGAATGAATGAGACCAACCTCAAATGATGCACATAATGAAACGAATGATACCAAAGGTGTTAGGATAGGATAATCAAGAGGTGAGTTAGATTCAAGTAATAACATTAGGTCATTCTTGGTCATTGCACAACTAGCCCGATGAAAGTCTTAAACTACATCCTAGGTATAGCTGGTGTTTACACTACCCCATGAATGAAATGCAATGAAGTACGTATGAATGAATGAAGAAGATTCTGTGTTCGCTAAATCAGACTCCCTATTTGAGGTCCCATATGTTCAGCCCTCATTATTGGGAAGTCTTAATGTCAAGTCCATGATTCTAAGGTCTCATGGCGTAAGAATAAATAATATGAACAGCGTTATGTGCTATATGAATTACGATATGTGCTATGTGTACGCTGTTGTGTGTTGTGTGCAAAATGATAAGTATGATGATGCATGTTGCTCTCATGGTATAACTTTCCTAATCCAAATTTAGAAAGCTCATAAACTTCCCTAATCCAAATTTGGAAAGCTCACTAACTTTCATAATCTCCATTTGGCAAGTCCACTGACTTGACCTTCTACAATCATGTTGTTAGGAAAGAGCTATTCTTACTTATGCATGTCCTTGGTGTGTGCTTGCATATACCCATACTTTGTACAAGTGTGTACTAACCCTATACAACACTACAATTTTAGGTGCAGGCATAGGTGGACGCTAGATCTATAGGTTGACGCTGAAACTATCCCTACATGGAGCATTCATCCGGACTTGGTAGGCCCTCATGCTTTCGAGCATGCTTGCCCATTATATTCTAGCATAGTTATAGTTTTTATCTAGTGGAGTATGTCCCACTACCGTTTCTTTCCGCTTTTGTTTAGACATATATTGGTGCCATATTTGCAAGTATACATATAATGCTATATTAAACTATTTCTTTCATTTGATGATATTAATGTTAGATGGTTGATGGTGATCAATAATGAATCTAATAGAATGCTTAGTATGTATGTTAAGAAACAAAAAGTTTAAAATTTTCCGCTAAAATTAACCTAGACAAACTAAGAATGACTTAAGTAGGCTTTTCTACGACCTCTGAGAGTTCAACAACGCCAGTATTGTCTGGGTTCTAGACTCCAGTCGTGACAATCATAGGTTAAGTCAAGATACTTAGGTAAATTCACAACATACTTCATAACTTAGATTCATATTTTCAAGAACTAACATTAAAGACTACAAATCACCCTAATTCGTTCATGATTATTTTAACAACATCATCTGGTAGTAATTCAACCAATAACTAAGCCAATCAAACCAATACAATACAATTCATATCAAGACAAAAAAATTAGGGTTAAGGGGTAAATGTCATCTTCTACAAACTAGACCAAACCATTAAGATATATAATAATTAGGTTAGAATAAATGTTAATATATTCATAATATCCAAAATAAATCATAAACAAATCAATTCATAACATCAATTTCATATTGGATGAAAACCCACTTGAAAACTCAACTTTGGAAAAATCAATTCGATGGAACCCTTTGAGGAAAGAGGTATCAAAGGAGAATTAGATATCATACCTTGTTAATTGATAAATATTAATGGAGTAAATTTACCCTTTTCAGACCTTAAACCCTCTGATATATTGGTCTTCAATGGAGTCTTCACTAGAGAAAGAGAAAGAAGAGAGAAGGAAGACAATTTTGTTTTGTGAGTTGTGATTAGTCTAATGGGGTTGGGGTCTTTCTATAGGGGGTTACTTAACTTAATTAGGCTTCCCTAATGACCTAAATAACGACATAACCCCTTAATTAATTACTTGGAACTATTTAAAAACGTGCAGGAAATTACAGTGACCACAGACGACACCACAATCGACGGATCGTGGGTCAATCGACGTCCATTGTGCCCTTCCCTGTTGCACATACATCATCTTGGTTAGAGACTGTACAAAGCAGGTCCTTCAATTAATTGGATAATTGTCGATCCACGGATGGCATCCACGCCTCGTCGATCCACACACATTCCATCGTTCCCCTTCGTGGGTGAACACTTCCCGGTCAGTCTTGAACCCATAATGCAAGGGTCATCCTCAAGGGCCCTTTGTTGATTCTTTGGGAGTCGTACCGAGATGTTTCGACCATGAATTAACTTAAAAACATGTTATACACCCTTCCACAAATTTTGATGAATTTATGACTCCAAAAAGCTAGTCAAATAGGCCAAGGCACACTAGTACCTCTTTGAACTAGTTTCTGGACGTCATCGACGTTCTTGGACGTTTTGGTTTCTAGACTTTTAAATGACTTATATTCATTAAAATGGACATTAAAACAATGTATAGACCTTATTACACTTATGTTATGATCAATAACACATCTTGGATTTTCGAAGTGTTACATTTGACACTCCTAAACCTTCACCAAACATAGGGACGTCCACTAGTTCAATTTAGCTAGTTTCCGGACGTCAACGTCTTTCTTTATCATTTTTTCTCTAAACTTTTCTAATTTAATTTTATGCATTTATATAGGCATGAAAACATCACTCTAAACATTATTCAATAGGAAAACCTCTAGTCTAAGTCATGGGACCTCCAAAGTGTTACAAATATGCCTCATATACGCTTACAACAATTTCTCAAAGATAAGGAAAGAAACAATCGTCTTTAGACATAAGCAATGCTACTAAGATCGAAAAGTTGAATCATCCTCAAACTTTGACGACTCACCAACAACTTGGGAACTATGTCTATGTCTTCTAGCAAATTGCCTCTAAGCACCTCAACGACCCGAACATACATATTTGTAGCAATATAACGAACATGGGTTAGTACAAATCTTGTACAAAGTGTGGAAACATATGCAAGTAACACCATTGAATACATTCACAAAAGGGACCATTTCATTGGCAACATGATAAGTCATTTGAAAATCCTTTATGTGCAGTCAAGAGAATATACAAGTCAACTATCACACCAACACGAAGACATGTACATATATGGAAGAATAAAAATATCATGAAGTCATATAAACATTTCATCTTCAATAGTTTATATCATCAAAAAATACAAGACCCTTACAAACAGTACCATCCAAAATCCTAAAAGTGCAATGCTCATGTGAAGCCCCATAAACCCACATAATGAAGTAAACTAGAAAAGAGATCACAAGTAATGACTTGCCTCATATAACATAACATCATGTATATTATTCATCATTTATAAAAATTTAGACCACTATCATCTAAGAGAAACATCATGTTAAATTAACATTATACATTTAATTCATATCATAAGTACATAAGAAAAACCTCCTAGGACACCCCCAAGGTCAACTTGTGGAATGTATAGGTAAAATCTCACGCCCTTACCTACATTAAGTAGAACGTCTTAGATCACCCTAATTAGTGTCCATATACATTACATTAATTTATTCATTTTACTTTCGGGAATAAGCCTTAACTGACAATAAAACATATGACCTAAAAACTGAATCTGGTGTCATGAAACTCTACACCGAAAGAAGGTTCTCTACTTTGTAAGGTAGAACCCAAATATGAATATAGCATTCAAGGTGGATCCAATAACTAGTATTCCTATGGGGGAAACATAGTTAAGGAACTCGGAGATATACTAAAAACTCATGTATGCACATTGCATGGTAGTATCTCATGAGATTCATTCTGAACGTAGCTTTCCACATTGGAAAGTGACACCTCTCAGATCTAGTTCTTTCGGTGCTAAACTAAAGTCTCTTTTTGAAATACCTTTAAGTCATTCTTAATCATAAATATTAATATATGCCATAGGAGACTAAAACCTTGTATAATAATTTCATTAGCTCATTAGGTTTTGAATGAGGACTTCTTTTCATCAAAACCCATCAACTCGTGAGATCATCACATCATAGTCAAATCATAATAAGGCACACAAGAGAACCACATTCAACCTTGCATGATCATACCCCTATCAAGTTCTTATAATTTAAAATACTCATAACATTCAAACATATTCATCATATCATCATCTTCCTAATCTTTTCATATAATCGTACTTCGTTTGAACATCATCATCACGAAGAAACCGTCATTTTTGAAGTACAAAACTTGTAATCATAAAGGCCTTACCAATAGCCTCCAAGCATTACCTTCAAGATATTACCCTCAATTAATTACAATTATAAAATAATCAATCACCATCATTATATAGTAGTGAATTAAACAAAAACATAATCAATTCCAAGAACCTTAATCATCTATAAGTCCAATTCATAACTAGGGGTAGAGAAAAAGGTTCAATCATGGATTCTTTCATGGAAACTAGGTCAAAGAAGAATAAATAATATAATTAACCAATAAACACTTATAATATATAAATAATAATCAAAATATTTCAATATTAAATCCTTTTGAAAGAGAATTCACGAAATTAGATTAAAACCCATGTTTTAGACATCTTTAGAAACCAATTTTGAAGAGCCTATTGGGGAAAGAGATCCCATGAATGAATTTATTCCATACCTTAGAAATAGTTGAAGATTAATGGAGGAAATATTGAGTCTTGAATCCCTAATAAATCTTTAATTTTGTCTTCAATGGTGTTCTTTGCAATAGAAAGAGAAAGTAGAGAGAATTGAATTTGGGAAATGATGAGCTGTTGCGTAAGTTTATTGAGGGTTAACTTATTTATTGTCCCCAATGAACTTAATTAAGTACCCCTTAACCCCTAATTTTACATAACTTATTAATTAACCAATCTTACTTAACCCAAAACTTGGTAGTGAGCTCGAACATCAAACGATGATTGGTCGTCTATGGCCCGTCGACCAGACCACGAAACATACTGGAAGTACGTGGTTTTTGATAGAGAATGTTTTTTGGATCCATTTTAAAAAAATTCTATGCGTTGTTCAAATGATGGGTCATCGTTTGTGCTCCGGATTGTACACTGCCAAAAGATATCTTTTAAGGGTCAATGGATGGGTCCTCCTCAAGGACCCTTAGGGTTGTCCTTCGGGAGTCGTACGCAGTCGTTTCGAACCTAAAAACACTCTAACATATATTCCACACATTTCCACAAATTTAGAGTTAACTCAGACTCTTAATACCACTTGTAATATTGCTAGGCAAACTAGCTCAATTTCACTAGTCTCCGGAAATCAAGATTGTTTCTTGACATTTTGATTCTAACCATTCCTAAATTGGTGGAACAGGTTAATTAAGGCTTAGAAACATTTTTTAAAGGATTAATTAATCAAGTGAGGCTGTAGTAAGTCACAGACTTTTAAAGTGTTACAGATAAATTATTCAATCAGCATCAGGTTGCTTCTTGATTTTCCATGATTGACCTCAGATTAGGCTACCAACAACTGAAAGTCAGAGAATGTGACATTCCAAAGATATTTTTTAGAAGTAGATATGGGCATTATGAATTTTTTTCATGTCTTTAGGGTTGATCAATGTGCCTTCAACATTCATGGATATTATGAATAGAGTCTTCAAACCTTATCTAGGTATGTTCGTTATCGTCTTCATTTATGACATATTAATCTATTAAAAGAATGAAGAAGATCATGCTACTTACCTCTGAAAAGTCCTTCAGTATTTAAAACATAAGGAGTCACATGCTAAGTTCTCAAAATGTAATTTTTGGCTTAAGTCTATGGCATTCTTGGGCCATATAGTTTTTTGTGATGGGATTAGAGTTGATAACCAATAGATGAGATTATATTAGACTTGGTCTAGACCCATGTCTCCAACTGATAGTAGGAGTTTCTTGGGTTTGGCTGGCTACTTTAAAAGGTTTGTTGAGAGGTTTTCATCTATCTCATCTCCTTTGGCCAAGTTGACTCTAAAAACAAATAAAGTTCAATATTTTGAAGCTCAAAGAAAAGCTTTCAGGAATTGAGAAGGAGATCGACTATTGCCCCAGTTTTGACTTTATCAGAGGGCATTCAAATTTTGTGGTGTATTGTGATTCATATAGAGTTTGTTTGGTTTATGCCCTATTGAAAAATGACAAGGTTATAGAATATTCCTTCATACAGTTGAAAGTTTATGAGAAGAATCATCCAAGCCATGAATTAAAGTTGGCTATTTTAGTTTTGCTTTGAAGATATGGAGTCATTATTTGTATGGTGTTCATGTTGATGTATTCACTGATAAGAAAAGACTCCAATATGTGTGCACTAATAAAGATATTAATCTTAGAAAAATGAGGTGGGTAAAATTACTCAAGGATTATGACATGAGTATTATTTATCACCAAGATAAGGTTAGTGTCATTGTTGATACCTTGAGAAGATTTTCTACGCGTAGTACCACTCATTTTGAGGAAGACATAAAAGATTTAGCGAAAGAGGTGCATTGGCTTGCAGTACTAGGGGGGCGATTATTGGATACCATAGTAGGAGGAGTAGTTGTGATAAATGGGGTTGAATCATCATTAGTGTCAGAAGTAAAAGAGAATTCGTCATTGCATGTCATAGGTTGAAAATGTAAAAAATATAAAAATTTTACGTAGTGATGTATCCATAGACCTTTCACATATCATAATGGGAGTTCACATAGACTCCTCGCTTATTGAACCATGCATAGGCTTCTCGTTTAGACAACATAACCAATACAGAAGATATAGTCTAATAACATGGTCTCACATTAAACAGTCTAAAAGGAGTAGAAGGTTGGAGATAGCCATTCCAAATACAATATGCCATTCTAGGTTTACATCAATAGACTCAAAGGATGAATGAAGGAACAAATGTCTTTATACATAACAACTCTATTAGGCTAGATAGATGTCACTATCCTCAAACATTAAGGACTCACCAATAACATGTGAAAGATGTCCAAGTCTTCTTGCAAATAACCTCAAATAACATCAACTACCCGAACCTACATATTTTTAGAATCATAAAGAATATGGGTTACTAAAACCACTTGTACTAAGTATTGATATATGCAGATAAACCATTTTAAGACATGCACAAAAGGGAATATTTCTTTAGAAACATGATAAGTAATTTTGAAAGCCTTTATGCACATACAAGAGAGATTTATAATACAAGGATCACAACAACCTAAGGTATGTTCATAAACAAGGACAACATCATCATAAATTCATACCAACCTTTCATGTTCATTAGTTCATATCATCAACATACAAAAACCTTACCAACAATACCTTCTCAAGCCTACAAGTTCAATACTAATGTGAAGCCCCATAAACCCACATAATCAAGTAAGCAACAAAAGAGATCATAAGTAATGCCTTGCTTTATATAACATAATCATCATGCATAGTCATCACCTTATATAGCAACTTAAACCAATATCATGTTCATCAATGTAACCAACATCATATAAGAGTAACACCATATAGAGTAAACATATATAGATATCATTATATCATAACTTCATAAGAATATGGGAAGAACCTCTTAGGACTCCTCTCAAGGACAACTTGTTCAACATATAAATAGGGTCACATACCCCTGCCTGCACTAGAACCCATTAAGTAACCCTATATAATGTTCATCTTCATTACTTAATTAATTCATTTTACTTTTGGGAACAATCGCCTTAACCGAAAATAGATCATTTGAGCTAAACATGGAATCAAGTGTCATGAAATCCTACACCGAAAGAGGGCGATCTACTTGCCACCGTAGAACTAAAACATGAACGTAGCATTCTAGGAGGATCCACTAGCTAGTATTCCTACGGAGACAACATAGTTAAGGAACTAGGTGATATGTCTTGAACCCTCTACATGCCCATTAGAATATGAGTCCTCATCTCACGAGAAAATTTGGTGAATCTCCCTTCAAGTAGGGAGTTAACACCTCTTATTGTCAAGTTCATTCGGTGCTAAGCTAAAGTTCATTTTTGAAACGTCTTTAAGCCTTTCTTAATCATGGTATATTAGTATAGGCAATAGGATAATAACCCCTTGTATATCATGTCATTAGCTCATTAGGTATTTCAGGTAAATTTCCTTTCATAACAACCCTTCATTTGTGACATCAATACACAAGTGATTCATATTTAACCTTGTATCATCATACTCTTAACATGATCTCACCATTCACATATTCAATACATTTAATCACATTCATCATATCATCATCTTCTTAAACTAATAAGATATAATACTTCAATTGGATATTGACATAAAGAATAAACAATCATTATTGAAGTAGAGAACTCATAGTAATAGAAGTATTACCAAATAGCTACAAATACATTCTTCAAGATCTTACTCTAAATTCATAAAAAAAATCAACGATCCACTCATTAGCATCATAATATAGTGAATTGAACAATACCATAATCAATTGTAACAACCTTAATGATCTACAAGTCTAATTCATATCTAGGGTTAGGGAAAAGGGTTAAATCATGAATTCTTCAAGAAATAGATACAATCCCAACAATACATGACCATACACAGTCTATGAATGAAATAGTATACCTAAAACAAGTCTAACAATCAATACATTAATTGACGGGTTGGGGAAATTGGGGAAAGGACATGAACAACACGAAAATACCATTAAGCAACATCAATTAATCAACAGTATACACCTAATTAGATATAGTAAATCACAATTCGTCATAATTAATCATCAATTTAAAGTTTAGAAGGAAAATCATTTGCAGAGAAAACCATTGGAATTGGCAGATTTAGAAATCAACTTTGAATGGACCTCTTACGTCAAGGAATTCAAACAGTGAAAGAATACATACCTAAATTTGAGTTGAAACTTTTGGAATTTGTTTTCCTTCTTCAAGCTTCTTGATTTTTTAATGGAGGTTTAATAGAGAAAGAAATTAGAGAGAGGTGAGAGCTTTTTTTTATGCATGTTTAAGAGAAATTTAATTGCTAAATATATATATATATATATATATATATATATATATGAAAATAATAAAACAACATTGTTTATTTAAATTTAGCTAGAAGAAAAATTATCAATCGGAAAGAAACATCTCAAAAGGACATAAGCCATCAAAAGCTAGAACGATTGCGAGTCCTCTCTTTTTGCTATTGCTACTTCCACCAGCAACTATATTAGATATTGCTGCACCAATACTCAATCTCTTAGTAGTTTTAATCTTTGAAGTCCGAGTTTTCCTTGTCCTGTTCCGTTGTCTCACAGAAGTTATCAAAGGATGGAGTAATAATGAGTTCTTTGTTCTTTCCATTGTTGTTTTCACCAACACCTACATTATCTGTTGCTGAACAACCTTTTGTATCTGTTGAATTCCGTTCTTATTTTATTTTGTTGGGAGAGGTGGCGATGGCAGCTTGACACCAATGTAACCAGTACAAATAGTCCAATTTTTAAAGAGAGACATTGTGTATCAAGATTTGTTTATAAGAGTGATTCTTGAAGAGAGGTGAGAGATTTTGGGTTTTAATTTTAGGGATTTGATTTGATTTAGTTAATTTGAGGTAAAAATGATTTAAAATTAATATATAAACCTCCCGTAAAATATCCAAAAGACCCCTCACTTAAGTTGACCTTTTAGTGAAATCAAATTCGAATTCTGAATGTCAGATTTTCATCGAACAAGTTTGCATCAAGGAGTTGTTACCACAAGATTTCTGAAATTTATTTTTGATACAGTGGAGTCCGCTGCGTTTCTCAGACGCAGACCAAGACTTTTGGTTCAGGGTGATCCATGTCCGCGACGCGGACTAATTTCTCCATAGTGCAAATAGTTGTTGCCTTTGGCAGCTTGCTTGGCCAAGGGTGGGGTTCCTTCAAGGAAACCTTAGGCGGTTCTTGATGGCTCGGACACAGATATTTTGACCCTATATATGTGATATTTCCTATTTAAAGTACTTTTACAAGATTATGACTTCATACAACACACCAAAACCTTCACAAGACGTAAGGACGTTTTCTAGTTCAATTGCACTAGTTTCTGGACGATATGGTCGTCCTTTGATGTTTAGGCTCTACAACTTTCTCCTAAGTTTCAATACATTACAATAGGATTACAAACATTGTTTTAAGTCTTGATTCATCACGTGAGGCTCTAGAATAAGGCATGAACTTCTGGAGTATTTCATGTAAACATTATTAACTTTTGAACAACAGGGAGATAGTGTTTTTTAGGTATCAAGGTAGATTGTGTGATTGATTTCAAGGGTAATTAGAATGATCAACCACATCTGATTGAGTTCATTTACAACAATACGTACCACTATATCATCCAAATAACTCTATATGATGCTCTTTATGTAAGAAGATGAAGATCCCCTATTGGATGGGTTGAGTTGGAGATGTACGGTTGATAGGACCAGTTCACCGAACTATGGAACAGGTGAAAGTGATTCAAGAGAGGTTGAGGACACCACATAGTCATCAGATATCCTACACATATGTGAAGAGAAAAACATTAGATCTCGAAGTAGATGATTGGGTTTACTTGAAAGTTTCACACATAATGGGTGTTATGAGGTTTTGTAAGAAAGGGAAATTGAGAACCCGGTACATTGGTCCTTACCAAATATCGAAAAGGATTTGCAAGGTAGCTTAAAATTTTGAGTGACCCCAAGAGTTAGCACTGCTTCATCCGATATTTCATTTTTCAATGTTGAAGAAGTGCATGGGAGATATTTGACTTATCATACCAACTAAAAGTATTGGGATCAAGGACCTGTTCAAATTTTAGATCGCCAAGTTAGCAAGTTGAGAACAAAAGAAGTAAAATTAGTTTAAGTCCTTTGGAGGAACCAATTTATTGAAGAATATTCTTTGGAGGATGAAGAGTACATGAAGAAGAGATATCCACATCTCTTTGAATCCGGAGAAAATGCTGACCAAGGTACTAATTCTCTTCATAGTACTATCTAAATTTTGAGTAAGCATGTTGTTTAGCTGCAATGTTTGCGGTTATTTTAACTTGATGTTTCTACCATAAGTCTAGTAAGAGCGACCTCATTCGAGGCTGAATTTTTCCAAGGGGAAGATATTGTAACATCTTGCAAAGAGAAAGAAGCATAAAAGAGTTTAATATCTGGAAATACTTTTTTTTAATCGTAAGGAAATATGGAAAACTCTAAGTAAGTTAATAGTGAGTTGTTGGTCAACTTCAAATGGCCATAAATCCAAGATCAGGATGATTTAGGTGTAGTTATAAATATGTTGGAAAGCCATTGGAGTTATCTTTCAAAATCCACCGAGTTTGCCCGATTCTGATATTGTATGAGTGAGGTATACCCTTTGGATGTTGGGCGGTTGGAATAAAGAAAGTCCAATCCGGATTTAGAAGGGGCAGTTTGGTATTTTCCTTACCTTAATAATTTATTTCATTTTTTGTAATTAGATAGGGGTATAAGTGAATTATATCAGTTTACACTTTTACGAAGAGACTTAGGGTTTTAAGAGAAGAGAAAAGAAGAGGAGAAAATAGGAGAAAGGAGAAGGGTGTTCATAATTCGTCAAGATCGTCAAAGTTTAACTTGTGAATTTCGCCGGGGGTGATACCTAAAAAGTTATGTGAGCTTCCATAGTGTTGGGTTCATTCACAGACACGCCAATCATGACTTATTCAATGAATTTTGTTCTTCAAATTTAAAGATTTATGTTCTTGATGAGTTCTTGATAAATGTTCTTCAAGTTTCATTAAGTTTTGATGTGTGATTATACTTGGAACAAAGTTAAACGACCATATCTTATAATATAAAGATGTGCTTGAGCCATAACCTATCCAATTAATGTTAATTGAATCTACTTTCCAACACGACCAATTTCGCGTCAATCCGATTTCAAGGTAAAATGGTATGACTATTTTAGTAACCTATATAGTGCTGTTACGAATCAGCCGATGGGAAAACATGAAAAATGGTTGTGTTTGTTTTTTTACCACCAATAAAACCCTAAAAAAATTTCTTGGTTATTAAATCGTTTCAAAACAATCAGCTTTTCATCTTTACTAATGAGATAATCAATTATTTGGCCATACAAATTTCAAGAAACTGATTAAAGAATCTCAATAAAGGTTTTCTTGATCATTTACCTTCAAGCTAGAGTTTCAAGGTTTGCATTCAAGTTCTTATGCAAGATTCTTAAAGTACCTTGTTCTTTCTATATAAAATCATTCCTAAACATCATGATATCTTTTGTATCACAAATCGTGATCCTTCAATCCATAATTCAATTCAAGGAAAGCCAAGAGTCAAGTCAAGAAGTTAAAAGTCAAGTCAAGAGTCAAATGTTATGTCAAGATAAGTTCAAAATTTTTTTCAAAAGTCTTTTACAAACATATTAATTTTTTTAATACTTGAATTTTGAGTTCAATAAAGAGTAAAGTTAAAGTTGAGTTATCCAAAAGTATATCGGAACTATGTATCCCAAGAGTTTAAAATGCCTTTACATTTAAACAAGTAAGGAAACATTGACTTCCAAAAGAGCCTTGCAGGTAGTTTTTTAGTAAAGAGCCTTCGGGCTAGTTTTAAGAAGAGAGTAAGAGATTTCTAAATAAAGCAAGCAAGGAAACTAAGATTTCAAATCACAAAATAATTATGTTTTATAAAAGATAAGAGTCAGTATATTCTGGGAGTAGTATTGAGCACCGAATTAGGACGACTATGAGTTCAGATGACTTACGTCTCTATAAAGCCAAATAGCCATCATGGTAGAAAAGGATTGTACATTTTAGATGGATTTTTTTCTTAGTAGACTAGTGGATCCATTAGGCAATTCGGATCATATACCTTTAGTAAGGTATAGGATGCGCTAGCAATGTGAGGTAGATCGATGTATCATCACTATAGATCTTATGTGATGATTATTGATTAGAGATACTCCAACATCAGTATTTTCTATTTCTAAATACATCAAAAATATTCTCATTTTTATATACATTACAGAGTTCGAAATACACAGAGTTGAAATCATGTTTTAAAGCTTTTCTTTAAACTGCATTTATTCACATTGTTTTATATTGAAACGAGTCAGAACAATTGAGTTATGTTATTCACAAGCAACGCAGAGCCAAGGTAAATGTTACTTCTTACTCTTTTAAAGCTTAATTAGTTTTATTATTCCAACTCGCATACTCGTACATTCACTGTACTGATGTTAGTTGGTCTGCATCATATCACGATGCAGATGCAGGCAACGAGGATTGATATTTTTCTCACCATTTTGCCAATTGAGCACTTAGAGTTAGTGGTGAGCCTTCTCGCATTCCAGAGGACACCTATTATTGCTTTTACAATATTTTATTTATTAGGGTGTTGTGCGTTCTGTCTCAACATCCGCCCAAATTTTAGAAGGATTAATAAATAATAAACCATATTTTAATGCTTTAGTCTTTTTTTATCATTCTATCTGTTATGACTTGGGTTGCCACTATTGGCCGGTTGACTATTTAATCTTAAAAATATTCCCTGTTTTATCAATTGTTTTAGTGATTGATCATTAAATAACTATGTGTTTTCTCTTCTTTTGATTTAAGTAAGTCAGGTCAAGGGTCCAATCAAGGCTAGCAATGGTCTTCGAGTACCAGCCACACCCAAGGTGGAGGCCTAGGGCGTGACACAAGGCTTCTTTTAGTGACCCTAAGACATACTTTATGCAATGCAATAATAGCATCCAATAATACTTATCGTGCTAAGAATTACTTTTAGGTCCTATTACTAGTTCTTCTTGGTTTGGAACCTAGTTCCTTTATTTACCTTTAGAACCTTATGAGGTACGCTCTCTTAAGAACATCTGAATTAATTACTAAGTTTAACCCTAGAGATACTTTTTTTAGTATGTCATAGTTCCTCCTTCATGTGGACGCTATGGGATACTATATTAAACATGTCAAAGTCCACCTAGAACTTTGAACACTATGAGATACCACTTTTGGTATGTCTAATTTCATTTACAGTCTTGAACACTATGACATACAACTTTGCATATTTAAGTTCCAACACTCTTGAAGACTATAAGTTATTTCCTTAAGTAAGTCTTTGTTCATTATACTTTGAACACTATGAGATGATTCTCAAGCATTTCGTAGTTCATAGGATATGGAGATTTCTAATAGGAACCTTAACTCAACTATGTGAAGGATCTCACCTCATGAGACCTAAGTTTAAGAAAACCCATAGTCTACTACATAAGACTTTTCCCATTATCTTTTATAGTCCTTATATAAAATAGGTGTGACTCTTCTTTGTTCTTGGAGTCCGGATGTTATCTTGTGTGAAACTCCCTCTCATTTACAATAATCAGTTGGATCCAGGTATACACCCTAAGGTTTACGTGTTAGTCTTACTTAACTCTCATCTCTAATTGAAGGATTTCCTTGACGATAAATCTACGTTCAAGTTGTTCTATTACTTTCATCTAGCAAGCATTCCTAGATTAGGTTAGGTTAGTATTGACCTTTCATCACAATCCAACCTGTTAGACTTATTTTGTCTTTTATACTTTACTCTCAAAGCCTTATCATTACTATGTTATCATATTAACCTCACCCTAAAGCCCTATCAATCATGACCCGAAACCATACTCTCATGGTATCTATCTTAATCTCTTCTTTAGACCTAGATTTCATGATAATTTGACCACATCTCTCATTACTAGGTGAGTCGAGTCTTAATTGATCATAAAGGTTCAATTATAACATTATAATCCAAGATATATCCTATTAAATCATGTATAGGTTAATTCATATTAAGATTATGCTAACTAAGATCCATTAGTATTCAAGACAATCGAAATAGGAAAATCAATTTAGAACCTTCAACTTTCCATGTAATGGCATAAACCCATGATACGCTAAAATTACACCTCTCTAAAGAAGTATAAGCTGTTGTAATCCAATAAAGAGCCCAACTAGTAGGTTGGGGTCGATCCCACGAGGAAAATGGTTTAGACTTAACTGGAATGTACAATTATATCTATTTAGCCAAGGTTTTTCCGGAAAGATGTAACAAACAGTGGGTTCTGTGAAAAAAGTTCCTTTAACACTTCTAAATTAACAAGTAAGCAAAAGTAAAAATTAAGTTTCGATCAACTTGTGATACTAACTAGGGCATATGTGTACCCCATAGGTTCATAAAACAGTATCCCTATCAATATCAATTCTTCCGTAGTGTTTTATATGTAAAGTGATAAGTTTTGTATCTCTAAATACTTGGTCCGACATCTAGAGAATTTCACCCTGTACCTTAGTCTAGCTACGTGTGTATAATTTACTAACCCTTACCTTTACTTCATATTAGACATCATAAGCGATGTATGGCTTAGTTATTACTTTGCACCAATAAACACTAGCCTATTAGATAGTATATGACTGAATCTATGTTCATAAGTCTTTTTCTATTACTACATACTTGGTCCGGAAAGTTGCAACAAGATGAGTTTTAACGTTGGCCACTTTTAAAAGGACTTCTTAGAGAAATAATTATCAATACGTGCAAAACCTATTTGAGAATTTCTTATTTTCTAGGTTTACTTTGTTTATTACTCATGGTTCCCACAACCCTAGTTGTGGATTTAGATACACATGCAAGCAAGATCACAATTCATAATTTTTAAGGAAGAAATCATGAACTGACTTCAACAATAAGAATAAACCCAGAAAATCAACTTGAAATTGCAACATAAATCTTCAAATAAAACCAAGAAATTGAATAATTGAAAAAGTTTGCAAAAACCAATCTCCAAAACAAAATAAGAACAATACTAACAATGTCTAACCCGCAAATACGAGGATTTTAACCCTATTTATATAAAATATTGCCCAAAACTAAAAGGAACTTAAATAAGAAAAATTTGTCCAAAAATGCGACATTAATGAAGGATAGCTACGAACAGACCGTCGATAGAACAACAATCCATCGACTTCCTCCATCAGTCCTAACGTAGAATATTTTTCTCTCCTTCAGATGGAACCTTCTCTGAATCAATCGATGGGCCAACAACACAGTCCATCGATGCACCTAAAATCTGTCGATGCCCTCCGTCCCTTTATCCTTAGAATTTCTCCAACATCGAGTACTAGAACAATCATTTATAAAATCAACAGTTTGCTAGTACGGTACGTCAATCAATCGACAGACTGTTGATCCTTTCTATAGTTCAACACTTGGTCAGATTTTTGTGAGTTTCTCCATCACTCGGAACTGTAACCGACAAACACCACCTACAAACTGTGGATTGAATGACGGGCTGTCGATGGCCTTCGTAGGTCGTCTTTCTGCACTATTTTCCACGTGCCTTATGCATTTTTATTGTGGACATCTTTTCTGCAATCATAAAAACATGTTAAAACTACAAGAAAAGGTTTCGTACACACACAACTCTTAATCAAAAAGCACTGAAAGCACCATCAAACCATAGTTTTTCAACACTCTCACCTTAAATTTGTTGTTTGTCCTCAAACGACACCCTATTACTCAAAACCACACTTGTACAAAAGTATACTCTTTTAAGCTTTCGCAATCACATGGATATCAATCCCGACTCTTTCTTTTATTTAGTGCATGTCTACGCTCTTAGTTTTGAACAAGCTAACTTATGTGGATCACGCCAATGACACAAACTCACCATGCACAAACAGTTCTACTGTTTTACCACTCAACAAGGTACCAACTTTCCGACATTGCAACTAGTGCCCTCACTTCAAAAGAAATTCTCATTTTTTGTACAGTGATTTTAAGTTTGAGTACAAGGATATTTATTCAACACACACGCTCAAAAATAAGTTCATACATAGCTAGTACTCGTCGCTATAGGCTTGCTCATATTTTAACTGCTGAAGTTCACCACATTAGACTTTAGGATCACGGTAGGACTTTCTTGGCTTGTAACGTAGGCTCAGGGTCATGTGCGGTACATTTTTAGTGACTTTTTTCCCTCCTTGACATTCCCTCTAAGCTTCCTACCTCTTGTCATTGCCTTTTACACCCTACTTTTCTTTGCTTCTCATCTTTTCTTTGCTCTCCTTTTTTTTTTAGATATGACTTTATTCATTTTTCAACATTGTTCAAACTATTTTATTTCTTTTCCTTTTCTTTTCTTTTCTCTTTCATTTACATTGATAATTTCACCGAGTCACATCTTTCACTCACTTTCTCTTTTCTTTTAAACATTCAACTCTTTTCATACCCATTTTCGGGTTCTCACTCATAATAGCCACCCTTAATTCATAGATTTTTCATGAGTTGAGGTACATAATACCCGAGGTTGGGTCAGGGAAAAGACGAGGTCATTTTCTATAATAGCCATCCTCAACTTAGGCTTTTGGCCTAAGTCGAGGTACACATGTCCAAGGAGGGACCACGGCCAAAAAATATTAACCATGAGAAGGTATGTTGGTGACAAAAAAATATAGGTATATTATAGGCTCAGCAGATTTAGATCAAAAAGGGATACAACTTCCATTTGGTTAAATTCATTTTAGGCTAGTTGTTTGCTAATTTTAACAATGGCCTATGATCCTTTCCTAGTCTTCTAATACATATTCCCTTTGCAGGACTAACCGGGCATGTTCTTAATAGGTAGCAACTGTTAAACACTCCAAACTCCTCACACTTTCTTGACACCTCATCAAACTATCAAATTGTCGTATTTCCCTGTTTATGTGTTAGTTGATGGTCATGCAGCGGGTTTCTATCTGTGTCATGCTTAGAGCCAAAAAATTCAACTCATTTTCACCTATTTATGCAAGCATTTCTAGGATGAGATATAATTTAGTTTTATCCATCATGCTTTAATGTTTTATATTGTGTATAAATAATGACATGCTGGTTCAACATAAAATTATCCAGTCTCTAGGGGAAAAAGAACACAAGCAAGAAAACCCAAAGAAAGGATTATGAGTTGGGCTACTCAGGCTTCACCCTGACATTCACTTTCCATTTAACCTACACCTAACGAAAAAAGAGAATGACATTGTCTCAATGCATAGAAACTACAAGGTGGTAGGTGAAGCAAACATAAGGATCATAGCAACAACGATCTCTAAACACATGGGTGAGTCCGGTTCCAGGAACCCGCAACAGCGTATTTAGGTCACCCTCAGTGGTGCCCACATCAATCTCCCCACCATTAGTGGTACTTCTTTCACCGATCACCGGTAAGGAAATAGATTCCCCAGCAGCCATCTCTCGAGTCCTAATCTGGTGGGCCTTCACATCTGTCAAAGAATCCCTCCTAGCAGCCTCGAGGTACATCCTCTTCTTCTTTCTCAAAGGTGCATCATCTCCTGCATCAGCAGTGCGGCTAGAACGGTGCCTCTTGGCATGCACACGTTGCTCAGGCTGCGGCTCAGCAGAAGGCTTGAACAAAGCATCAAGTACTGTGTCCTCTACTAGCTCAATAGGCACACTCCCCGGCTCTATACCCATCATATCTAAAGTGGCATCTACATCAACACGCGTACTATCATCCATCTCCTAAACAGTTGTGACGTTTATCATGGAGACTGGCATGTTAGGACCTGAATCTTAAAGGCGTCAAGGAGATGGTGAATCGCCTAATCTTCTTCTTAGTCTGCTGGGCCACCAAAATTCTATCCTTTGCCTCGACAATAGATTTTTGCATCCAAGGCTGCATATGATGTAGCAGTGTGGCCATTTGGGCCTCTAACTTCTTGACCCGTGCTAGAGGGAATAGTGCTGTAGATGGGAGCGTCGACCGGGATGAGCTGGGGGCTTGTTTTGCACCATAGGCGGCTCAGACGTGGTGGTGTCCACTTGCTATGAAGTGCAGGGTCAGCCACTTGGGCTAACTCCACAGTGTCCGCCGAGTTCTCACTCAATGGCTACAACTCAACTCTAGGCCCTCTCTGTGGTATTGTTAGATTGGCCCCATCCCTGATGATACTAATATCAAGAGTCCCCACCGGACTACAAAGTGTATTACAGTGCCACATTGTCACTCCGGCAGCCCTGCACAAGTGGAAGATAAGTCAAGTGAATGGGTAAGTAGTAGAGGTCTTGAAATCTCTCTCATGGATCACCGTGATCATTACCTTCGGAAAGTCAATCTCCAATCTGGACACAAAGACTGCGACCAGCACCGCCCTGTCCCAGTAAGAATATTATCAACATTTGTTGGAAATTGGTTGTGTTGGACTAACAACAAGAAGAACCTTGTCATGAAGGTAGGTTGACCTTTTTAATCAGCCCTCGGGGTCTAGCACTCAGTCTGCACTCTAACCCTAAATTGTCAAATGGTGGTCTAGCTATTTTTTCATATTCTCCCACTGCTCGATTGTCCTGTAAAATGACCCACATTTGGTAGTCTCCCACCGATAGTTTAATGGAGGAGTCTTGGGGGCCCATTATGTCTCAGTTGTAGGTCCATATAAAAATCAGCGGAGAGTGAATGGGGAGATGTCTACCTGGAAGAACCGGACTAACACAGAGGTGAGCGGGTCTTGTTTGGCATGTCTCGTTCGCTTATCAATAGATCCTTCAAGATAACCAACATAGAAAGCGTAGAATTCCCTTACTATCTCTTCACTGTAGGTACCTAGAGCTTGACTATCACCAAACGGGTAATCACCCCCCTCTCATTCAACATCTTGGCATCTCTGTATACTTTGTGTTGCCCATCGATGCACCACCGGTTGGGTTCGTCAGCAACGGGTGTAGGTTCATTTGCTTGGGGTGTGGGTATAGGCTCTCACCTATTAACCTCATCAGATGAGGCTTTGTAATCGTGGTCCTCTGTCCCCATGGATCCCTAAGATGCCTAAACAGAGGCGGTGTCTACATTTGACCCAGAAGAATGGGACCACCCATAAATAGAAGAAAATTTGGAGCCTGATGCTCTCTTAAAGGGAGAGACAGCCTAGAAGGTGATTCGTTCAGTGTGTGCTCCTCAACGGACTGGGAGGCAGTGACCATGCCAGGAACCACCTTATGAGGGGTACCTCTAGTGACTCTTTCTGCTAGTGTGGGAGTGGTGGCACAAGGAGGAACATATCTGGATCTTGCTCATTGTCGGAGTTAGCAACTATTTGACGAGACGGGGCCAAGAACTTGGACTTGCTCTTGAGTAGACGATATCCAATTTATGAGACATTTGTACCTGCAGAGCAGTTGTAAGTCTCATTTCAACAATACTACACACACGATATAATCAGAGCGATGAAAAAAATTCACCACACAATTCAGTTCTACAATTTCAGATTGCCAGGCACTATCAATGGTCAGTCGATAGGTTCTGTCATTGGACACTTAGAATTATTTAAGTTTATCAAAAATCTCATAACTCTCAGATCCAAATGACGGACGTGCAGAACGGCCCTTCAATCAATTAACGGAGCGTAGTCCACTTTCATCATCTAACACTTAGAGTAACTTTTTAATATCTATGAAAACAAGTTTTCTGAATGAAACAACAGACGTACAGAACAGTCCGCCGATCAATTGAAGGACCGTGGTCCACTTTCATCGTTTCAGACTTCAAGAATTTAAGCGTGAATCCAATAGACAAACCCGATCAATGACTAGTGGGTTCAATGATGGACCCAATCAACTGCCCATCCATTCATCGATGGTCCATGTACTGGTTCTCGTACTGTTCGCTTGAGAAAGACTTCATGCATTTTTTAAAGATCAACTTTTTGGAAAAAAAATTTCAAACCCACTGAAGTGTAGAAAAGTATTATAACACCCGAAAAAATGTACTCGTCATTCCTAGAGTTTTTGTTTCACATAATTTGTGTTCCAATTCATCCAATAACGAAAACCTAATTCAAAATTTCTAAAACAACAGAGAAAGTCAAATTATAGGTAGACTAATAAGAGTCACAACCACATTCTTTCATGCCGAGGGACGTAATACACGATTTATTAGCATGTAAGATCAATTAACTAAGTCCCTCAATCAAGACACACATCTAATTTTGGTTAACAACTATGAATGAGAATTCAGTGTGTAAATAAAATTGAAGTTCCTTCAGTTCGTAGTGGTGTGGTTGAGATATGAACTTGAATAGTAGCCTACGCGCCCGAACATTGATCACCGGCCGATGAACAATATGGAAACAAGAGAGTTTGGGAAGAGAGGATTTGGGGAATTCAGGGGATATTGATTTTGGATTGATATGGAAGATGGGATTATGATGGTGTATGAGAAAGAAAATAAATAAAAGAACAAAAACGGTTTTGGAAGGAATTTTAAAAGAAATTGATGGTGGGATTGAATATAAACCGTTTTGTCCTTTCAATACGTCGGGTCGGTTCGGGTTACTGCCATTTTGGACCTATAAAACCCCATCGATGGTTCATAAGTCAGTCAACTGGGACCGTCGTTTACATCTAGACTTAGAAAATTGAAGGGACATACCTGTGATCTACAGATACCATAGACCGATTGATTCAATGATGGCCCGTCGATTGGGTATGTAGACCTGTGCACCAGACCATTTTTCTGCAGAATATTATTTTGGTCCATGCATGTAACACCCATTAAGCTATTATTTTTGTGTTTTTTCTAGGAACTTTTGAGACATGGACCCTACACTAATCTCTACACAACAGTAGCACTCATGAATGAATGAAATGATATTAAAAATAAAGCAAAATACGATAATACTACTATTCCTACAAAGAAAATAAAAGCTATCGTTGGGTAGAGGCTACACCATGGGTTGCCTCCCAAGAAACGCTTGATTTAAGTCACTTAACAACGTAGGCTCGTTGAATACTAAGACTTCATCAAAGTAATAGGCTTCACCCAATTAATGGATACTTTCTGCATGCCCATGTAGATGTTAATCCTTTTCCCGTTGACTGTAGTTTTGCACCCTCCTTATTCTCCAACTCAATTGCTCCGTGTGAGAACACTTTGGTGTTGAGGAATGTCTTTGCCCACTCGGATTTGAGTTTTCCCAAAAACAAGCATCTCCTAGAGTTCAATAGAACCACCGAATCACCAACCACAAATTCTCGCTTTTAAATCCTTTGGTCGTGGTACTTCTTCATATGCTATTTGTAGATAGCTTAACTTTCATAGGCTTTGAGGCGAAACTCATTAAGGTCATTCAGCCCATTGAATCTTTGTTTCACTGCTTCATTCCCATCCATCTTCAATTTCTTCATTTCCCACATTTTTGTGCTCTAACTTGAGTGGAAAGTTACAAGCCTTCCCAAATACAAGTAGGTATGGATAAATAACACTGAGAGTATTGTATGCAGTCTCGTAAGCCCAAGAGAAACATCAAGCCTTATTGGCCAATCTGTTCTATTAGCATTCACCGTTTTTGCCAAAATTTGCTTGATCTCTCAATTTGACACCTCAACTTACCCACTAGTCTGTGGATGATTAGGAATAGCCACATTGTGGAGAAACCCATATTTCTCCAATAGCCCATTGAACAACTTATTACAAAAGTGAGATACACCATCACTAATTATGGCCCTAGGAGTGCTAACTCTTGAAAATATATTCTTTTTCAAGAACGCAAGAACACTCTCTCCTTCATTGTTAGGATGTGATATAGCTTCCACCAATTTAGACATGTAGTCAGCCGTCACAAGTATATACGTCATCCAATAAGAAATCACACACGGGCCAATAAAATTAATGCCCCATAAATCAAATAACTCAATCACCAGAATAGGATTTAACGGGATCTCTTGCCTCTTACAAATTCCTCTATCTCGGTGGCACCGATTATATGATTTGGAGAACTGGTGATCATCTTGATGAATGGTTGGAAAATAGTACCCACAGTGTAAAATCTTATGAGCATTCTGAATACCACTATGGTGCCCATCTACATGCGATGAGTGACATGCCTCCAAAACACTCAACATCTCAACTTCCAATACACAGCGACAAATAATCCCATTGGCACAACTATTATATAAGTAAGGCTCATCCCAAAGAAAATTTTCAAATCATACATTAACTTCTTCCTGTGATGGTTTACAAGTCCGAAGGAACTATATTGACAGCCAGATAATTCGCAAAATATACGAACCATGCGATCAAATCTTAGGAATTGTCTAATACAGGTTCATCAGGGAATGCATCATTAATTTCGGCCTTTTCTCCCACTTCACTCATAGATTCATCCTCTAACATAGACAAGGATCGACAATTTGATTTTCAGTCCCCTTTCTGTGCTTTAGTCAAACTCTTGTAGTAGTAGCACCCATCTATTCAACCTTGGCATCGCATCCTTCTTCACTATTAAATGCCTCAACGCGGAGTGTTCTGTATGTACTATGACCCTCGTACCGAGCAAATAAGAGAAAAATTTACGAAAGCAAACACCACCGCAAGAAGCTATTGTCTGGTCACCGTGTAGTTCTTTTGAGCTTCATTTAGGGCCTTACTTGCATAGTAAATGGGGTGAAGGATTTTATCCCTTCTCTCTGCCAATACCACACCAAAAGCAACCCCACTAGCAACACACATCACCTCAAATGGTTTATTCCAATCTTGGGAAATAATAATGGGTGAAGACACAAACATCTCCTTCAACTCTCCTATCGCTTTCAAACAGGATTCATCGAAATAGAACCTAAATTCCTTCTCGAGTAATTTGCACAAAGGATATGCAATTTTCGAAAAATCCTTGATAAACCTCCGGTAAAAACCCACATGTCCAAGAAAACTTCTCACAACTTTTAATCAGATTGGTGGAGGAAGCCTTTATATAACTTTGACTTTAGCTCGATCAACCTCTATCCCTTTCTCCAAGATGAGATGACTCAATATTATACATTCTTTCAACAAAAAGAGATATTTTTTCCAATTAAGCACTACATTAAAATCCTCACACCTATTGAGCACCTCAGCAAAATTTCTCAAACACTAATCAAAGGAGTCTTCAACCATAGAGAAGTCATCCATGAACACCTCAATATTGTCTTCCACCATATCTAAGAATGTCGACATCATACATCACTGGAAAGTGGCTTGTGCATTACACAACCCAAATAACAATGTTTTGAATGTGAATGTCCCATAAGGGCAAATAAAAGTAGTTTTATATTGATCCGCAGGGGTAGTAGAGATTTGATTGTAAATCGAATAGTCATCAAGAAAACAATATCACCCTTTTCCTGTAAGTCAATCTAACATCTGAACCATAAAGTGAATCGGAAATGGTCCTTCTCAGTCCATGCATTCGACTTCTGGTAATCCATACAACTCTCCATCCAATCACTAGCCACATTGGTACTAGGTTGTTCCTCTTTTTAGGCACCAATGTCATCGCACCCTTTATAGGCACGCACTGACCAAGGCACACCCAACTATTGTCTTCAATAGGATAAATGACTCTGGCATACAACAACTTCATGATCTATTTTTTCACTACCTCTTTCATAGGTGAATTCAACCTTTTTTGGTGCTCAATACTTGGTTTTGATTAAGCATGAGGTTTATTTTGTGTGAACGAATACAGGGGAGAATCCTAATAATGTCTGCAACAGTCAAACCAATGGCTCGTTTGAACATCTTCAAAACCTCTACTAAACAAACTACTTGTTGCCCATTTAAATCCGCTACAATTTTCACCGACAAAGTGTCATCTCGACCCAAGAAAACATACCTCATATGAGTTGGTAAAGGCTTATGCTTTAATTTTGGAGCCTCCTAAATAGATGGTTTCGCAGGTGGAGACTTGCGATACTTCATATCTAACTCCAATTTCTTTGTTTTGGATTGATATTTGTTTCGTTCAAGTACAGCCACTAAAGACCCATAATCTTCAATACCATTACTCTAAAAATTCATGATCATTGCTTCTAGTGCCTCGATGCCTTGTCGCTTTTATAATTGTACCTCGGATATACTCTCAACCAAGTAGGAAAGAGCATATACTGCTTGGATCTCACCACTCTTCTTCATTATTCAACCTAAACTTCATCTACCCATTTCAATATCAGCCAATGCATGCCCGGTGGCAAGGAATACCTACCTAGAATAAAGGGAAAAAAAAAACAAACCTCATAGTCAAGAATCACCAAATTTGAAGGAAATATAAATGACTCAACTTTCACAAGTATATCATGGAGTGCACCAATGAGCCTCTTTAGTGTTTGATCGACCATCAGTTACCGCATCGTAGTAGGCTTTGGGTCACCCAAACCTAAGATCATATAAATGGAAAGACGCGTCAGGTTTATGTTTGCACAAAGATCTCATAGTGCTTAGGGAAATGTACTAACACGATTGTACATGGAATGGTGAAAGCGCAATGATCTTTTTTTTTTTTGCACAAGAGACATTGTAGCAATACAACTACAATGCTGCATTCTGTCATCATCCTAAAAACTCACTGATCCTTTCTTTATCCCCATATCTGTCATAAACTTAGCATAACCGGGCATTTGTTCAAAAGCTTCAATCAAAGGGAAATTGATGGAAAGTTAAATCAACATATTGATAAATTGTAGATATCTACCATCCTTAGTCTTGTTTACTAATTTCTGAGGGAATAGATGTGGAGGTCTTCTAATGGAGACCACTTTTTGAGAGACCTCTGGTTCTATGACAGTGTTGTCAACCAACTATCCACCAGCATCTACAATCTCTTTGTCTTTTCTCCTATCATCTTCTACCACAGACGGCATAGGTGGATCAATGGTTTTCTTACACGCTCGAGTAGAGACTGTCATGCAATGCCCATCATTTTAAGGATTTTGGATGGTTTTTTTGGAACAGTGCTAGGTTGTCATGGATTCACAGTAGTAGATAATTGAACAATTAGTAGATTAAGATTCTTAATAAAAATCACATGTGCATCCACCTTCTGCGAAATATTAGATAAATCACCTATCATCTCCTTAGAATGCTCATCAGTAGCATCAAATTTCCTCATCATATTTTATAGCATATCTTCAGCTAGCGCCATACTACCTCAACCGTTCCTAGGGGCAACTACCCAATTATGTGGGGGAATATAGGGGGCCTACTTTGATCATTCCTATTACAATAATTACCCTGATTGATGTTGTCACAGTTGTAATTTCCACCTCAAACGTATTCACCCTCTCGATTGTAGTTACCATAGTTTCGACCTTAATTTCCTTGACCTAGGTGCCAATTCTCTTGATTGGATCTTTTGGAATTTGGTCGCAAATCCCTTTTCTACTTATTCACTACATAAACATATTCTTCATAATAGTACTCATCTCCAAGCCATGTTGTTGCGAGATAGCTTCTTCAACTTCTCTGTGATCTCCGTATATGTGCACTTTCCATAGGAACCCCCCGCAATAGTGTTGAGTATTGATTTATTGTTATCACCTTGACCCTGATATAAATACTCCTTCAACGAATCATTTTAGATGTGGTGGTTTGGGAAGCCTCTCACGAATGCAATAAATCTGTCCAAAGAGCTACTCACTGAATCCCCAGCTACTGCCACAAAGTTGTTCACTTTATGTTGGTGGTTGAGCTTCTTGGACACTTGGTAATACGTTGCCAAGAATGCATCTCTCAACTAATTCCATATATATATATATATATATATATATATATATATATATAGAGAGAGAGAGAGAGAGAGAGAGAGATAGATATCATTATACATAGTTAAAGTCCGTAGACTCTTTTGTCATCCTAGATTGAATATTCTAATAGTACCTTAGGGACATGGCCTTTATGACATAATACTTAAGTAAACTTATACATAACTTTTATATTAAATACCTAACTTGGAAATCCTTGGACTTAAGGAATCCTTTCGTTGAGCTTGAGGATCACATATCAAGACCTTCACCTTAGAGACCTTCTTTAATCATCCATAACCCATACATTGTGTATAAAGTAGAGAAGAATGGAGTTAGTACACGAATGCACTAAGTATAACAACCATGCAAAAGCATGCATTTAAAAGAGACATTTTACTTGATATCATATTTCATGTCTTTTGTGAAAACTTCATAAAATCTTTATACAATAACATTTATATCATTTAAAACTTCATATTGACATATTCAAAGTCACAATATCGTATATAATCACACATAGAATTTAAGCCATATTTGAGGTCACTTTACAGTGAGCTATTTGCCTTAATAGTGAGCATTTTTCCTTTAACAGGGAACATCTTTTATTTAACTTCTTAACCTCCAAGTAACCCTCTAGTGATACTTGGTGAAATGCATTACCTTAAGGCCGTAGGGGTTCATTCATACGACTTACATAAGCTAAAACATACCATCAAAGAAGTAGAATACATCAAAGACACATTTAATTCAATACCATAAGAATATTACTGTAAGCTACATCATGTTTCTCATATACTACTTCATTTCACATGAATTCCTTATACGGCCTTCATCATATAGTCACCTAGACCAACATGGTGCATATAGTACAAGACCCTATAGTATAGATCTATTAGGACTACAACCATGAACTTTATTACAAAAAGTAGACAATTACTACAAATACATACATAAGCAACATATACATAGAGACATGCATTAGAACACCTTCGTAGGACTTCCCTCAAGAGTCACTTGTGCAATGCATATGTGAATTTGCATCCCCCCACCTACACTAATCAACTAACCTTAGCATATCCTAGTTAGAGTCCTTAATTTACTTCCATCGTCCATTTTACTTTATGGAAACTATAGCCTTAACCGACACTAAGAGCATGGGAGCTAAACATTGAATTTGGTGTTGTAGAGCCTTACACGAATGGAAGGTGTTCCTACCTAGCCAAGATAGGACATTAACACATGCTAGCATACTAGTGGATTCACTTGCTAGATTCTATGTGGCAAGCATAGTTATGGAACTTGGAGGCATATATGTGAAAACCCATTTTATACCAAATGGGGCATCGTGATTGTTCACTTTTGGAAACCCTCTTTAAGCCTATTGAGGCATTGTAGTTATCCACCTCATGAGGATTATGGTGACCTACCTTCCTGCAATGGGAAGGGACACCCCTCACTTCAAGTTCACTCGGTGCTAAGCTAAGTTCCCTTTATTGAAAAGCCTTTTATTAACTTTACCTTATAAAATTAGGCTTAGGAGAGTCATCCCCTCATATGCTTAGATCATAGTTCATATATGAGAATTCATTAACATATATCATGTGATAAACCCTTTCACATAGACATATCATATGTAAGCACTTATATGTGAGCAAACCTTTTACATAACACCTTTATACAACACATATTCAATCATTTACTTCATTCATGCATATGTGTAAAAGTGAAACTATATGAGCCATGCTTCCATATAAACACATTTAGACACTGGTATAATCAGACTTCATCGTACCACATACTTCGCATTATAGCATATAAGACATATTAATAACATGTTCATACATTCACTTTCATGTACATAGAAACCAAACCTAGGAACTATCCTATCAAGGTGCACATGTGCAATTGCATAAACAAGGTCCCATACCCTTGCCCATATTATTACACCTATCAAGTCATCCCAGTTAGAGTGAATAGATAACATACTTCACATACATTTACCTTTCATGCGTAGTAGTAGACATCTAGTGAGTATGAGATCAACCTTTCATAAGACACCATGACCTTTTACTACAATGTAAGCATACATAATGTGTGAGTGTGTGTATACATTGGTCAACATGATCACATAATGGCTATCAATAAAACCTTGAGGCATCCACTCTCTTAAGACCACAATGCACAACCAAGTATAGAACACACAATACGATTTAGCATCGGAGGCAAGGTAACTTCATATTACACTTTGAGACTCCTAATCTTAGCTATTCACACATTCATATAGGGGTACATAGGTAAGGGATCATTAATAATTTATACTCATCTAATTCAGAACGTAATCAAACCCCAAGACAGTCATACACATGCATACACAAATGGCCATAAAACCTGGCTCACAACTATAATAGGAAACTAGGCAATAGGCTTTACATTAGGTGATCATAACCAACACATATTCGTAATAAAATTTGCCTTCAAGGCCACGATCACATCACATATATATTAACAATAAAGTAAACAGCACCACCATAAGTGGACCATACCACAAAATGCCATACAAGGCTTCATGAACATTACTATAGAGAATTAGAGGAATAGAAGAGTAGAGCAATTCTTACAAATCTTTTAGCCTTTCGTATTCATTGACCATTGTTACTATTTCGTCAAAAATTCCAGTATAGGTAAGTATCTAAAGTACAATATTCATATATGAGGACATCCATGAGATACTACAAGACTAAGCTACAAACTAGTACAACACATCACCAACATACTACAATGTACAACAACATAGATCTTTAACCCGATTTACTTTCATTGATCATCAATAACATTTTTAGAACAACATACATGTATGGTAGTAGCTAAGGAGATCATTGATCCACATGAATCACTTATATACAATTCATTAATGGCATCCGAGTAAGGCAGTAGATACAATTATTCCTACACGATTGAATCCCACATTCATGCAAAACAAAGGCAAGGTTACAATGATTGTCATACTTAAGAATAATTAAGAAGTAGAGATCAAGTTCTTAAAGCATCAATCCATATTGATTCAATATTACATAATTCCTAATCAATTCACGTAATTGGCAGTAGATACAAGTAATTCAGCAAGCTAGAATCACAATTCAATTGATATTCATTCAAGATCATAAAGCCCATACTCAGGCTAAAACGATGGTTTGAAGGGATCACGGGTCATCAGGCAATTGGATTAAAATTCATGTTACAATAAACATGTTAACTTCAATTCATCATAAGAAAACCGTAAAAAACGTTTTGAGATAAAACCCATGGCTAGATTGAAGAAGAAGATAGTTGATCATATTTTCTCTTTGAAAACTTTGAGAAGAACTCTCTAGATGGAAGATTAACTATAGATGAAGGATGACCATACCTTTATCTATTATAAAACCTCTAAATCTTGATGAATAATCCATACAAAAAACTATCTCCAAATTGTTCTTGAGCTTTACCTTCAATGGACGTTTCTAGAGAGAATTGGTTTTGGAGGGAAAGTGTATTTTGAGTGCATAGGATTGGGAATGAGTTGATGACGTTTTAGATCCCTTAAATACACCCAAACAGAACTAAAAAAACCTAGTAGGGTCAGGTTAGGACGTGGGGTGAATTTCCCATTCACCACTTTAATTAAACAGTGCGCAAGCACTGACACAAAGCTTGCATCGACAGACCCAATGACGGGCCGTTGGTTTATCGACGGACCTTTCTATGCCTTCTGTCGTTTGGTTCTAAAGCTTTCATGTGTCCAAACCTTCTCCAGGCTAAGTTCCTATCGACGCCTCCCCATTAAAGGGGTGTCATTCACCAACGGGGCGCCATTTGAGCTCGTCGATTGACACTGCCAAGGCATTGTCTCGACAGCCTTTGAGTCTTTATTGTGGGCCCTTGTGAGGGGCCCTTGGGAATTCATACCCAGGAATTTACAATGTAAATATGAACCTTAGCATGTTGCATACCTTCCACATTACTTTCACCCAAAACAATAAATGGAACACGTCCAAACATGCTATGCACCATCAAGACACACATATGCATGTCTCAAGACTAACTTTCGTACGTCTAGGATGTTCTTGGACGTTTGACCTCCAAACCTCATGTAAATAAATACAATGCCTATAAACATTATTATCAATCATGTAAGGACTTCATAAGGTCATTACACACACATAAGCACATAAAAACACATAAAGCCCCATAGGTATCTAGTCGTCAAACATCTTGGTCATCCCTTGAGGTTTGACTTCCAAATGACTTCAAATCACCCGAAAATACATTAAAACACTTTATTAATATGTTAACAAAATTATAAGAACAATTAAGTCTCTACAAACCCTAACTCATTTTGGGGATCTTACACCACAACCCTAGTTGTGGATATAATTACCCATGCAAGCAAGATCACAATTCATAATTTTTAAGGAAGATATCATGAACTTACGTCAACAATAAGAATAAACCCAGAAAAGCAACTTGAAATTGCAAGATAAATCTTCAAACCAAATCTGGAAATTGAATTATTGCCAAGGTTCGCAAAAACCAATCTCCAAAACAAAAAAATAATAATACTAACAATGTCTAAACCACCAAAATGAGTTTTTAAAGCCTATTTATAGAAAACATTGTCCTAATTTAAAATAATGGAAATGAGGAAAGTTTGTGCAAAAACGCGTCATTGATCGACAACCTAAGGTCCGTCAACTAACTCTGTCACTCCAGACTTAGAATATTTTTCTCTCCTTCAGATTGGCACCTTCTATGAATCAATCGAAGGAACAACATCATGGTCCGTCAATTCTCCTACAATCTGTGGATGCCCTCCATCGCTCTATCCTTAGAATTTCTCCAACTTCGGGTACTTGAACTAACTTAGATCAAATTAACGTTTTTCTAGTACGGTCTTTCTATCCTTTCCATAGTTCCACACTTCGTCACATTTACCTGAGGTTTTCTATTTGTCTGTACTGCAATCGACGGTCACCACTTATGGACGGTCGATTGAACGACGAGTTGTTGATGGCCTTCGTAGGTCGTCTTTCTGCACTATTTCAACTTCATTCTTTGTTTTATTCTGGAAATATTTGTTGCAAACAAAAAAAATTGTTTAAACTACTACAAGAAGGGATCTAGACACACACAATTGTTAAGCAAAAAGCATTGAAAACACCGTAAAACCACGGTACATCATCCCACAATGATCACCTTCATCAAATAAGATTAGGGTTCATCAAGGAATTAAAATGAAATTATATTATAATCATTGAAAAAAAAAATTAAACATAATTGAATGTTATTAACTACATTGAAATAACAATCAAGCCCTACCCACAACGCATTCACAACCTTAGATAGATTGGGGTATTTGGATTCACAATTGGAGTATTTTCATGGGGGATCCATGGTTTGAATAACCCATTTATAAATAATATTCACATACATCACTTAAATTCCCTAAACCAAGCTTGAATCCATGGTGAATTCGACTATAGTTGTTGCCGTCATCCCTTCTCTTCGTCTTCAATTCTAGAGAGATGGTGAAACGCGAAGCTGTTTTGACAGCCTTTTAACCAATAATTGGGGTCCTCTTCAAGGAACTGCTGGGTGGTCCTTGGGAGGTCGTACCCAAATGTTTAACCCTTAATTATGTCCATCTATTTATAGGAACCATTCATATTTATTTTAACCTTCATACAACACTTCACAAGTTTACTACAAAAACCTAGAACACACTAGTTAATATCACTAGTTCAACTTACAAGTTTCCAAGCGTTATAATCGTTTCTTAACATTTGACCTCCAAACTCCTTAACGGAACTTGCATAACTATTTTAAATCATTTAAAATAGTTTTCAACTATAAACTGACATGTGCGTCTCTAGTTTCACCTACATACTTCCATTAGACAATACCTAGGTTTTACTAGGTTCTATGGATATCCCTTAGGAACATTTGTTCGCGTATGACACTTTAAACACTTTATAAAGCCTAAAATATAAATTATCAGAACATTATGCATGAATTATATCTAATGCACATATTCAAGAAAGAATACACACATATAATGCAACTCAAAGGATTGAGAACTACTTTTACCAACCAAATATGCATCAAGCTTTATATTTACTCATTTTTAAGGAGGAACTAACATCTCCTAGCTAAAAATGCTCAACAAATACACTTGGAGCCTAAAATACAAATTACTTCTTATAAATCATTTATCATTGAGAAAATCTTTCAACTCAAAACTAGGGAATAATCATAAATAAATCATGAAGTCTATATGCAAGTCCTTATAAATGCACTACAACATAAGGAAACAATGCATACTAGTCATTTTTAACAACACCTAAGCATTTTCATGATCATGCATATAAGAAAATCATGAGAACACATAAGACAAACAATAACCCAATAGATAGGCCCACTTTCCCCCACATATGGGCAAGCCTAATCAAACTTCTCTAAACATCATATTGTATAAAATAAATTCAAAATCCAACATAAAAATTCATAAATACATTAAATGTGGAAATTTACTAAAGCGGAAACATATACCATAATGGACATGAGGAGATCACTCTTGATTTGCTCTGGATTAGAGAGCTTAAAACTTATTCTTCTTTTGAGGCTCCACATCCCCCACTATTAGAGGCATCTTGCTTACCATAACTACTTGTAACCTTATCCTTAAGTCAATCTAACTAACACAACTCATAATCTTACATGATCCTAGCATCCGGTACTAAACTTATCATAGTCACTACCCCTCTTAATGTGAAAATATGTAGTAATTCTACCTCATTCACATCAAGGATACCCAACAACCTTAACTCCCCATATGGAGCAACCCTATACTAACTCCTTTTAAGAATCACTTACATTTTACATCCTTCACCTAAGTTGATACATATATCATGGTGAATTACACTTCTACCCTTCATAGAGGAGTCTATTTACTCAACCTCATCTAGGCATTACTTAAACACCCTATTACACCAATCTATCAACATACTTTAAAAACTCATCATGACAAGGTCGGGTCCTACCAATAACTAAAAATAATGTCAGCATCACCTTATTAGGTAGGCACACTATCTCCCCCTTGATAATAAGCCCACTCAATCCTTCTAAACATCTTTATAACATAAAGGTAACAATGAAGCAACATTCATACTAATTACAACATCAAGCTCTGTAATATCAAAATCTACCAAGTCACAATAGCCATAATTAGCATCACAACCAACTTTTATCCCTCACTCCTAGAAACATAAATCCTTCTAACAATCATATGCTAAAGATCAAAAGATAAGGGATAAAAGAGAAAGGTTAAAGATATATGGAACGACTTGGAGAATGTAGAAGTGAGATTTTTCCTGAGCATCCAATAGCATACTATTCATGGAATGTGTTGCGACTCATCCCAATGAATAAGACTCAACTTAGACTTAGATCTTGACATCTTTATATTTTACAAAAACCTTATGCTTTAGTACCATGTTTGTCATGACCCGAGAGCACCCATAAGTCATAAAACGGTGTACTTGAGCCCGAAGGTGTCTCATACAAGACCTTAGAATAATCATAACATAATACCATCGAAAATATGGAAGAATTTAAAACTATAAGATATACAATTGAATTCATTTTTATAAATTGCAAACGGAAGTCTTTTGAAACTATTTTGTCTCAAAACCAATTATTTAGTACTCAAGAATAATAGTCTTCGGAGTGTAGCCGATACAAAGTCTTAAACATTAAAGTAAATGACATAAAGGTAAGTGGATGTCGTCCTAGAAGCTAGGAGGACTCACCAAGATCTTTAAACTTTCAAAGATTTTTGAAACTCTAGCCTCCAATAGCAACTCAAAGATCCAATCCTACATTTGGTTAGAATGCAGGAAATATGTGTTAGAACAAAGATACTAAGTAAAAAAGATAGTACAACATAATAAAAGCATCTCAAATGATTATTCAACATAAAATATAAGGTTAACAAATAATAACATGGTCATAACATAATTATCATAATCATATCATAGTCTCGAACATAAGCTTAATCTTAACATAAGTCAACATAAGACATAATTAATGAGCATAGGAGATAAGTCATAATCATATCAACATAATTGACCCTTGGTCATCCATATCATGATGAAACCATTCTGAAGTAACTTCAAAAGCATACAAGTGAAAGGAAAAAGTAACATCCCATAGTTTTACCTAACACAAGTATATCTTTTTAGTCATCTTAATCATAGTCTACATGCATGGTCTACTCTATAGCTTCTCTATGCCATAAGGGCACCATACTTCTATGTAACCCCAGGACACACTTTTTCAATGCATGAAAAGTATCCCATACAACCCTTAGAACTAAGCATAGACTTGAAGTCATCATAGTATATCCACCATATTTGGGCCTCATTATTCACTTCACTCTGTTAACTTAAGAATATCTAACCTTTAGTCAATTGTAACTAGGAAAGTAAACTCTAGTTCAATCGTATGCCAAGGCACCTCTTTAGTTAACCTAAGTCATACTTTGTGCAATGCAATCATAGAATCCCATACTACTAATAATGTTAAGCATTGCATTTAGTCCTACTGCTAGTTTTTCTTTGTTTTGAACCTAGTTATTTTCTTTATCTTTAGAACCCTATGAGGTACTCTCTCTCAAGAACATCTGAGTTCATTACTATATTGAATCATGGGAGATACTTCTTTTACAATGTCTAAGTTCCTCCATCACATGGACCCTATGAGATGCTATCTTAAGAATGTTATATTCCACCAATAATTTTGAACACTTTGAGATACCACTTTTGGTATGTCTAACTTCATCTACACTCGTGAACTCTATGAGTTACTTCCTTAAGTAAATCTAAGTTCATTATGCTTTAAACACTATAAGATGTCTTTTAAGTGTGTCTTAGTTCATTAGATATGGAGATCTCCATTACAAACCTTAACTCAACTAGGTGAAGGATCTCACCTCATGAGACCTAACTTTGGGAAAATCCACAAATTACGATGTAAGAGTTCCCCCCTTTAACTTGGATAGTCCTCACATCAACTAGGTGTGGCTCTTCTTTCTTCATGGAGTCTGACCCTATATTGTGTGACACTCCCTCTCATTTACAATATTCAACTGTTGACAAGAATACACCCCAAGGTTACTTGTTAACCCTTGATTAGCACTCAATCCATGTTCAGCTGATTCGAAAATTAGGTTAGGTTAGTAAAGGTCATTCACCAAAATCAAACCTATTTGAGTTATATTCTCTTTTATCCTTTACTCTCAAAGCCTTAGCATCACTAAGTAATCACATTAGCCTTACCCTAAATCCCTAGCCATCATTATCACAATTCCTAATTTATGGTTTGTTTCTTAATCTCTTCTTTACACCAAGATTCCATGGTGATTTGATCACATCTCTCATTACTTGGTGATTCATGTCTTAATTGATCATATAGGTAAAATTCTAACGTTATAAGCTAAGATAATTCATATTCAATCAAGTATATGTTAATACATGTTTAGATTATCCTGACTAAGATCAATTAATATTCAGTACAATTTAAATAGGAAGATTAATTTACAACATTCAACCTTGCCTACAATGGCCTAAACCCACAATGATCACCTTTATCAATTTTTATTAGGGTTTATCAATGAACTCAAATGAAATAATAATATAATAATTGCACAAACATAATTCAAATATAATTGAATGCTATCAACTACATTGGAGTCATAATCAACCCCTACCCACAATGCAATCACAACCTTAGCTAGATTGGGGTATTTGGAATTCACAATTGAAGGATTTCTATGAGGAGTCCATGGTTGGTGTAAGACCCCAAAAATTACATAGGTGAAATATATCCTAACATGTTTGTATTGATGTTATAAGATCCTAAATAGGTCTAATATATTGTATTGAGGCAGTGTCTAGGAATTTAGGTGCATTGGAAGTCAAAAGTCAAGTGACGACCAAGACGTTCGACAACTAAGTCATCTAGGTGCCTCATATGTTATTTTATGTGTTATTGATGATCTTATAAGGTCCTTAATTGAGTTATTATATCATATGTAGGCAGTGTGTCAAGTTTCATGGAGTTTGGAGGTAAAACGTCCAAGAATGTCCATGACGTTCGAAAGATGTGCCTTGAAACGACCTTGTATGTCTAACCATGTTTCATCGAGTTTTATGTCTTAGTTTTTGATGAAATTCATCTTTGAGGTGCGAAACTCGTATACGGGCATGTTTGGGTTGGATACATCAAGGAAAAATCCCCAAGGACCACTCAAGGGTCCTTGAGGAAGGACCCAAAGTGATGCCCAAGACTGCCAAAGACAGCCCAACCAATGGCTGGCAATCGACGCCCAGTGGGTCAGTCGACTCCCCGTTGGTGGTGGATCATCGATTGGGATTTAGTCTTGGGAGAGGAGATTCCAAAAACAAGCCTCAGTCCCAGACCACGGACCAACAGGATGGTCCGTTAGTCAAGGGATGGGCTGTCCATGGACCTACCGTCTGTGAAGTTGTGTTACGCGCAGGTTCTCTGTTATGTTGAAGGGGAAAGTTGTAATTTCACATTACTTGCAAATACAAGGTTTGGTGGTTCCAAAGGGGTCTTTTGGGTATTTTAAGTGAGTAAAGTCTTAAACACATTGAAGACTTCATTCTTCTAAATCAAACCCCCAAATTCCTTACAAATTCCTTTTGACTCTTTGAAGTCAAAAGTCAAGAAAGATCTTGGTGGGATGAATTGGGTGGAGATTGTTCATCAAAGTAAATAATTATCTCATAAAGGTATGTATTTTGATCCTTGAAACTCTCTTCATCAAGGAGCCCCAATTCTAAAGATGTTATCTAAAGTTTTCAAGATGAATATTCCAAATTTCATAATTCTATCATGGGTTCTTGCATTATTGCTTTCTAAACATTGAATAATAGTTTAATTGATAATCTATTGATGATTTTGACATAAATTACCTATGAACCCATTAATTTGATGAAACCTAGTTTTTGACTAAGTTATGGGTTACTTGATATTGACTTATTGTATATGAATTATGGTGTAGATTTATATGGGCTACCTAATGAGGTAATAATTGTATTCAAGTGATATCTAGGTTGTATTATATTTATTAATTTACATTGAATGGACCTAGTTCATTGATTATTATAGTTTTTATGTTGAATTGATGTTCATGGCCATTGGTACGGGCCTTATGATATTGAATTGGATGATTTAGCATCGAATTGAGGTGTTGAGGATGCAACGGTTTTATGCTGTCCTATTTCATTTAATTTGATGTTGTTTATACACTAATTCTATTGTGATTTGTATTGTCCACTTATGGTGGCGGTGTTATGTGTTTTACTTGAAAATTGATGTGGCCTTGTCGGCGTTACTTTATGCAATATGATGATCATGAACTTCTCATCACTACTTGAAAGTAATATGTATATATTTGTATTTTATTATGTGAAGTATGATGATATCAATCTAAATGTTAAGCAATGTGAAGTCATATATGTGTTTTTGTATCAATGCTAGTTAGGTGATCATGCTAGACTATGACTTTGACCTTGTGTGTATAGTCTTAGGGTTGAGTCTTGGTTATTTATAATTGACTATATAAGTCTATGTTGATCACATTGATGATGTTATTATAGTGTATAGGCTTACTTGAAGATGATATGGTTATATTTATGTGTTCTAGAATGGCATGTATTATAAGTAAAGTTGAAGTACGTAGTGTCTTGTCTTGGTTTACTTGTGTCCATTACTTTATGTATATATGATTATGAATATGTGATTTGTTGACTTAGAATGTTACATCTCTTAGTCTTGAATGTATGAGTGCCATGTGAACTTAAGTGAAGTTAAATGGGTCTTTTCTGTGAAACCTTGAACCTAGTGGTAATGTTATGAATGTTGAAGTCGTAAGTCGTAACGGTATTCTTCAAAGTAATGGAATGATTAAATTAAGGTTAATTGGAAGAAACAAAATCATATTAATCCTAAGGAAAGTTATGGAACCTTTTTGCGTGAACCTTAAGTGTGAATTACTCTATGATAAAGAAGGCTAGCACTGAGTGAGTATGATAAGGGAAGTAGTTCTAGTGAAGAATGAGACTCGATTTCAAAGCATGCCCTTCATATTCCTTAACCATGTGCCTACATGGGATGTGTCTAAGTTCTACCATTGTCAAGTAGAACACCCTCATCGTAGTAGGTTAGAAGACAAGATTCCATGTCTAGCTATCATGGTCAATGTATGTTATTGCCTATTCTCATCATGTGGGATACGTACTAGCATTAGAGAACTTCTATGATGTTTAGATTGTGGTATGGGACGCTATCTAGACATTGCACAATAGGCTTTGAAGGTGTTAGTCAGAGTCCCTAAGTCTTGTCCAAGACCATTACATGAATGTCCTTTATGTGTGGAATGTCTCCTAAATGAAATAATGAATTTAAAGACTTAAGTTAAGTAAGAAACTATGTTAATGGAATAAGTACTTATCTATAGTAGTTAAGGGTTTTCTAGTTAAAATGTGAAGGGGGCATATGAATGGTCACTTTGTATATTACCTAGATCAGTCTTAAGAATTACTCTAGTTAGGGAAGATATAGATATTGTGGACATGATCCAAACTTAGGAAGTCTTAAGAATTATTTAAGTAGTCTTGAAGAGGACAATATTGGATATTATCTTCTTGATGTACTTAAGTAAGTCTTCTGATAGACTTTGATGAGCAAATGTCATATTATCTATGTATTGATACTTTGATGTCTTGTAAATGTGTATTTGACTTAATAAAGTGTTCTTGAGGGTCATTTAGGTATGCTTAGGGAGGTTGTATGGGGGTCTATATTTGTGTTTCTTAAGTAGGTCTTAGGATAGCTTTTAGTGAGAAGACTACACGTTAAGAAGTATTTAGAAGGAAGTAGAAGCACTTCACTGTAACAGTGAATTATTTCACAGTACAATGGAAGTATCTTACTGTAAAGTGAGCTCGAAAATGTGAATAATTGGATAAATGTTATCTTATGTGTTCTAAGTTGTTAAATGTTGTTCTTATGAATTATAAAATTATTTTTAAATGAAAAGATGCATATTTCTAATAAATGTCTATTTTCATGATTATTATGCATTATACAATACTTAGTACATGTGGTTGTACTAACTCCATGCTTTTATCTATCTATATTGGTATTGAGAGGTGAGGAGCATTTGGAAAGGAAGACTTGGGCCGTAGCATCGTTAAAGAGAAGTTGAAGTGTTTCCTCATTTGACCCGAGGTCATATATTTCTTTTATGTTTTTTGTTAGATGTATTGTAATAGACTAAGTATTTCTATATTAGTATTGTGTATGGGACGTGTCCCAAGTATCCCCGTGTCATTAAGTCTGATGAGATTGAGACTTAGTATTTCCTATGACTTTATATGAAAGAGATTTTTAAAGACTATGATATGTTTTGTTAAAAGTTTTAATTCCGTACTGTTTTTTACTATGTTTATGAGATGAATGATATGTAAGGTCTTGTATAAGACCTCCGAGAGGTCAAGTAAGTTGGTTTCTATCCTAGATTGCCCCTAACTTCTAGGGCTTGGTTTCGGGATGTGACAAGCTTCGTATCAGAGTATAGGTTGTGAAAGTAGTATTAGGAATCAAAAAGTCTCAACAAGTCACGTCTAGTAAAGTATTGACAATCGGTTTGAGTCGTGACACATCTATGGGAGAGAGGCTATAGGATGATAGAGTTTCCCTTCTTTTTTATTCCTATGTCGTGCCATAGAGTAAAAGTTATGAGTACTCTTTTCTTATGTTTTTCCTTGTGTTTCTAAGAAGATTGATACGAGGAGGACACCGTCTAGGAGAGTTGAGGAGAATGAGGTGCAAGAAGAGATTCCTCAAGTTGAGGAAGTTGAGAAAGGTGCTCAGGGTGATCAATACCCTAATGTGGGTTGAGGTGATGATGTCCCAGAGTTGAGTAATAGGGATATTAGAGAGTCTTTGCTTGCTTTGGCCTTAGTCGTGACTACTCAAGTGAATTTGAATATGGTGCCTAAGGTAAATGTTGTGGAGAACACTATGACATCTAGGTAAAGAGATTTCTTGAGGATGAATATTCCTATTTTTCTTGGCTCTATGTTTGGTGAGGACCCTCAAGAGTTCCTAGATGGGGTGTATAAGGTGTTGAATTCTATGGGAGTGACATCTAAGGAGAAGGCGGAGTTGGCTTCGTACCAATTGAGGGATGTTTCTAAAATATGGTACACTCAATGGAAGTATAATAGGACAGAGGAATCGGGTCCTATTGAATGTGAGGAATTTAATGAAGCTTTTTTTAATAACTACTTTCCCGTGAGAAGAGGGAAGTTAAGGTGAAGGAGTTTAGAAATCTTATACAAGGCAATATGAGTGTTGAGGAATACTTTTTGAAGTTCGCTATGTTATCCAATTATGCCCCTTCTCTTGTGTCTAATACAAGGGATGAAATGAGTCATTTTGTGATGGGTGTATCCGACTTAGTGAGGGAGGAATGTCATACCGCTATGATACATGATGATATGACCCTAGCTAGACTCATGGTGTATGCACACTCAATTGAAGAGTCTAAATTTAGGAGAACGGATAGAAGCTTAAAAAGGAGTGTTGCTACATATCAAGGGAAACCTAGGTTTAAGAAGAGGTCCCAAGGTCAAGAAGAACCTAAGAGTGTTAAGGCTAAATTGGAGGGAGGAGGTGGTTCTCTAAATGTCAAACCTACATGTGTCACTTGTGGCAAGAATGGTTCTGGTAAGGAAGGACATAAGGTGAGAGATTGTCCTATGATTTCTTCTAGAGGAAGATAGGTAAAGCATGTTACTCCTAGTGCTCCAAAGGATGATGCTCCAACACAGAGGCGTGTCTATGCACTCCAGACTAGAGGATCAACGCCGGATGAGAATGGTGATGATGATGAGGGTAGTCCTTGAATTTCTTTTAGTAATATGAGTTCCTTCTAAGTGGGGGAGAATGGTTAGTAGATGAGATATAATGATATAGAGGCATGTTGCATGTGCATGATGTTTTAGAAGTTTTTTTGAAATCGAATTTCATTAACTTCTTACATTGTGTATTTTATGAAACCATGATTATTTTGTAAGATGTATTATATGATGTTGCCTTTTATACTAGCATGTTCATATCATGAATTGCATAAATTTGCATTTTTTTAAAAAAATTTGCTCAAAATCACTGTAGCTTAGAAAACTGCTAGCAATTATGTTTTTGAGAGATTGAGTAATTGATTATTTGGTATAAAATTATTGTAATGTTGTTATAACTGATGTTTATGAGTAAAATATTGATTATAAAATTAATTTTTACTACTTGGAATGAAGCATGTGAGTTTGTAGCATAATGAGCTATAGGATTGTCTTCTAGTTTCTTGTTGTGTTGTGAATAAATTGACTATGTGAAATTGATGTTTTCTTCTAGGTTATGTTTTATATGGTATGGTCATGAGATTATAGTCAAATATCTATTCTTGGAAGTGTTTGGAGAGTGGCAAGTGTTATTCGAGGACGAATGTTGTCAAAGTGGGGGAGAATGTAAGATCCCAAAAATGACTTAGGTGAACTATATACTAACATGTAATTTTTGGTATTAGGTATTAAATAGGTCCAATATATGCTATTGAGGCAGTGTCTAGGAGTTTAGGTGCATTGGAAGTCAAACATCAAGGGACGACCAAGATGTTCGACGACTAAGTCACCTAGGTAAGTCATATGTAGTTTTATGTGTTTATGTGTGATTAATGAGGTTATAAGGTCCTTAAATGAGCTATTATAGTATATATAGGAAGTGTGTAAAGTTTCGTGGAGTTTGGAGGTCAAACTTCCAAGAACGTCCATGACATTTGAAAGATGTTCCTTGAAACGACCTTGTGTGTCTAAGCATGTTTCATCGAGTTTTTCGTTTTTTGGATGAGATTCATGTTAAAGGTTCTAATATAGTATAAGGTCATGTTTTGATTGGAAACGATCAGGAAAACATCCCCAAGGACCATCCAAGGGTCGTTGAGGAAGGACCCAAAGTTATTCCAAGGACTACCAAAGAAAGCACAACAAACGGTTGGCAATCGACACCCACTGGGTTTGTCGACGCCCTGTTGGTGGTGTCTCATCTATTGGTAGTTATTAATGGAGATAATATTCCAAAGACAAGCCTCAGTCCCAGACCACGGTCAAACAAGACTGTCCGTTGGTTAAGAGACGGGCCGACGATGGCCCTTCCATCTATGAAGCTCTGTTATGCGCATGTTCACTATTATGTTGAGGGGTTAAGTTGTAATTTCACCCCACTTACAAATAGAAGGTTTTGAGGTTAAGGGGTCTTTTGGGTATATTATGTCTGTATATAAGTCTTAAACACATTGAAGACTTCATTCTTCTAAATCAAAACTTGAAATCCCTTAGAAATTCCTTAAGACTCCATTGAAGTCCAAAATCAAGGAAGAGCTTGGTGTGATAAATTGAGTGGATATTCTTCATCAAAGTGAAGAGTTACATTCTTAAAGGTATGGATGTTGATCCTTGAAACTCTCTTCATAAAGGATCCCCAATTATCAAGAGTTATATTCAGTTCTACAATTTCAGATTGCCAGGCGCTATCAATGGTCCGTCGATAGGGTCTGTCATTGGACACTTAGAATTGTTTAAGTTTATCAAAAATGTCATAACTCTCATATCCAAATGATAGACGTGCAGAACGGCCCGTCAATCAACTGACGGACCGTAGTCCACTTTCATCATCTAACACTTGTAGTATCTTTTTAATATCTATGAAAACAAGTTTTCTAAATGAAACAACAGACGTACAGAACTGTCTACCGATCAATTGAAGGACCGTGGTCCACTTTCATCGTTTCAGACTTCAAGAATTTAAGCGTGAATCCAATAGACAAGCCCGACTAATGACTAGTGGGTTCAATGATGGACCCAATCAACAGCCCGTCCATTCATCGATGGTCCATCTACTTGTTCTCGTACTGTTCGCTTGAGACAGTTTTCATGCATTTTTTAAAGATCAACTTTTTGGAAAAAAAAATTCAAACCCACTGAAGTGTAGAAAAGTATTATAACACCCGCAATAATGTACTCGTCATTCCTAGAGTTTTTGTTTCACATAATTTGTGTTCTAATTCATCCAAATAACGAAAACCTAATTCAAAGTTTCTAAAACAACAGAGAAAGTCAAATTATAGGTAGACTAATAAGAGGCACAAGCACATTCTTTCATGCCGAGGGACGTAATACACGATTTATTAGCATGTAAGATCAATTAACTAAGTCCCTCAGTCAAGACCCACATCTAATTTTGGTTAACAACTATGAATGAGAATTCAGTGTGTAAATAAAATTGAAGTACCTTCAGTTCGTAGTGGTGTGGTTAAGATATGAACTTGAATAGTAGCCCACGCGCCCGAACATTGATCAGCGGCCGATGAACAATATGGAAACAAGAGAGTTTGGGAAGAGAGGGTTTGGGGAATTCAGGGGATATTGATTTTGGATTGATATGGAAGATGGGAGTATGATGGTGTGTGGGAAAGAAAATAAATAAAAGAACAAAAACGGTTTTGGAAGGAATTTTAAAAGAAATTGATGGTGGGATTGAATATAAATCGTTATGTCCTTTCAATACAGGACGCCCTCGGTGTCCGCCTGCCGTGGTCGGGTCGGGTCGGGTTACTACCATTTTGGACCTATAAAACCCCATCAATGGTTCATAAGTTAGTCAACTGGTACCGTCGTTTACGTCTAGACTTAGAAAATTGAAGGGACATACTTGTGATCTACAGATACCATAGACCGATCGATTCAACGATGGCCCGTCGATTGGGTATGTAGACATGTGCACTAGACCATTTTTCTGCAGAATATTATTTTGGTCCATGCACATGTAACACCCATTAAGCTATTATTTTTGTGTTTTTCTTGGAACTTTTGAGACATGGACCCTACACTAATCTCTACACAACAGTAGCACTCCTGAAAGAATGAAATGAGATTAAAAATAAAGCGAAATACGACAATACGACTATTCCTACAAAGAAAATAAAAGCTATTGTTGGCTAGAGGCTACACCATGGGTTGCCTCCCAAAAACGCTTGATTTAAGTCACTTAACAACGTAGGCTCGTTGAATAATAAGACTTCATCAAAGTGATAGGCTTCAGCCACATCATGGATACTTTCTCCATGCCCATGTAGATGTTAATCCTTTTCCCGATGACTGTAGTTGTGCACCGTCCTTATTCTCCAACTCAATTGCTCCGTGTGAGAACACTTTGGTGTTGAGGAATGTCTTTGCCCACTTGGATTTGAGTTTTCCCAAAAACAAGCATCTCCTAGAGTTCAATAGAAGCACAAAATCACCAACCACAAATTCTCGCTTTTAAATCCTTTGGTCGTGGTACTTCTTCATATGCTATTTGTAGATAGCTTAACATTCATAGGCTTTGAGGCGGAACTCATCAAGGTCATTCAGCCCATTGAGTCTTTGTTCCGCTGCTTTATTCCCATCCATCTTAAATTTCTTCATTTCCCACATTGTTGTGCTCTAACTTGAGTGGAAAGTTACAAGCCTTCCCAAATACAAGTAGGTATGGAAAAATAACAATGGGAGTATTTTATGCAGTCTGGTAAGCTCAAGAGCAACATCATGCCTTTTTGGCCAATCTGTTCTATTAGCATTCACCAATTTTTGCCAAAATTTGCTTGATCTCTCAATTTGACACCTCAACTTACCCACTTGTCTGTGGATGATTAGGAATAGCCACATTATGGAGAAACCCATATATCTCCAATAGCCCATTGAACAACTTATTACAAAAGTGAGAGACACCATCACTAATTATGGCCGTAGGAGTGCTAACTCATGAAAATACATTCTTTTTCAAGAACGCAGTAACACTCTTTTCTTCATAGTTAGGAAGTGATATAGCTTCCACCAATTTAGACATGTAGTCAGCTGCCACAAGTATATACGTCATCCCATGAGAAATCAAACACAGTCCAATAAAATTAATGCCCCATACATCAAATAACTCAATCACCAGAATAGGATTTAACGGGATCTCTTGCCTCTTACAAATTCCTCTATCTCGCTGGCACCGATTATATGATTTGGAGAACTCGTGATCATCTTGATGAATGGTTGGCAAATAGTACCCACACTGCAAATTCTTATGAGCATTCTAAATACCAATATGGTGCCCATCTACATGCTATGAGTGACATGCCTCCAAATCACTCAACATCTCAACTTCCGATACACAGCGACAAATAATCCCATTGGCATAATTATTATATAAGTAAGGCTCATCCCAAAGAAAATTTTCAAATAATACATTAAATTCTTCCTCTGATGGTTTACAAGTCCGAAGGAACTATATTGCCACCCAGATAATTCGCAAAATCTACGAACCATGCGATAAAATCTTAGGAATTGGCTAATACATGTTCATCAGGGAATGCATCATTAATTTCGGCCTTTTCTCCCACTTCACTCATAGTTTCATCCTCTAACATAGACAAGGATTGGCAATTTGATTTTCATTCCCCTTTCTATGCTTTAGTCAAACTCTTGTAGTAGTAGTACCCATCTATTCAACCTTGGCATCGCATCCTTCTTCGCTATCAAATGCCTCAACGCGGAGTTTTCTGTATGTACTATGACCCTCGCACCGAGCAAATAAGAGAAAAATTTCGAAAGCAAACACCACCGCAAGAAGCTCTTGTCTGGTCAGCGTGTAGTTCTTTTGAGCTTCATTTAGGGACTTACTTGCATAGTGAATGGGGTGAAGGATTTTATCCCTTCCCTCTTCCAATACCACACCAAAAGCAACCCCACTAGCGTCACACATCACCTCATATGATATATTCCAATCTTGGGAAATAATAATGGGTGAAGACACAAACTTCTCCTTCAACTCTCCTATCGCTTTCAAACAGGATTAATCGAAATAGAACTTAAATTCCTTCTCGAGTAATTCGCACAAAGGATATGCAATTTTCGAAAAATCCTTGATAAACCTCCGGTAAAAACCCATATGTCCAAGAAAACTTCTCACAACTTTTAATCAGATTGGTGGAGGAAGCCTTAATATAACTTTGACTTTAGCTCGATCAACCTCTATCCCTTTCTCCGAGATGAGATGACTTAATACTATACATTCTTTCAACATAAAGAGACATTTTTTCCAATTAAGCACTAGATTAAAATCCTCACACCTATTGAGCACCTCAGCAAAATTTCTCAAACACTAATCAAAGGAGTCTCCAACCATAGAGAAGTAATCCATGAACACCTCAATATTGTCTTACACCATATCTAAGAATATCGACATCATACATCACTGGAAAATGGCTGGTGCATTACACAACCCAAATAACAATGTTTTGAATGTGAATGTCCCATAAGGGCATGTAAAAGTGGTTTTTTCTTGATCCTCAGGGGCATTAGAGATTTGATTGTAAATCAAATAGTCATCAAGAAAACAATACCACCCTTTTCCTGCAAGTCTATCTAACATCTGATCCATAAAGTGCATCAGAAATGGTCCTTCTTAGTCCATGCATTCGACTTCTAGTAATCCATACAACTCTCCATCCGATCACTAGCCACATTGGGACTAGGTTGTTCCTCTTTTTAGGCACCAATGTCATCGCACCCTTTATAGGCACGCACTGAACAAGGCACACCCAACTATTGTCTTCAATAGGATAAATGACTCCGGCGTACAACAACTTGATGATCTATTTTTTCACTACCTATTTCAACGGTGGATTCAACCTTTTTTTGATGCTCAATACTTGTGATTAAGCATGAGGTTTATTTTGTGTGAACGAATACAGGGGAGAATCCCAATAATGTCTGCAATAGTCCAACCAATGGCTCGTTTGAACATCTTAAAAACCTCTACTCAACACACCTGCTATAATTTTAACCGACGAAGTGTCATATCGACCCAAGAAAACATACCTCAGATGAGTTGGTAAAGCCTTATGCTCTAATTTTGGAGCCTCCTAAATAGATGGTTGCGCTGGTGGAGACTTGCGATACTTCATATCTAACTCTAATTTCTTTGTTTTGGATCGATATTTGTTTCGTTCAAGTGCAGCCACTAAGTCCCATAATCTTCAATACCATCACTCTAAAAATTCATGATCACTGCTTCTAGTGCCTCGATGCCTAGTCGCTTTTAAAATTGTACCTCGGATATACTCTCAACCAAGTAGGAAAGAGCATATACTGCTTGGATCTCACCACTCTTCTTCATTATTCAACCTAAACTTCATCTACTCATTTCAATATCAACCAATGCATGCCCGGTGGCAAGGAATACCTACCTAGATTAATGGGAACCGCAAAATCAACCTCACAGTCAAGAATCACCAAATTGGAAGGAAATATAAATGACTCAACTTTCACAAGTACATCATGCAGTACACCAATGAGACTCTTTACTGTTTGATCGACCATCAGTTACCGCATCGTAGTAGGCTTTGGGTCACCCAATCCTAACTTCATATAAATGGAAAGGCGCGTCAGGTTTATGTTTGCACAAAGATAACATAGTGTTTTAGCGAAGTGTACTAACACGATTGTACATGGAATGGTGAAAGCGCAATGATCTTTTTTTTTTTGCACAAGAGACTTTGTAGCAATACAACTACAATGCTGCATTCTGTCATCATCCTAAAAACTCACTGATCCCTTCTTTATCCCCATATCTGTCATAAACTTAGCATAACCGGGATTTTGTTCAAAAGCTTCTATCAAAGGGACATTGATGGAAAGTTATTTCAACATAGTGATAAATTGTAGATATTTACCATCCTCAGTCTTGTTTACTAATTTATGAGGGAATGGATGTGGAGGTCTACCAATGGAGACCACTTTTTGAGAGACCACTGGTTCTATGACAGTGTTGTCCACCAACTCTCCACTAGCATCTACAATCTCTTTGTCTTTTCTCCTATCATCTTCTACCACAGACGGCATAGGTGGATCAATGGTTTTGTTACACGCTCGAGTAGAGACTGCCATGCAATGCCCATCATTTTAAGGATTTTGGATGGTTTTTTTTGGAACAGTGCTAGGTTGGCATGGATTCACAGTAGTAGATAGTTGAACAATCTGTAGCTCAAGATGCTTAATAAAAATTACATGTGCATCCACCTGCGAAATATTAGATAAATCACCTATCATCTCCTTAGAATGCTCATCAGTAGCATCAAATTTCCTCATCATATTATATAGCATAGCTTCAGCTGGCGCCATACTACCTCAACCGTTCCTAGGAGCAACTACCCAATTTTGTGGGGGAATATAGGGGGCCTACTTCGATCATTCCTATTACAATAATTACCCTGATTTATGTTGTCGCAGTTGTAATTTCCACCTCAAACGTATTCACCCTATCGATTGTATTACCATAGTTTCAACCTTAATTTCCTTGACATAGGCGCCAATTCTTTTGATTGGATCTTTGGGAATTTGGTCGCAAATCCCATGTCTACTTATTCACTACATAAACATATTCTTCATAATAGTACTCATCTCCAAGCCTTGTTGTTGCAAGATAGCTTCTTCAACTTCTCTGTGATCTCCGTATATGTGCACTTTCCATAAGAACCCCCCGCAAATGTGTCGAGTATTGATTTATTGTTATCACCTTTACCCTGATATAAGTAATCCTTCAACGAATCATTTTAGATGCAGTGGTTTGGGAAGCCTCTCACGAATGCAATAAATCTGTCCAAAGAGCTACTCACTGACTCCCCAGGTAGTGCCACAAAGTTGTTCACTTTATGTTTGTGGTTGAGCTTCTTGGACACTTGGTAATACATTGCTAAGAATGCATCTCTCAAGTAATCCCATATATATATATATATATATATATATATATATATATATAGAGAGAGAGAGAGAGAGAGAGAGAGAGAGAGAAAGAGAGAGAGAGAGAGATCATTATACATAGAAAAGTCTGTAGTCTCTATTGTCATCCTTGATTGAATATCCTAATAGTACCTTAGGGACATGGCCCTTATGACATAATACTTAAGTAAACTTATACATAACTTTTATAATAAATACCTGACTTGGAAATCCTTGGACTTAAGGAATCCTTTCCTTGAGCTTGAGGATCACATATCAAGACCTTCACCTTAGAGACCTTCTTTAATCATCCATAACCCATACTTTGTGTATAAAGTAGAGAAGAATGGTGTTAGTACAAAAATGCACTAAGTATGACAACCATGCAAAAGCATGCATTTAAAAGAGACATTTTACTTGATATCACATTTCATATCTTTTGTGAAAACTTCATAAAATCTTTATACAATAACATTTATATCATTTAAAACTTCATATTGACATATTCAAAGTCCAAATAACGTATATAATCACACATAGAATTTAAGCCATATTTGAGGTCACTTTACAGTGAGCTATTTGCCTTAACAGTGAGCATTTTTCCTTTAAGAAGGAACATCTTTTATTTAACTTCTTAACGTCCAAGTAACCCTCTAGTTATACATGGTGAAATGCATTACCTTAAGGTCGTAGGGATTCATTCATACGACTTACATAAGCCAAAACATACCATCATAGAATTACAATACATCAAAGACACATTTAATTCAATACCATACGAATATTACAGTAAGCTACATCAAGTTTTTCATATACTACTTCATTTCACATGAATTCCTTATACGGCCTTCATCATATAGTCAACTAGACCAACATGGTGCATATAGTACAAGACCCTATAGTATAGATCTATTAGGTTTATGACCATGCACTTTATTACAAAAAGTAGACAATTACTACAAATACATACATAAGCAACATATACATAGAGACATGTATCAGAACACCTCCGTAGGACTTCCTTCAAGAGTCTCTTGTGCAATGCATATGTTAATTTGCATCCCCCCACCTACACTAATCAACTAACCTTAGCTTATCCTAGTTAGAGTCCTTACTTTACTTCCATCGTCCATTTTACTTTAGGGAAACTATAGCCTTAACCGACACTAAGAGCATGGGAGCTAAACATTGAATTTGGTGTTGTAGAGCCTTACACGAACGGAAGGTGTTCCTACCTAGCAAAGATAGGACATTAACACATGCTAGCATACTAGTGGATTCACTTGCTAGATTCTATGTGGCAAGCATAGTTATGGAACTTGGAGGCATATATGTGAAAACCCATTTTATACCAAATGGGGCATCGTGATTGTTCACTTTTGGAAACCCTCTTTAAGCCTATTGAGGCATTGTAGTTATCCACCTCATGAGGATTATGGTGACCTACCTTCCTGCAATGGGAAGGGACACCCCTCACTTCAAGTTCACTCGGTGCTAAGCTAAGTTCCCTTTATTGAAAAGCCTTTTATTAACTTTACCTTATAAAATTAGGCTTAGGAGAGTCATCCCCTCATATGCTTAGATCATAGTTCATATATGAGAATTCATCAATATATATCATGTGATAAACCCTTTAACATGGACATATCATATGTAAGCACTTATATGTGAGCAAACCTTTCACATTACACGTTTAGACCACACATATTCAATCATTTACTTCATTAATGCATATGTGTAAAAGTGAAACTATATGATCCATGCTTTCATCTAAACACATTTAGACACTGGTATAATCAGACTTCATCGTACCACATACTTCCCATTATAGCATATAAGACATATTAATAACATGTTCATACATTCATTTTCATGTACATAGAAACCAAACCTAGGAATTGTCCTGTCAAGGTGAACATGTGCAATTTTATAAACAAGGTCCCATACCCTTGCCCATATTATTACACCTATCAAGTAATCCTAGTTAGAGTTAATAGATAACATACTTCACATACATTTACCTTTCATGCGTAGTAGTAGACATCTAGTGAGTATGAGATCAACCTTTCATAAGACACCATGACCCTTTACTACAATGTAAGCATACATAATGTGTGAGTGTGTGTATACATTGGTCAACATGATCACATAATGGCTATAAATTAAACCTTGAGGCATCCACTCTCTTAAGACCACAATGCACAACCAAGTATAGAACACACAATACAATTTAGCATCAGAGGCAACGTACCTTCATATTACACCGCGAGACTCCTAATCTTAGCTATTCACACATTCATATAAAGGTACATAGGTAAGGGATCATTAATAATTCATACTCATCTAATTCAGAACCTAATCAAACCCCAAGACAGTCATACACATGCATAAACAAATGGCCATAAAACCTAGATCACAACTATAATAGGAAACTAGGCAATAGGTTTCACATTGGGTGATCATCACCAACACATATTCGTAATATAATTTGCCTTCAAGGCCATGATCACATCAAATATATATTAACAATAAAGTAAACACCACCACCATAAGTGGAACATACCACACAATGTCATACAAGGCTTCATGGACAATACTATAGAGAATTAGAGGAATAGAAGAGTAGATCAATTCTTACAAATCTTTTCGCCTTTCGTATTCATTGACCATTGTTACTATTTCATCAAAAATTCAAGTATAGGTCAGTATCTAAAGTATAATATTCATATATGAGGTCATCCATGAGATACTACAAGACTAAGCTACAAACTAGTACAACACATCACCAACATACTAGAAAGTACAACAACATAGATCTTTAACCCGATTTACTTTCATTGATCATCAATAACAATTTTACAACAATATACATGTAGGGTAGTAGATAAAGAGATCATTACTCTAACGAAATCATGCTTCATCTACCATAGCATTTAGATCATATCATATATTATACAACATTCTCTTTATAGGTTAGAAGAACCTAGATCAATTCATACCAAGACTCCTTTACTTTGATAATACAAGATTCATACCCACAATTCTTCCATAATATCAACCTAAGGCAGTAGATACAATGATCTTTGCATAATCGAAATCCTACCACAATTGTCATATAGTCGATATTAAAGTGAACATGCTATATTAAGAATCCATGGAAGATAGAAGAACATAAGATAATCTAACCTTGATCCACATGGATCACTTATATACAATTCATTAATGACATCCGAGTAAGGCAGTAGATACAATTATTCCTACACAATCGAATCCCACATTCATGCAAAATAGAGGCAAAGTTACAGTGATTGTCATACTTAAGAATAATTAAGAAGTAGAGATCAAGTTCATAAAGCATCAATCCATATTGATTCAATATTACATAATTCCTCATCAATTCACGTAATTGGCAGTAGATACAAGTAATTCAACAAGCTAGAATCACAATTCAATTGATATTCATTCAAGATCATAAACCCATACTTAGTCTAAAATGATGGTTTGAAGGGATCACGGGTTCATCATGCAATTGGATTATAATTCACGTTACAATCAACATGTTAACTTCAATTCATCATAAGAAAACCGTAAAAAACGTTTAGAGAAAGAACCCATGGCTAGATTGAAGAAGAAGATATTTGATCATATTTTCTCTTTGAAAACTTTGAGAAGAACACTCTAGATGGAAGATTAACTATAGATGAAGGATGACCATACCTTTATCTATTGTAAAACCTCTAAAACATGATGAATAATCCATACAAAAAAACTATCTCCAAATTGTTCTTGAGATTTACCTTCAACGGACGTTTCTAGAGAGAATTGGTTTTGGAGGGAAAGTGTATTTTGAGTGAATAGGATTAGGAATGGGTTGATGACGTATTTTTATCCCTTAAATACACCCAAAAATAACTAAAAAAACCTAGTATGGTCAGGTTAGGACGTGGGGTGAATTTCCCATTCACCACTTTAAATAAACAGTGCGCAGGCAATGACACAAAGCTTGCATCGACAGACCCAATGACGGGGCGTTGGTTTATCGATGGACCTTTCTATGCCTTCTGTCGTTTGGTTCTGAAATTTTCATGTGTCCAAACCTTCTCCAGGATAATTTCCTATCGATGCCTCCCCATTAAAGGGGTGTCATTCACCAATGGGGCGCCATTTGAGCTCGTCGATTGACACTGCCAAGGCATTGTCTCGACAACCTTTGAGTCTTTATTGTGGGCCCTTGTGAGGGGCCCTTGGGAAGTCATACCCGGGAATTTCCAAAGTAAATATGAACCTTAACATGTTGCATACCTTCCACATCACTTTCACCCAAAATAATAAAATGGAACACGTCCAAACATGCTATGCACCTTCAAGACACACATATGCATGTCTCAAGACTAACTTTCGAACGTCTAGGATGTTCTTGGACGTTTGACCTCCAAACCTCATGTAACTAAAAACAATGCCTATAAACAACATTATCGATCATGTAAGGACTTCATAAGGTCATTACACACACATAAGCACATAAAAACACATAAAGTCCCTTAGGTAACTAGTCGTCAAACGTCTTGGTCATACCTTGAGGTTTGACTTCCAAATGACTTCAAATCACCCAAAAATACTTTAAAACACTTCATTAATATGTTAACTAGATTATAAGAACATAAAGTCTCTATAACCCTAACTCATTTTGGGGATCTTACACCACAACCCTAGTTGTGGATATAATTACCCATGCAAGCAAGATCACAACTCATAATTTTTAAGGAAGACATCATGAACTTACTTCAACAATAAGAATAAACCCAGAAATCAACTTGAAATTGCAAGATAAATCTTCAAAACAAATCCGGAAATTGAATTATTGCCAAAGTTTGCGAAAACCAATCTCCAAAACAAAAAAATAATAATACTAACAATGTCTAAACCACAAAAATGAGTTTTTAAAACCAATTTATAGAAAACATTGTCCTAAATTAAAAGGAATTGAAATGAGGAAATTTTGTGAAAAAAACGCGGCATTGTTCAACAACCTAAGGTCCGTCAACTAACTATGTCAATCCAGAGTTAGAATATTTTTCTCTCCTTAAGATTGGCACCTTCTATGAATCAATCGAAGGAACAACATCATGGTCCGTCAATTCTCCTACAATCTGCCGATGCCCTCCATCACTCTATCCTTAGAATTTCTCCAACTTCGGGTACTTGAACTAACTCAGATAAAATTAACGTTTTTCTAGTACGGTCCTTCTATCCTTTCCATAGTTCCACACTTCGTCACATTTACCTGAGATTTTCCATTTGCTGTGCTGCAATCGACGGTCACCACTTATGGACCGTCGATTGAACGACGGGTTGTCGATGGCCTTCGTAGGTCGTCTTTCTGCACTATTTTCCAACTTCTTTCTTTGATTTTATTCTGGACATCTTTGTTGCAAAACAAAAAAATTGTTTAAACTACTACAAGAAGGGATCTAGACACACACAATTGTTAAGCAAAAAGCATTGAAAACACCGTGAAACCACAGTACATCATCCCACAGTGATCACCTTCATGAAATTATCTTATAATCATTCAAAAAAAATAATTTAAACATAACTGAATGTTATTAACTACTTTGGAATAACAATCAAGCCCTACCCACAACGCATTCACAACCTTAGATAGATTGGGATATTTGGATTCACAATTGGAGTATTTTCATGGGGGATCCATGGTTTGCATAACCCATTTATAAATAATATTCACATACCTCACTTAAATTCCCTAAACCAAGCTTGAATCCATGGTGAATTCGACTATAGTTGTTGCCGTCATCCCTTCTCTTCGTCTTCAATTCTAGAGAGATGATTTTTGGAGAGAGTATTAGGGTATTTAGTTAAGTTTGTTAGAATGGTTAGTTTAGGGTCTATTTAAGATTATTTAGGTGGTTAAGTAACCGATAAACCTACTTATATTAACCCCTAATTTGTAACCAACTTAACCCTCATACACTCAACTAAAAACGAAAAGATGAAAATCTGCCAGCACCTACAACGTGGCCATTTACAGACCGTAGATTGGACTACTGTCCTTGGTTTGGACCCTAAACTCCACATTTGAGTGTATAATACATGCCCATGACCCATGGGCTATAAAATTAACTACTAGCCGTGAAACGCGAAACTGTTTTGACAGCCTTTTAACCAATAATTGGGGTCCTCTTCAAGGACCCCTTGGGTGGTCCTTGGGAGGCCATAAAATTATCTACTAGCCGAGAAACGCGAAGCTGTTTTGACAGCCTTTTAACCAATAATTGGGGTCCTTTTCAAGGACCCCTTGGGTGGTCCTTGGGAGGTCGTACCCAAATGTTTAACCCCTACTTATGTCCATCTATTTATAGGAACCATTTATATTTATTTTAACCTTCATACAACACTTCACAAGTTCACTACAAAAACCTAGAACACACTAGTTAATATCACTAGTTCAACTTACTAGTTTCCAAGCTTTATAATCGTTTCTTAACATTTGACCTCCAAACTCCTTAACCGAACTTGCATAACTATTTTAGATCATTTAAAAATAGTTTTCAACTATAAACTGACATGTGCGTTTCAAGTTTCACCTACATACTTCCATTAGACAATACCTAGGTTTTACTAGGTTCTATGGGATATCCCTTGGGAACATTTGTTCGCGTATGACACTCAAAAAGATTTATAAAGCCAAAAATATAAATTATCAGAACATTATGCATGAATTATATCTAATGCACATATTCAAGAAAGAATACACACATATAATGCAACACAAAGGATTGAGAACTACTTTTACCAACCAAATATGCATCAAGCTTTATATTTACTCATTTTTAAGGAGGAACTAACATCTCCTAGCTAAAAAATGCTCAACACATACACTTGAAGCCTAAAATACAAATTACTTCTTATAAATCATTTATCATTGAGGAAATCTTTCAACTCAAAACTAGGGAATAATCATAAACAAATCATGAAGTCTACATGCAAGTCCTTATAAATGCACTACAACATAAGGAAACAATGCATACTAGTCATTTTTAAAAAGACCTAAGCATTTTCATGATCATGCATATAAGGAAATCATGAGAACACGTAAGACAAACAATAACCCAATAGATAGGCCCACTATCCCCCACATATGGGCAAGCCTAACAAACTTCTCTAAAAATCATATTGGATAAAAGAAATTCAAAATCCAACATAAAAAGTCATAAATACATTAAATGTGGAAATTTACTAAAGCGGAAACATATACCATAAAGGACATGAGGAGATCACTCTTGATTTGCTCTATATTAGAGAGCTTAAAACTTATTCTTCTTTTGAGGCTCCACATCCCCCACTATTAAAGGCATCTTGCTTACCATACCTACTTGTAACCTTATCCTTAAGTCAATCTAACTAACACAACTCATAATCTTACATGATCCTAGCAACCGGTACTAAACTTATCATAGTCACTACCCCTCTTAATGTGAAAATATGTAGTAACCCTACCTCATGCACATCAAGGATACCCAACAACGTTAACTCCCCCTATGGAGCAACCCTATACTAACTCCTTTTAAGAATTACTTACATTTTACGTCCTTCACCTAAGGTGATACATATATCATGGTGAATTACACTTCTACCCTTCATAGAGGAGTCTATTTACTCAACCTCATCTAGGCATTACTTAAATACCCTATTACACCAATCTATCAACACACTTTAAAAACCCATCATGACAAGGTCGGGTCCTACCAATAACTAAACATAATGTCAGCATCACCTTATTAGGTAGGCACACTATCTCTCCCTTTAGAATAAGCCCACTCAATCCTTCTAAACATCTTTATAACATAAAGGTAACAATGAAGCAACATTCATACTAAATACAACATCAAGCTCTATAATATCAAAATCTACCAAGTCACATAGCCATAATTGGCATCACAACGAACTTTTATCCCTCACTCCTAGAAGCATAAACCCTTCTAACGGTCACATGCTAAAGATCAAAAGATAAGGGATAAAAGAGAGAGGTTAAAGATATATGGAACGACTTGGAGAATGTAGAAGTGAGATTTTTCTTGAGCATCCAATAGCTTACTATTCATGGAATGTGTTGAGACTCATCCCAATGAATAAGACTCAACTTAGACCTAGCTCAAGACATCTTTATATTTTACAAAAACCTTATGCTTTAGTACCATGTTTGTCACGACCTGAGAGCACCCATAAGTCATAAAACGGTGTACTTGAGCCCGAAGGTGTCTCATACAAGACCTTAGAATAATCATAACATAATATCATCGAAAATATGGAAGAATTTAAAACTATAAGATATACAATTGAATTCATTTTTATAAATTGCAAACGGAAGTCTTTTGAAACTATTTTGTCTCAAAACCATTTATTTAGTACTCAAGAATAATAGTCTTCGGAGTGTAGCTGATACAAAGTCTTAAACATTAAAGTAAATGACATAAAGGTAAGTTGATGTCGTCCCAGAAGCTATGAGGACTCACCAAGATCTTTAAAATTTCAAAGATTTTTGAAACTCTAGCCTCCAATAGAAACTCAAAGATCCAATCCTACATTTGGTTAGAATGCCACAAATATGTGTTAGAACAAAGGTACTAAGTATAAAAGATAGTACAACAAAATAAAAGCATCTCAAATGATTATTCAACATAAAATATAAGTATAACATGTAATAACATGGTCATAACATAATTATCATAATCATATCATAGTCTCGAACATAAGCTTAATCTTAACATAAGTCAACATAAGACATAATCAATGAGCATAGGAGATAAGTCATAATCATATAAACATAATTGACCCTTGGTCATCCATATCATGATGAAACCATTCTGAAGTAACTTCAAAAGCATACAAGTGAAAGGAAAAAGTAACATCCCATAGTACTACCTAATACAAGTATCTCTTTTTAGTCATCTTAATCATAGTTTACATGCATGGTCAACTCTATAGCTTCTCTATGCCATAAGGGCACCATACTTCTATGTAACCCCAGGACACACTTTTTCAATGCATGAAAAGCATCCCATACTACCCTTAAAACTAAGCATAGACTTAAAGTCATCATAGTATATCCACCCTATTTGGGCCTCATTATTCACTTCACTCTCTTAACTAAAGAATATCTCACCTTTAGTCAATTGTGACTAGGAAAGTAAACTCTAGTTCAATCGTATGCCAATGCACCTCTTTAGTTAACCTAAGTCATACTTTGTGCAATGCAATCATAGAATCCCATACTACTAATAATGTTAAGCATTGAATTTAGTCCTACTGCTAGTTCTTCTTTGTTTTGAACCTAGTTATTTTATTTATCTTTAGTTACCTATGAGGTACTCTCTCTCAATAACATCTAAGTTCATTCCTAAGTTGAATCCTGGGAGATACTTCTTTTACAATGTCTAAGTTCCTCCATCACATGGACCCTATGAGATGCTATCTTAAGAATGTTATATTCCACTAATAATTTTGAACACTATGAGATACCACTTTTCACTACTAAAAAAAGGCCAAAAGAGACCTAGAAAAGGAGACCGCAAAAATAGGTCTATAATAAGAGACCTCATGAGGTCGCTATTTGAATTAATATCTTTTAATTTTTTTTAATGTAGGGGAGACCTCGTGAGGTCAATTTAATGAATTCTTTTTTACCTGACTTATTTAAAATTTTTAAATTTCTAATCTAATTCTCATAAAATTAGAGACCTCACGAGGTCTATACTTGTTAAATTAAAAATAATAATTTAATTTAATTCAAGAGTTAAAAAGAAGTGACCTCATGAGGTCTCTTAAACAAAACAAAAAACCTAGCCAAAATTAAAATAGCTATCTCTTTCTTCCCTCTCTCTTTCTCGTCGTCCCTTTCTCTCTGTCATCGTCCCTCTCTCTCTCTCTCATCGTTCCTCTCCACCTTCGTCTTCTCCGTCTCCTCTCTCCGCCGTCGTCTTCTCCATCTCCATCTCCACCGTCGTCTTCTCCATTCTCCATCACCGCCGTCGTCTTCTCCATTCTCCATCTCCTCGCTCCGCCACCAGCTCTCCGTCATTTGCAGTCGGGCCTCAGCAGGTGGAGGTCGCGCTGCCTCCATCTCCGCCATTTGCAGTCGGGCCTCAGCAGCAGCGTTCCCAACCCTTTGACTCCAGGTAAATTTTTTGAATAAACTAGTTCTTTGAAAATAAGTTAGTTCTAGTGTTAACTTTTTTCTTAAGGGTAGAAAGACAAGTGGGATTAGGATTTTCTTGGTTGTTGAAGGGACGAAGAAACAGAAAGGTTCAATCTTTGTGTGTTACAAGTTTAGTTTCAGATGGTTCATCAATTGCTGAAATTAAGAAAGTGTCAGAAGGGCTTCTTTTGGGTCCTGAGAGAGATGGTTGCGGCTCTGTTGTTGGTTTTCAATTGATTTAACATTCTGGTACTGCCCCATTTTGTGTTCTTGAGTTTGAAGTTAACATTCGGTATTTATGAATTTGAAATATGGTTTTTAAGTTGCTCCAATTACTGAAAATTTGTTTGTTAAGCTTAAGTACCAACACTAGTTGATCCTATTGATGACAAAATTGATTTTCTTTGAAAATCAATTAGTGTCCATCTAGTGTTGACACTTAGCTTTAAATTTTAGAAATAATTATTTGTTAAATTTGTAACTATCGTGTTAGTATTAAGGTAAAACTAAACTAATTAAACTTTAAAATTTGTTAAGTTATTTGGTAAGTTAAACTTGTTACAATAGTATTAGAAATTAAGTTAAAAATAAACTAGTTAGAATTAGAAAGTTGTTAAGTTGGTTAATAAGTTACATTGGTTAATATAATGTTGGAATTAAGTCAAAACTAAACTGATTAGACTTAAAAATTTGTTAAGTTGGTTAATAAGTTAAAGTTGTGACTATAGTGTTTGAATTAAGTTAAAACTAAACTAATTAGATTTAGAAATTTGTTAAGTTGGTTAATAAGTTAAACTTGTTACTATAGTATTAGAATTTAGCTAAAACTAGACAAATTAGACTTAGAAATTTGTTACGTTGGTTAATAAGTTAAATTTGTAACTATCGTGTTAGTATTAAGGTAAAACTAAACTAATTAAACTTAGAAATTTGTTAAGTTATTTGGTAAGTTAAACTTGTTACAATAGTATAAGAAATTAAGTTAAAAATAAACTAATTAGAATTAGAAGGTTGTTAAGTTGGTTATTAAGTTACATTGGTTACTATAGTGTTGGAATTAAGTCAAAACTAAACTAATTAGACTTAAAATTTTGTTAAGTTGGTTAATAATTTAAAGTTGTGACTATAGTGTTTGAATTAAGTTAAAACTAAACTAATTAGATTTAGAAATTTGTTAAGTTGGTTAATAAGTTAAACTTGTTACTATAGTATTAGAATTTAGTTAAAACTATACTAATTATACTTAGAAATTTGTTAAGTTTGGTAATAAGTTAAATTTGTAACTATCGTGTTAGTATTAACGTAAAACTAAACTAATTAAACTTGGAAATTTGTTAAGTTATTTGATAAGTTAAATTTGTTAAAATTTGTTTTCAGTAAATTATTACATAATGTAGTGCTTGACAAATTTAATATATGATTCTTATGTAGATGGATCGTAGTTGGATGTATAATATGACTAATTTTGGTCGAATGGGGCTAAGACCTGAATTTGTAGAAGGTGTCATTGGTTTTGTGGAGTATGCAAAAACATTAGATACTTTTCAACGTAGTGGTATGATTAAGTGTCCTTGAAATAAATGTCAATGTTTGAGTTATGAAAAACCAGATGTTGTTAAGCTTCATATCTATCGAAATGGGTTTAAAAAAGAATACATTGTGTGGACTAGTCATGGAGAAATTGATAATAACTTTGATGTATTCCAACATTATGTTCCTGGTGAAAGTAGTAGCACTGTGAATTCTAATGCACAAAATTATAGAATTGATGACATGGTTCAAGATTCTTTTAGTGTGCATTCTTATTTTGATTTTGCTAATCAAGGTGAAGAAGCTCCTAATGCTGAATGTAAAATTTTCTTTGAACATTTGGAATCTGCTAGTCGGCCTTTATATGAGGGGAGTCCACACTCACAATTGTCTATTGCGGTTAGATTATTAAGTATCAAATCAGATTGGAATGTTCCTCAAGGGGCAATGGACTCTGTGATTGACCTTATTCATGATTTAGTTGACCCAAATCTAGAGATACCTGATAATTTCTGTAAGGCAAAGAGGTTGGTATCAAAGTTAGGAATGTCATCGATGAGAATTCATTGTTGTGAAAATGGTTGCATGTTATACTATAAGGATGATATTGATCTAGAATCGTGTAAGATTTGTGGAAAATGTCGTTATAAGCAGACAGCTAGTGGGAAGAAAGTTCCAATTAAGGCGATGCATTACTTACCTCTTATACCAAGGTTAAAGAGGTTGTATGAGTCTAATAGATTTGCTCCTCATATGAGATGGCACCATGAACATAGAAGACCACCTGGAGTTATGTGTAATCCATCCGATGGAGAGTCTTGGAAGCATTTTGATAGAACATATCCACAATTTACAACTGAACCACGTAACATTAGATTGGGTTTATGTTCAGTTGGATTCACGCCACATTCTGTTTCTGCTGCACCATATTCTTGTTGGCCTGTGTAACACCATATAATCTTCCACCTGAGATGTGTATGACCAGTCCATATATATTTCTCAATTGTGTCATTCCTGGCCCACGGAATCCAAAAGTTTTGATTGGTGTATACTTGCAACCTTTGATTGATGAGTTGAAACAATTGGGGTTCAAGGGGTTGAAACATTTGATGTGTCTCTTAAGCAGAATTTTAATTTGCGGGCTGCCTTAATGTTGACTATTAATGATTTTCCAGCATATGGAATGTTGTCAGGGTGGATGACAACGGGAAAGTTAGCTTGTCCTTATTGTATGGAAAATACTAATCATTCACTTTGAAACATGGTCGTAAAAATTCTTGGTTTGACTGTCATCGACAGTTCTTGCTAATGGATCATGAGTTTAGGAGTATAAAAAATGCATTCAGAAAGAATTATGTTGAACAAGGTTATCCTCCTCCAATATTTACTGGAGAACAAGTTTGGGAGAGGGTTCAAAGCTTTCCAAAGGTCGCAAAAGAACAACCTTACAAATTTGATGGATATGGTGTTGCACATAACTGGACAAAACAAAGCATAATCTGGGAGTTAACGTATTGGAAAGACAATCTTCTTCGACATAATATTGATGTCATGCATATTGAAAAAAATTACATTGATAATTTATTTAACACAGTAATGGATGTCACTGGCAAGACAAAAGATAGTGTTAAAGCTAGAATGGACTTACCTGAATATTGCAGGCGAAAAGAGTTGTGGTTGCAAGAGAAACAGAACAACAACTTCTTCAAGCCTAAGGCTAGTTATTCATTTACAAGGGATCAAAAGCGTAAAATTTGTGAATGGGTCGAGCAACTTAAGATGCCTGCTGGACATGCTTCAAATTTAGGAAAATGTGTTGATATGGAGCATGGAAAGTTATATTGTATGAAAAGTCATGATTGTCATGTCTTCATGGAAACATTACTCCCCGTTGCATTTCGTGGCTTGCCTGATAGAATTTGGAAACCTATGACTGAAATCAGTTTATTTTTCAAGGACTTGTGTTCTAAAACGTTAAGGGAAGACAACCTAGTTCAGATGGATCAGAATATTCCTGTAATTATGAATAAGTTGGAGAAGATTCTTCCACCTGGATTTTTCGATGTGATGGAGCATCTTCCTGTACATCTAGTGCATGAAGCACGCCTCGGAGGTCCGGTTCAATATAGATGGATGTATCCTTTTGAGAGGTAAATATTTATGTATTAATATTTTTATATTAATATGTTGTTTAAATCAATGATAACAATGTATAATGTAGGACTATTGGAATGTCTAAACGGGGCATGAACAAAATCATTGAGTTGAAGGCTCAATGGTTCAATTCCATCTTGGTAGGGAGATAACTAATTTTGGTTCTAATTACTTTAAAAAAATTGTGTCATGCTTTCAAAATAGACCCAATTGCCATGACGATGGTGGTGAGACTATGAAGCCACTATCAATCTTGAATCAAACAGGCAAAGGTTCAAAAAAATGCACAAGGAGGAATCTTAGTGCCATTGAGTTGCAGTCTGCATCTAAACATGTCTTATTGAATTGCCCACAAGTTAAACCATTTGTTGAGTAAGTTTTTTTTCCCACTAAAATATGTAATTACAAAAAAAAACATTTAACTCAATATCCATCTTCTTTGACAGTTACTTTGTGCATTTATATGGCAATGAAAGAGTATTTGAGCATTTCTCAAAGTGGTTTCAAGATTACGTAAGCCTTATAATATTTTAATAATACTATTATTATTAAATAAATTTATATTTATTTGATGCTAATTTCTTACTTTTTAAATATTTATAGATTTATGACACAAAAAATGGTCAATTTGACCAATTTTTGAAGGACATTTCTTGGGGACCCATCAAGACTTATTCAATGAATAAGTATGTTGTTAATGGTTTTAAATTCACTACTGAAGAATACTCCAAATATAAAAAAACTAACAATAGTGGAGTTTGGGTAAAAGGTGGTGATGGAAATCTAGATGGAGTTGATTATTATGGGGTACTCAAGGAGGTTTTGGAAATGGAGTATTCCGGTTGGCCTACAAAAAAATATCATATTGTTTATATGCAAGTGGTTTGATCCAACCCCAAAAATAGGTACGAGAGAAATCAAACAATGTAATATCATTGAAGTAAAGCACACAAGAGAATATGAAGCTTATGATCCTTTTATTATTGCACAAATTGTTAATCAAGTGTACTATGTTCCTTATCCCTTGCGTCCAGATAAAGCTGATTGGTGGGTGGTTATTAAAACCAAACCCATGGGCCGTGTGGAAGTTGAAAACGTGTTGGATGTTGCATACCAAAATGATGATTCATCAACTGTTCACCACACCGTCGATATTGAACTAGAACATGATTTAGAGCATGCTAAACACATATTAGAAGAGGTTGATATGGAAGAAATAACAAATGAAGGGGCAAATGCAACATTTCATGAGGATGAGTATGAGAGTGATGATGAGGATGAAGATGAATATGAGGACGACGATGAGGATGAGGATGAGAATGAGGACGAGGATGAGGACGAGGACGAGGAGGGTTAGTAATTACCATTATATCTCCGTATTGAGTGATTTATAGATTTATTAATGATACAGAGAGTAATTTATTAATCTATCCTCGTGTGCATCTTGTTTTAATTTCAATAAGTTCAAAATCATATGTTCTCGTGTGCCTTTTGTTGGATTTTGTTTTCCATATTATTTTTTACTTGTGGTTGTGGCTTTATTTTAATTTAAAAAGTGATGAACTGCTAGATAAGCTACTGGATGATGTTTGTCTCTCATATCTTCAATATCTAACAACCTTTGACTTGAATGTTTTTGTTACTAATTAGATGACAGGTAAATGTAAGAATAAAGATATTGATAATGGCCCTAAAAAGAAAAGAAATAAAGAAGGTATGGTTAGTAGACAACAAACAGGTATACATATAAGATCAGACAACACAACATCTCTCCCACAAAAAGACACTCTGCCACATTGCTATTCTAGGCCGACCGTGCCTCCACATATTAATCCTCTTTCGACCTATATGCATCCACCACTGGAATATACTCAGCCGCCCCCTCAGGTACCTTTGATGATGACCACATAAGGGAATAATACCCCATATGGATACAGTTTTTTGCCTCCAGAGGATAATTGAACAACGTCTAGTGTCTCTCGCACTAATACTCACAACCCTGCAGACTCACAGCCATCATCATCATCTACTTCACAACTTATGTTGTTGAGTCTTCGCATACAAGGTAATAGTTTTGAGCCTAAAACTCCTACCAAAAATCAGTCAGATACACCTGGTCATGACAATACACAAGTTGGCATGAGGGACATGCATAATAGACTTGTCATTGAGCCTGAAGTCTACACATAATTTTTTTTTAAAAAATATGGTATGTTTATTATTATATGATTTAATTGTCTTTGTTTTAACTTGTAACTTTTAAAACTTTGTATTACAGTTTCAATCCAGATGATGTTGTGGGGATAATTTCTCAGGCAATCAAAGAACTCTATAGAGATGCTTATCCTACATGGGGCAAGTTCCCTAGAAATCTCAAGAGACAAATATTTTTGGAGTTCAGGGTATGTTCGAATTTATTTGTTTAACACTATTAAAATACTTGTCTTCATTAATACTTATCAAATAAAATAATTTATGCTTTGATTGTAGAAAAAATGTGTTTGCCGTCCGGAACATGAGGCCAAAATTTGTGCAAACTTTCACAAGAAAGCTACGCATACTCTTGCTAGTTTTTTTAATAAATCTCGTAGAGATAATAACAAACCTAGCTAGGTTCTACCGGAGGATTGGGCAAAATTACTTGTGCATTGGAAATATGATCCAAGATTTAATCACATGAGTGAGATCGGTAAAAAGGCAAGATCATCTGCTAAGGGTGGTTCTCTACACACAAGTGGGGCTCAAAGTCAAGGAAGTGTGAGGAGAAAATTGGTTTGTATCATTTTTCTTTGTGTTTATATATTTTATGTATTAATATTTAATTACTCTTGATTATAACTTTATTATTTTATGTAGGAAAAGGAACTAGGAAGACCGGTAACTCAAGATGAGGCATTTAAGGCAACACACATTAGAAAGAAGAAAAATCCTGAAGATCCAGACGTGTGGGTTGAACCGCGAGCTGAAGTGACCTATGTTAGACTCTAATTTTAAAAAATAATTACTTATTTTCTAAATTTGTATTCTCATATGATAACATTCAATTTAGAATCGATATCTTCAAGCTATGGAGGATTTACAACAAACTCTGCCGGAAGAAAATCGAGGTATGCCACTTACTCAAGAGCAGGATGAGTGAGTTTGGTTAGACTTGACTTGTGGGCCGAGTAGATATGGGTATGCATATGGAATGCCGCATAAAACCTTTCGTGAATTTTCTTCTGAGTTTGAAGGCCTAAATAGTTCAAATCATGATGAATCGATGAAGAAAATTTGGCTATGGAGGAAAAGATTGTTGAGATATCTAGCCAAGCCGAAGAATCACGGGCTAGGGAAAGGCGGTTGGAATTACAGTTTGCGGGTCTTAAGGCTCAATTCGATGCATTACTTGATTCAGGAGGGATTCCCCCTTGTTCCGGTGATGTCACTTTCCCTCCTCGACCTCCTCAATCTCAAGCTACTCAATATCCAATGTATGGTCAACAAAGAAATATGACACATGAGTCTAGTAGTGATGAAGAAAGTAATGATTATGTGGCAAACACACTACCACATTAGTGAAGTTTAGACTTGTGATAGTTAACTTATGGATCATTTTGTTAACTTTATAAGTTTGTGATGGGAATTTTTTGTTTTGTGAATACATGATAACGTTGCAATCTATTATATAACTTATGGATATCATGGTTTTTGTTTAATATATAATTATGTTGAAGTGAGTTGCAATTAAGTTGATAAGAGAATATTTAGTAAATGTATTGCTTCAATTGATTTTTGGAAGCTCTTTGAGCTTGATTTGGGTACTGAATTAAAATGACAGGTGATGAGAAGCCGCAGAGATAACAATTAGTTGCCAGTTTTTTTCCAGAAAAAAGAGACCTCATGAGGTCTCTTTTTGCCATTAATTTTCTTTCCAGATATTTCATCATAGAGACCTCATGAGGTCTCTATTTAACATTTTCCATTTTATAAATGCAGAAAAGAGACCTCATGAGGTCTCTTTTTTGCATTAATATTTCCAGATATTTCATTATAAAGACCACATGAGGTCTCTTGTTTGCATTAAATTTTCCATACATTTCATTATAGAGACCTCACGAGGTCGCTAAAAAATAAATGCAGAAAAAGACCCCATGAGGTATCTCCTTTAAAATAATATAAAATTAAATTAAATAATATCTTAGAAACCTAATGAGGTCTCTTTATTAATATATAAAATTAAATAATATAATAAAATGGTGACCTCATGAGGTCTCTATATAAAAAATATAAAATTAAATTAAATAATATCTTAGAAACCTAATGAGGTCTCTTTATTAATATATAAAATTAAATAATATAATAAAATGGTGACCTCATGAGGTCTCTATATAAAAAATATAAAATTAAATTAAACAATACAATAGTGACCTCATTAGGGCTCTTTTTTTTATAAAAAAATGTGACAATTTGTTGGTGACCTCGTGAGGTCTCAGTTTGGCGACCTCATGAGGTGTCTTTAAAAAAGTGACTTGCATTTTACTGACCTACCGTTGAGGTCTCTTTTTCGGTCTCTTTTTCCCGAAAAGAGACCTTGTTGAGGTCTCTTTTCTAGGTCTCTTTTTGGCGTTTTTTTAGTAGTGTAATTTGGTAATACACTCGTGAACTCTATGAGTTACTTCCTTAAGTAAATATAAGTTCATTATGCTTTAAACACTATAAGATGCCTTTTAAGTGTGTCTTAGTTCATTAGATATGGAGATCTCCATTACAAACCTTAACTCAACTAGGTGAAGGATCTCACCTCATGAGACCTAACTTTGGGAAGATCCACAAATTACGATGTAAGAGTTCCCCCCTTTAACTTGGATAGTCCTCACATCAACTAGGTGTGGCTCTTCTTTCTTCATGGAGTGTGACCCTATATTGTGTGACACTCCCTCTCATTTACAATATTCATTTGTTGACAAGAATACACCCCAAGGTTACTTGTTAACCCTTGCTTAACACTCAATCCATGTTCAGCTGATTCGTTAATTAGGTTAGGTTAGTAAAGGTCGTTAACCAAAATCAAACATATTGGAGTTATATTCTCTTTTAGCCTTTACTCTCAAAGCCTTAGCATCACTAAGTAATAACATTAGCCTTACCCTAAATCCTTAGCCATCATTATCACAATTCATAATCTATAGTTTGTTTCGTAATCACTTCTTTACACCACGATTCCATGGTGATTTGATCACATCTCTCATAACTCGGTGATTCATGTCTTAATTGATCATATAGGTAAAATTCTAACATTATAAGCCAAGATAATTCATATTCAATCAAGTATATGTTAATACATGTTTATATTATCCTAAATAAGATCAATTAATATTCAGTATAATTTAAATAGGAAGATTAATTTAGAACATTCAACCTTGCCTACAATGGCCTAAACCCACAATGATCACCTTTATCAACTTATAATAGGGTTTATCAATGAACTCAAATGAAATAATAATATAATAATTACACAAACATAATTCAAATATAATTGAATGCTATCAGCTACATTGGGTTCATAATCAACCCCTACCCACAATGCAATCACAACCCTTGCTAGATTGGGGTATTTGGAATTCACAATTGAAGGATTTCTATGAGGACTCCATGGTTGGTGTAAGACCCCGAAAATGACATAGGTGAACTATATCCTAACATGTTGATATTGATTTTATAAGATCCTAAATAGGTCTAATATATGGTATTGAGTCAGTGTCTAGGAGTTTAGGTGGATTAAAAGTCAAAAGTCAAGTGACGACCAAGACGTTCGAAAACTAAGTCATCTAGGTGCCTCATATGTGATTTTATGTGTGATTGATGATCTTATAAGGTCCTTAATTGAGTTATTATATCATATGTAGGCAGTGTGTCAAGTTTCATTGAGTTTGGAGGTAAAACGTCTAAGAACGTCCATGACATTCGAAAGATGTGCCTTGAAACGACCTTGTATGTCTAACCATGTTTCGTCGAGTTTTATGTCTTAGTTTTTGATGAAATTCATGTTTGAGGTTCAAAACTCGTATACGGGCATGTTTGGGTTGGAAACATCAAGGCAAAAATCCCCAAGGACCACCCAAGGGTCCTTGAGGATGGACCCAAAGTGATGTCCAAGACTGCCAAAGACAGCCAAACCAATGGCTGGCAATCGACGCCCAGTGGGTCAGTCGACTCCCCGTTGGTGGTGCATCCTCGATTGGGATTTAGTAGTGGGAGAGGAGAGGCCAAAAACAAGCCTCAGTCCCAGACCACGGACCAATAGGATGGTCCGTTAGTCAAGGGATGGGCTGTCGATGGACCTTCCGTCTGTGAAGTTGTGTTACGCGCAGGTTCACTGTTATGTTGAAGGGGAAAGTTGTAATTTCACATTACTTGCAAATACAAGGTTTGGTGGTTCCAAAGGGGTCTTTTGGGTATTTTAAGTGCGTATATAAGTCTTAAACACATTGATGACTTCATACTTCTAAATCAAACCCCCAAATCCCTTACAAATTCCTTCTGACTCTTTGAAGTCAAAAGTCAACAAAGATCTTTGTCTGATGAATTGAGTGGAGATTGTTCATCAAAGTAAATAATTATCTCATAAAGGTATGTATTTTGATCCTTGAAACTCTCTTCATCAAGGAGCCCCAATTCTAATGATGTTATCTAAAGTTTTCAAGTTGAATTTTCCAAATTTCATAATTCTATCATGGGTTCTTGCATTATTGCTTTATAAACATTGAATAATATTTTAATTGATATTTTATTGATGATTTTGACATAAATTACCTATGAACCCATTAATTTGATGAAACCTAGTTTTTGACTAAGTTATGGGTTACTTGATATTGACCTATTGTATATGAATGATGGTGTAGATTTATATGGGCTACCTAATGAGGTAATAATTGTATTCAAGTGATATCTAGGTTGTTTATTTATTAATTTACATTGAATGTACCTAGTCATTGATTATTATAGTTTTTATGTTGAATTGATGTTCATGGCCATTGGTAAGGGCCTTATGATATTGAATTGGATGATTTAGCATCGAATTGAGGTGTTGAGGATGCAACTGTTGTACGCTTACCTATTTCCTTTATTTTGATGTTTTTATACTCTAATTCTATTGTGATTTGTATGGTCCACTTATGGTGGCGGTGTTATGTGTTTTACTTGAAAATTGATGTGGCCTTGTCGGCGTTACTTTATGCAATATGATGATCATGAACTTCTCAACACTACTTGAAAGTAATATGGATATTTTTGTTGTTTATTATGTGAAGTATGATGATATCAATCTAAATGTTAAGCAATGTGAAAGCATATATATGTTGTTCTATCAATGCTACTTAGGTGATCATGCTAGACTATGACTTTGACCTTGTTTGTATAGTCTTAGGGTTGAGTCTTGGTTATTTATAATTGACTATATAAGTCTATGTTGATCACATTGATGATGTTATGATAGTGTATAGGCTTACTTGAAGATGATATGGTTATATTTATCTGTTCTAGAATGGCATGTATTATGAGTAAAGTTGAAGTATGTGGTGTCTTATCTTGGTTTACTTGTGTCCATTACTTTATGTATATATGATTATGAATATGTGATTTGTTGACTTAGAATGTTACATCTCGTAGTCTTGAATGTATGAGTGACATGTGAACTTAAGTGAAGTTAAATGGGTCTTTTTTGTGAAACCTTGAACCTAGTGGTAATCTTATAAATGTTGAAGTCGTAACTCGTAACGGTATCCTTCAAAGTAATGGAATGATTAAATTAAGGTTAATTGGAAGGAACAAAATCATATTAATCCTAAGGAAAGTCATCATGAGCTTCTTTTCGCCATTGGAAGGTAGTCTTAAGAGGACCTTTTTGGTAGGGTAAATGTGATTGGGTTATTAACTTTTTATGGAACCTTTTTGTGTGAACCTTAAGTGTGAATTAATCTATGATAAAGAAGGCTAGAACTGAGTGAGTATGATAAGGGAAGTAGTTCTAGTGAATAATGAGACTAGATTACAAAGCATGCCCTTCATATTCCTTAACCATGTGCCTACATGGGATGTGTCTAAACTTTACCATTTTCAAGTAGAACACCCTCATCGTAGTAGGTTAGAACACAAGATTCCATGTATAGCTATCATGGTCAATGTATGTTATTGCCTATTCTCATCATGTGGGATACGTACTAGCATTAGAGAACTTCTATGAAGTTTAGATTGTGGTATGGGACGCTATCTAGACATTGCACAATAGGCTTTGAAGGTGTTAGTCAGAGTCCCTAGGTCTTGTTCAAGACCATTACATGAATGTCCTTTATGTGTGGAATGTCTCCTAAATGAACTAATGAATTTAAAGACTGAAGTTAAGTAAGAAAGTATGTTTATGGAATAAGTACTTATCTATAGTAGTTAAGGGTTTTCTAGTTAAGATGTGAAGGGGGCATATGAATGGTCACATTGTATCTTACCTAGATCAGTCTTAAGAATTACTCTAGTTAGGGAAGATATAGATTTTGTGGACATCATCCAAACTTAGGAAGTCTTAAGAATTATTTAAGTAGTCTTGAAGAGGACAATATTGGATATCATCTTCTTGATCTACTTAAATAAGTCTTTTGATAGACTTTGAAGAGGAAATGTCATACTATCTATGTATTGATACTTTGATGTCTTGTAAATGTGTATTTGACTTAATATAAGTGTTCTTGAGGGTCATTTAGGTATTCTTAGGGAGGTTGTATGGGGGTCTATATTTGTGTTGCTTAAGTAGGTCTTAGGATAGCTTTTAGTAAGAAGACTACACGTTAAGAAGTATTTAGAAGGAAGAAGAAGCACTTCACTGTAACAGTGAATTACTTCACTGTACAATGGAAGTATCTTACTGTAAAGTGAGCTCGAAAATGTGAATAATTGGATAAATGTTATCTTATGTGTTTCTAAGTTGTTAAATGTTGTTCTTATGATTATAAAATTATTTTTAAATGAAAACATGCATATTTCTTATAAATGTCTGTTTTCATGATTATTATGCATTATACGATACTTAGTACATGTGGTTGCACTAACTCCATGCTTTTATCTATCTCTATTGGTATTGAAAGGTGAGGTGCATTTGGAAAGGAAGAATTGGACCGTAGCATCGTTAAAGAGAAGTTGAAGTGTTTCCTCATTTGACCCGAGGTCATATATGTCTTTTATGCTTTTTGTTAGATATATTGTAATAGACTAAGTATTTCTATATTAGTATTGTGTATGAGATGTGTCCGAAGTATCCCCGTGTAATTAAGTTTGATGAGATTGAGACTTAGTATTTCCTATGACTTTATATGAAAGAGATTTTTAAAGACTATGATATGTATTGTGAAAAGTTTCAATTCCGTACTGTTTTTCACTATGTTTATGCGATGAATGATATGTAAGGTCTTGTATAAGACCTCCGAGAGGTCAAGTACGCTGGTTGCTATTAGAGATTGCCCCTAACTTCTAAGGCTTGGTTTCGGGATGTGACAATCTTCGTATCAGAGCATATGTTGTGAAAGTAGTATTAGGAATCAAAAAGTCTCAACAAGTCACGTCTAGTAGAGTATTGACCATCGGTGTGAGTCGTGACACATCTATGTGGGAGAGGCTATAGTGATAAAGTTTCCCTTCTTTTTTACTCCTATGTCGTGCCATAGAGTAAAAGTTATGAGTACACTTTTCTTATGTTTTTCCTTGTTTTCTAAGAAGATTAATACGAGGAGGACACCGTCTAGGAGAGTTGAGGAGAATGAGGTGCAAGAGGAGATTCCTCCTCAAGTTGAGGAAGTTGAGAAAGGTGCTCAGAGTGATCAATTCCCTAATGTGGGTTAGGTGATGATGTCCCATAGTTGAGTAATAGGGCTATTAGAGAGTCTTTGCTTGCTTTTGCCCTAGCCATGACTACTTAAGTAAATTTGAATATGGTGCCTAGGGTAAATGTTGTGGAGAGCACTATGACATCTAGGTTAAGAGATTTCTTGAGGATGAATACTCTTATTTTTCTTGGCTCTATATTTTGAGAGGACCCTCAAGAGTTCCTAGATGGGGTGTATAAGGTGTTGAATTCTATGGGAGTTACATCTAAGGAGACGGCAGAGTTGGCTTCGTACCAATTGAGGGATGTTTCTAAAATATGGTACACTCAATGGAAGTTTAATAGGTCAGAGGAATCGGGTCCTATTGAATGTGAGGAATTTAAAAAAGCTTTTTCTATGAAGTACTTTCCCGTGAGAAGAGGGAAGTTAAGGTGGAGGAGTTTAGAAATCTTAAACAAGGCAATATGAGTGTTGAGGAATACTTTTTGAAGTTCACTATGTTTTCCAGTTATGCCCCTTCTCTTGTGTCTAATCCAAGGGATGAAATGAGTCATTTTGTGATGGGTGTATCCGGCTTAGTGAAGGAGGAATGTCATACCGCTATGATACATGATGATATGACCCTAACTAGACTCATGGTGTATGCACACTCAATTGAAGAGTCTAAATTTAGGAGAACGGATAGAAGCTTGAAAAGGAGTGGTGCTACATATCAAGGGAAACCTAGGTTTAAGAAGAGGTCCCAAGGTCAAGAAGAACCTAAGAGTGTTAAGTCTAAATTGGAGGGACGAGGTGGTTCTCTAAATGTCAAACCGACATGTGTCACTTGTGGAAAGAATGGTTCTGGTAAGGAAGGACATAAGGTGAGGTTGTCCTATGATTTCTTCTTGAGGAAGATAGGTTAAGCATGTTACTCCTAGTGCTCCAAAGGATGATGCTCCAACACAGAGGCGTGTCTATGCACTCCGGACTAGAGGATCAAAGCCGAATGAGAATGGTGATGATGATGAGGGTAGTCCTTGAATTTCTTTTAGTGATATGAGTTCCTTCTAAGTGGGGGAGAATGGTTAGTAGATGAGATATAATGATATAGAAGCATGTTGCATGTGCATGGTGTTTCAGAAGTTTTGTTGAAATTGAATTTCATTAACTACTTGCATTGTGTATTTTATGAAACCATGATTATTTTGTAAGATGTGTTATATGATGTTACCTTGTATACTAGCATGTTCATATCATGAATTGCATAAATTTGCATTTTAAAAAAAAAAAATTGCTCAAAATCACTGTAGCTTAGAAAACTGCTCGCAGATATGTTTTTGAGAAATTGAGTAATTGATTATTTGGAATAAAATTATTTTAATGTTGTTATAAATGATGTTTATGAGTATAATATTTATTATAAAATGAATTTTTACTACTTGGAATGAAGCATGTGAGTTTGTAGCATAATGAGCTATAGGATTGTCTTCTAGTTTCTTGTTGTGTTGTGAATAAACTGACTATGTGAAATTGATATTTTCTTCTAGGTTATGTGTTATATGGTATGGTCATGAGATTATAGTCAAATGTCTATTCTTGGAAATGTTTGGAGAGTGGCAAATGTTATTCGAGGACGAATGTTGTCCAAGTGGGGGAGAATGTAAGACCCCAAAAATGACATAGGTGAACTATATACTAACATGTAATTTATGGTCTAAGGTATTAAATAGGTCCAATATGTAATATTGAGGTAGTGTCTAGGAGTTTAGGGGCATTGGAAGTCAAACATCAAGGGACGACCAAGACGTTCGACGACTAACTCACCTAGGTGCGTCATATGTGGTTTTATGTGTTTATGTGCGATTAATGAGGTTATAAGGTCCTTAAATGAGCTATTATAGTATATATAGGAAGTGTGTAAAGTTTCGTGGAGTTTGGAGGTCAAACGTCCATGACATTTGAAAGATGTGCCTTGAAACGACCTTGTGTGTCTAAGCATGTTTCATCGAGTTTTACGGTTTTTGAATGAGATTCATGTTAAAGGTTCTAAAATAGTATAAGTTCATGTTTGGATTGGAAACGATCGGGCAAACATCCCCAAGGACCATCCAAGGGTCCTTGAGGAAGGACCCAAAGTGATTCCAAAGACTACCAAACACAGCACAACAAACGGTTGGCAATCGACGCCCACTGGGTTAGTCGACGCCCTGTTGTTGTGGCTCATCTATTGGGAGTTATTCATGGAGATAATATTCCAAATACCAGCCTCAGTCCCAGACCACGGTCAAACAAGACTGTCCGTTGGTCAAGGGACGGGCCATCGATGGCCCTTCCGTCTATGAAGCTGTGTTATGCGCATGTTCACTATTATGTTGAGGGGTTAAGTTGTAATTTCACCCCACTTACAAATAGAAGGTTTTGCGGTTAAGGGGTCTTTTGGGTATATTATGTGTGTATATAAGTCTTAAACACATTGAAGACTTCATTCTTCTAAATCAAAACTTGAAATCCCTTAGAAATTCCTTAAGACTCCATTGAAGTCAAAAATCAAGGAAGAGCTTGGTGTGATATATTGAGTGGATATTCTTCATCAAAGTGAAGATTTACATTAATAAAGGTATGGATGTTGATCCTTTAAACTCTATTCATAAAGGATCCCCAATTATCAAGAAGTTTTCTAAACTTTTCAAGTTGAATTGTCCGAAATTCATGATTCTACCTTGGTTTCTTGCATTAATTATTTCTAAATATGGAATAATGATTTAATTGATATTGTATTGTTTATTTTAACCTAAATTACCTATGAACCCATGAATAGAATGAACCCTAGTTTTTGACTAAGTTATGGGTTACTTGATATTGACCTATTGTATATGAATTATGTTGTAGATTTCTATGGGCCACCTAATGATTTAATAATTGTATTTAATTGATATATAAATTGTATTATATTGATTAATTTATATTGAATTAACCTAGTTCATTGATTATTATAGTTTTATGTTGAATTGATGTTCATGGCCATTGGTAAGGGCCTTATGATATTAAATTGGATGATTTAGCATCGAATTGAGGTGTTGAGGATGGAGTGGTGGTACGCTGCCCTAATTACTTTATTTTGTTGTTTTTTATAATTCAAATATATTGTAATTTGTATGGTCCACTTATTGTGGCAGTGTTATGTATTTTACTTGAAAATTGAAGTGGTCTTGTCGGAATTACTTTATGCAATATGATGATTATGGCCTTGTCGGCACTACTTGTAAGTTATATGTCTATTTGTGTACTTAATTATGTGTATTATGATGATATTTATCTACATTTTAATCAATGTGAACTCATATATGTTTTCTTCTATCAATTCTAGTTAGGTGATCATGCTAAACAATGAATTTGACCTTGTGTGTATAGTCTTAGAGTTGAGTCATTGTTATTTCTAATAGACTATATAAGTCTATGTTGGCACATTGATGATGTTATTGTAGATTATAGGATGACTTGATGATGATATGGTTATATTTATGTGTTTCTAGAATGGCATGTATTTATGAGTTAAAGTGAAGTATGTGGTGTCTTGTCTTTGTTGACTTGTGTCCCTTACTTGATGTATATATGATTATGAATATGTGATATCTTTAATTAGGATGTTAAATATCCTAGTCTTGAATGTATGAATGACATGTGACCTTAAATGAAGTTAAGAGGTCTTTTATGTGAAACCTTGAACCTAGTTGTAATGTTATGAATGTTAAAGTCGTAAGTCGTAATAGTATCCATCAACATAAAGGAATGATAGACTCAAGGTTATTTGGCTGGAACAGAATCATATTAATCCTTAGGAATGTCATGATGAGATTCTCGCTGCCATTGTAAGGTAACCTTAAGAGGACCTCTTTGGTAGGGTAAATGTGAGGTTATGAACCTTTTTATGTGAACCTTCAGTGTGAATTACTCGATGATAAAGAAGTCTAGCACCGAGTGAGTATGGTAAGGGAAGTAGTTCTTGGTTAGAATGAGACTAGATTACAAAGCATTCCCTTCATATTCCTTAACCATGAGCCTACATGGGATGTGTCTAAGTTCTACCATTGGCAAGTAGAACACCCTCATCGGAGTAGGTTAGACGTCCCGATTCCATGTCTAGCTATCATGGTCTATGTCGCTTAGTGCCTATTCTCCTTATGTGGGATACTTACTAGCATTATAAAAGTTTTATTAAGTTCAGGTGGTAGAATAGGACGCTATCTAGGCATTGCGCAATAGGATTTGATGGTTTTAGTTAGAGTCCCTAGGTCTTGTTCAAGACCATTACATGAATGTCCTTTATGTGTGGAATGTATCCTAAATGAACTATTGAATGTAACAACTCAAGTTAAGTAAGAAAGTATGTTAATGGAATAAGTACTTATCTAGAGTAGTTAAGGGTTGTCTAGTTAATATGTGAAGGGGGTATAGGAATGGCCACTTTAAATCTTACCTAGATGAGTCTTAAGAATGACTCTAGTTAGGGAAGATGTTTGTTATGTGGACATGATCCAAACCTAGGAAGTCTTAAGGATTATATAGGTAGTCTTGAAAAGGTCAATCATGGATATTATCTTCTTGATCTACTTAAGTAATTCTTTTGATAGCCTTTCATGAGGAAATGTCATATTATCTATGTGTTGATAACTTGATGGCTTGTAAATGTGTATTTGACTTATTATAATTGTTCTTGAGGGTCATTTAGGTGTACATAGGGAGGTTGTATGGGCTGTTTCTGTTTGTGTTGCTTAAGTGGGTCTTAGGATAGCTTTTAGTGAGAAGACTACGCGTTAAGAAGTGCTTAGAAGGAAGGCGAAGCACGTCACAGTAACAGTGAATTACTTCACTGTACAAAGAATGTAGCTTATTGTAAAATGAACTCAAAAATGGGAATAATTGGCTAAATGTTAGCTTATGTTTTTATAAGTTGTTAAATGTTGTTCTTATAATTATAATATGATTTTTAAATAAAAGATGCATATTTCTAATAAATGTTCGTTTTCATGATTTTTATGCATTATGCCATATTTAGTACATGTGGTTGTACTAACTCCTTGTTGTTGTCTATCTCTATAATTGTTGGTATTTAAGGAGAATTTTGGAAGTACGACTTGGACCGTAGCGTCGTTCAATAGAAGTTGAAGTGTGTCCTCATTTGATCTGAGGGCGTATATGTCTTATGTTTTCTATTAGAAATATTGTGATAGACTAAATATTTTGATATTAGTATTGTATATGGGTCGTGTCCCAAGTATCCTCGTGTTATTAAGTTTGATGAGATTGAGACTTAGTATTTTCTATGACTTTATATGAAAGAGATTTTTAAAGACTATGATATGTTTTGTGAAAATTTTTATTTCCGCACTACTTTTCATTATGTTATGCGATGAATGATATATAAGGTCTTGTACAAGACCTCCGAAACGTCAAGTACGCTGGTTGCAATCGGAGATTGATCCTAATTTCTACGGTGTGTTTTCGAGATGTGACAGTTGGAATAAACCACGTATCAATAAGCTTCACATACCTCATATAAACCCCCTAAACGAAGCTTGAATCCATGGTGAATTCGACCCTAGTTGTTACCCTCATCTCTTCTCTTCTTCTTCTATTCTAGAATGATGATTTTTGGAGAGAATTTTGGTGTCTTTAGGTATGTTCGTTAGAATGGTTAGTCTATGGTATAGTTAAGCATATTTAGGTTGTAAAATAACCTATCAAATGACCTAGATTAATTCCTAATTAAAAAATAACTTAACCCTTAAACAGTCAACTAAAAACTAAAAGCTAAAAAACTTGTAGCACCTACGACGTGGCAATCTACGGACCGTAGATTGTGATACTGTCCATGTTTTAGGTCCGTGGTTTTTACTGTCAACTAACCATTTGCGGGCCTGATCCACTCCCATGACCCACGAGCCGTAGATTGATATACTTGCTGTGAATAAGGGTCGTGAATCAAGTTGTTTTAACAGCTCTATGGCGACTTGGGGTCCTACTCAAGGACCCCTTGGGTAGTCCTTGGGGTGTCGTACTCTGACGTTTATGTAACAACCCTAAAATTATTATGCTAAGTAATGCCTAATGTATCTAGAATGCCTAGATTAGACCTGGTTCACACGAATTGATGCGCATAGAACCAGACCTCTGAACCTCTGCAATAGACATACCAACTAACTTGGTGAGTTACTTGACATAGGAAAGATTGGGTCCAGCAATGTAGGGCACCCGAATATGAAGATTTACTCGGGTGAGTCTTAACCGGACTGGAAAGGGGTAATCTTATCTTTGGATGGTCTAGGGGTAAAATGGTTTTTTCCAGGCTAAGGGTAGTATTGTAATTACCCTAATTAATTAATTAATTTATATGGTGGACGGGAAATTCAAGTAGAGGCTACAGAATTTGACCCTTTATGCAAAATCTAGCTCCACCTGGTTTCGAGCCTTTGTTGAAGCAAGGATTAAATTTACTTAATTTTATTAAGTTAATTAGTTGAATTAATTAATATTTAATTTGCTGATTTAATTAAATGAAAATCATATTTTTAATAGAAAATAATAATAATAATAATATTAATAAATAATGAGGAGTCCTAGTTTGACTAAGTCTCCACCTAACTCTCCTAATCCTAATCCTCTCCTTCTCACGTCTCTCACTCTAATTCTGACGTTTTATTGTTAGTACAAGAACTGAAAATAATAGTTCTTCACTCTTGAAGAACTTACACACAAAAACTCAAACGAAAAGCAAAGCTGAAAACGAAAATCAACAACTTTCTTCTCGATGGATTGTGTTTGGTATTTAGGTGGTAAGACAGTGGTTTCATGGGAAATTGGAAACATTTAATAGAGTGTGGAACAACATTAATGTATGGGTTTTATTCTCTCTTGGTCCCTTTCCCAAGAAACCCCTTAGTTCAGTTTAAATTCCAATAGAGAAACTAAGGTTGTCCCCGTTGCATGCCCTTGTCATTAGATCCTTTGAAAGATTCAAAGTATGCGTTGGTATATCTTTTCGTAGATGATTTTAGGGCTGGTTGTGATTACATGTTTGAATGTGTATTCGGAAATTACGCATGGAATGAACGATGTGTTCCGGGAAAGTTTATTAAGTTATCTATTTGTACATGTGATTACCGTGAATTAACTATGTTTTACTGCCTGAAATTTAAATGTTAAAATGTTGTATTCTACATGTAATAAATGTTAAAAGTGTGAAGTTCATATAAGTATAATGTTGTTGAATAAATGTAAAAAGAAATACTCTAAGAATCAACATAAAGAAATGAGAGAAAAAAGAATTGAAAGAGGACCAAATTTCCTGCTTGCTGGAAATGTTGGTCTCCCCTATATTTTGGAGTTGGAGCTATGTTTTAAAATTTTATATAAAATGTGAGGTCATTGGGGATGGAATCCAAAACCTCACCAAATGCAAATTACATAAAAATTTCATGGAAAACTTGAAAGGAAAAATAAATGTGGTGAGTGGGGATTGAACCCACAACCTCTTGAATAAATGAGATATTTAGGAGAAAAATAAATGTGGTGAGTGGGGATTGAACCCACAACCTCTTAAATAGATGAGAGAGTTAGGAGGAAAAAATAAAGAAGAAAAATATATATGATGAGTGGGGATTGAACCCACAACTTCTTGAATAGATGAGAGAGTTAGGAGAAAAATAAAGGAAAAAATATGGACACATAAGTCGTACATGAACAAATATTTAATGAATGCCGCCTCTAAGGATCGAAATCGATATCTTTGCATACCTACAAGATGCATAAGTCTTGTACCACATAATCTTGGGTAAATACGAATCACTTAGACGAACTATGAATGAAGCTTCATGGCTTGTATGTGTGGACTTATAAGTCTAGTATACGTTTAAAAGTAAATGAAACTAAGTTGTTATGTGAGGAGATGATGAAACCCCAGAAGGGGTAGGTAAGGGTGTGACACACATTAAAGGGCCAAGTGTACTGGCATACAATGAAATGAAAATTCACGTAAAAAAGGTGAGTAATTATGAAGAGTAAATGTGCTAAAGTTAATGAATGTGGTGACAACTTGATAAGAAAAGAATGGTGAAAGGTGAGAGAAATATCAAATGAGCCTAAGTAAATGTTACCAAGACATACTCACCTATTAGAGTGTAAGGGTAATGAAGAGACCAGTCTCTATGAACAGTTAGATGAAACTATTGAAGTTAAAGCGTACTTAATACTAATGATGAGATGAGAAATCATCTAATGATCTATGGTGCCTCATCCTAGAAGCCAACTTCTATGATGTATGAGATAAATGTAACTGGAACATTATACTTAGAACCGATAGGCTAGCTATGAGTTGTCATTCCTTCTTTTAGGAAGGCAGAGGTTCGTGGAATTCTCATGAGATGAGACTGTCCGTCAAGACAGGTATCGATTTCCTTGTATCTCTAGTCTTTGAACCTATACTGCCAATATAGGGTTCCGGAAGAGTTTGATTCGTTATATATGCTAGCATGTTTTGGTTCACTTTGGCCGGTGAGCCCACCTTTTTCGGTATGGAGTTAAACACTGGATTTCGTGATGCTCACATGATCTATTTCGGTTAAGGTTAAATTTCCCAAAGAAAGAATGAGGCCAGCCTCAAGTAATGCACATAATTAAATGAACGATACCAAAGGTGTTAGGATAGGATAATCAAGAGGTGATCTAGACTTAAGTAATGACACTAGGTCATTCTTGGTCATTGTACAGCGAATCCGATGAAAGTCTGAAACTACATCCTTAGTATGGCTGGTGTTACACTAGCTTACGAACGAAAGAAAATTAAGTATGTATGAATGAATGAAGCAAACTTTGTGTTTGCAAAAGAAGGCTCCCTAATTGAGGTCCCATATATTGAGCCCTCATTTTGTGAAGTCCTAGTGTCAATTCCATTATTCCAATGTCTCATGAGATATGAACGAATTGTATGAAATATTTTATGTGCTATATGCAATATGTTAGGTAATGGTATGAAATATGTTATGTGCTATATGCAATATGTTAGGTGCTATGAGAAATATGTTATGTGTTATATGCAATATGTTATGTTCTATGTTCAATATGTTATGTGTTATATGCAATATGTTATGTGTTGTGCAATATGATACGTATGGTCATGCATGTTACTCTCATTGCATCACTTTCCTAATCCGATTTTGGCAAGTCCACTTACTTGAATTTCCATAATTCATATCGTTAGGAGAAAGATCTTCTTAATCATCCATGTCTTTGGTGTGTGTTTGCATATACCCATACATAGTACAAGTGTATACTAATCCATACAACTCTCTACTTTTAGGTGCAGGTGCAAATTCACGGTAGAGCTTACGAGTCGACACTTAAGTTATCCGGACGTGGAGCTTTCATCTGGATTGGGTAGGACCTCATGCTTTCGAGGATGCTTACTATTTTATTCTAGCATTAGAAGCAGACATTAGCTAGTGAAGTATGTTCCACTAGCGTTACTTTATCAATTATTTTCAGACATTGTATTGGTGCCATTCTGGCAACTTTATATTTTATGGAGATATGACTTTTTCATTCAGTTGAGTATCTTGGTATTAGATGGTTGTTATGAACGATTATGAACTGATGTAGATAAATTTTATATGAGTATAATGTATTCTTCTATGAAGTCTATTTATACTTCAAGTAACTAAAAGTTTCAATTTTTCCGCTAAAATTAACCTAGACGATGTAACGATGACGTATGTAGGATTGTGTGGACCTCTGAAAGGTCAAAAACATCGGTCTCGTCTGGGGTCTAGATCTCGGTCGTGAAAGTTTAATCCTTAATTAGGTACATCTAAATATAGGAACAATATATATTGATTTTAACCTTGATACAATAGTCCAAGCCAACTAGAAGACCCTACAACACACTAGTTCATCTCACTAGTTCAACTTACTAGTTTCTAGGCGTTATAGTTGTTTCTCAATGTTTGACCTCCAAATCCTCAACCTAACTTGAATAACCACTTTATATCATTTAATAAAGTTTTCAACTATAAAATCACAAGTCAGGCTGTAGTTTCACCTAGTTAATTCCATTAAACAATAGCTAGGTCTTAAAATGTTCTATGGGGTATGACAGATCTCACAATTTAAGGATACATCATGTAGAGTCTTGTAGAATGGCATGACGTCATTTTTAATTCGTTTCAATAGGCTATAGGAAACGTGGAAAACTCAATTATTTATTTTATTTGTGTTACTTAATATTTGATTCCAATTGGTATTTGGTAATCCAAATTGGTACATATCTCTCTCTTTTCCCTCGCAAATGGAGAGGATACGTTCAAGAGAAGCTAGAGCTGAGGAAATTGAGATAGAATTTATTGTTTTAATCGTGGTGGTAGATAGAAAAAAGGATACAATCGGGCAAGAAGAAGGGAAGCAACACCATCTAGGGTAAAGGCACCAACTACTTATTAGATTATACACATACATGAATCGTGCACATCTTGATACTCTTAATATAGCAAAAAGAAAGCCCCGACAAAAGTTGAAGAGACTTTTGCGCTATCACAAACATCATAATAATTAATCATATAGATATTGACATTGTCGAGTTGTGTGGTAGGGACTGGAGGTGGTATAAATAATTCTAATAATGCATTATATGTGGGTCTAGAGGGTTATTGATATGGTATCATGGATGGATGAGATTTATGAGACAGGGCATTTCTTTATGACGGTGATGAGCGAAGTGTGGGTATTTTTTTTTTTTGTAAGTTGACTAAGTCTTTAGGTAGATCGTGACTTATTTTAATGTTGAGACGATCTGCATAGTTTCTTCTTTAAGATTAACGTGTTACGTTTCTTTAGAGACTGGTGTTCTATTTTTGAGGAGTAGATTAATTATTCTTATTGTGGACTGATATGTTACTTATTTTAGTAGAAGTATTCTATTAAATATTTTCCAATATATAGGATTGAAGATTTTGAATGAATTAAATAGTTTTTCCAACTATTGTCTCTTCTTTTACGCACTTCTTATTTTCTCCTCTTCAGATTATAACAGTGCTATAAAGAACCAATTATGTGAGATCGAAAACAAGTGAGGCAGAAAAATTTCTTTTTAACAATATCCAATGCCTTCTGAAACAAGCATTCACTGCACACTTTAATCATCACTATGATCATTGGATAATGCTAATTTCATGTGTTCTAAGGAGTACTGACAATTGATCAAATCATTATTTAGTATCCAATGGTCAAAAATTTAACACATGCTCAAAACAAAGAATTGGAAGATAGAAAGCTAAAGGAGCTGAAAGTAAAACACTATCTCTTTCAAGCAATTGATGGTCCATCTCAGAAACTATTCTTTGCAAAGAAACTTCAAAGGCTATTTGGGATTTAATGAAGAAGAAATATCAAGGCTCTATGAAAGTCAAGCGTGCACAACTTCAATCTTTGAGAAAGGATTTTGAATCTAGAGATGAAGTTAAAATTATTTGTCACCAATTATTGAGCTAAAACAATGAAAATAACCAACAAGATGTGTTTCCATGGTGTGAATATGGACGACATAGACATTGTGGAAATGATTTTGTGGTTTGTAACATGAAAATGTAACTCTATACTAATAGTGGTAGTTAAATCTAATAAATTGTTATTTATTTCTCAAAATAACATGTAGGGGAAATTTTAAACAAATGTCAGATGATGGATTGTAATTGTTTTAACCATCTTACTGAACTTGCATTGAAGCTACATAAACTTTATCACCCTCCGAGCTACCATTGAGACACGGACACAGGGCCGAGGTTGACAATTTACCCCAAGTAAACCCTGCTGACATAACATGAGCATACTAAAGATAAATTGGATAATAGAACTGTGCAGTAACATTAATATCATGAATTTGAAAGTTTTGTGAAATAACAATTCTAAAACTAAATGTCTATCCAAGATGAGATTTTATTACATGAGAAATATCAAAACCCAATGCTAAGATGAATCTAACTATGTATGGATAAACCTATAATCTAACTTGAAATTTCTGGACATGCCCAAACTAGGTATCGCACAACAGAAACTAAAGAGTAAAATTGATAAGGATAATATGTGACTAGTAATCAACAAGTAACTAATGATGGTGAAATGAAGTTCGCGGACTTATCTATGACTTATTTGACTATTAGGGACTTGAACCTACATCACGAGATGATGTAGCACAATGTATGTGTCAGTACTTGAAAGATACTAAGCAAGTAGGATAGAATAAATATGAAAAAAAAAACATATAACTGAACAAGCAATAAAGCAAAAGCATAATCTGAACATGATATAGATCTAAATAACGAACTAAATTAATACAATGACCAACTTAATATGATGAGACTGAATATTGGCTACACTAAATTGTCATTAAAGCAATGAAGTCTGACTGAAATGTAGGAGCTACTAATGACCTATAGTATAACAACATGAGCTAAATATTGAGTCTGATGTATACTACCCGTCGAGAGGACCCAAAATATCCTGACAAACGTATAGAGGTATGATGGCATGATCACTATAATGATGCCCACAAAGGGGAATTAAATCATATTTTGCTCATAGTTTTGGGACTATATGGATTACTAACAATAGTCTAACTCGGTATAAAGCTACACCCAATAGATTAAATGATCAATACATTCTGATTAAATTACTGTAATATACAAGATAGCTCAAAAATGACATGCAAACTATGAATGCACTTTAATAACTAAAAATATCACTTTAAATAACTATGGCATGCATATCTGAAATATCTGACGTATCATATCTATTGCGAAATCTAAAGAAAGACATAGATAGGGTTCTCAAATTAATGCAAGAAACGAAGTACTTACTTGATTATCTTATTTGGAATATAACTAATTCTACTAAAGTTCTAGAAACCTTAGGTTAAATCATAATGAGGGATTCAATAATCTGACTGAAATCTAGGGACCTAATGGGAGAAAGCAACCCACATGCCTGGTGTTAAACCTCACGGAGAAATCTTTTTATTTTTGGGCTGGAACAGATGGAAATCTTGTTGCTTTATTTAACTAGGGTTCTCACCTCTATCTCCTCTTTCGCTTCTAATTTTTTAAGTTTTTATTAAACATTTGACTTAGATAAACTCTAGTTATGTTTCTAGGCTAAAACAGACCAAAACCACGCACTTTACAGTTAAAATAACGTAGTTTAAGTATCCAATGGATAGGGGAAAAGACCTAAATAACCCTATATAAAATCTAATGGGCTGACCACAGCCCCCTTTATAGATCGTGGAAGGGATCATCGTTTGTGATGTGGGTATTGGTATGCCACACTAGAATTACTATAGATACAAGCTATTTAACGCCCCGAAGGATTCTTTTATTGATTCTGGACTATTTTGTTTGCAGAATCTCATGAAATTTTACCCAACTCCATCACTAGAATGTATGAAATACGTATGAACGGAGGAAGAAAGCGCGAGCCGGGCCAGGTATCGATTCAATAAGATAAAGGGCCCAAAAGTCTAAATAGGGGGTGAAAAATTCCCCATCTCATTGGGGGTGGAAAACGAATTCGCTAGTCCTGGTGGTCTAAGGTCTCTGTGGTCTTATCCACAAGCCCCTAATCTAGCCTGTGTGGATGAGAACAAACTGTGAAGGTCCCCGTGGTACTCACTTGGGATAGGGTCTGGAGGCTCGATTCTAGGGAATTACTAGGTAGCATTCCTGCACAACCCCATGGCCCTTGTAGAGGATCACAGACTGTGAAGGTCGGCAGGGTCCTCACATAGGCATGGGGATCTAACGGACTGGCTAGAGGGGATATTGGTTAGTCTCCACCGATAGTGCAGGTCCATATGGTCCTTACATTGTCAACATGGTTTGAGGCTAGGCTTGGCGAGTCTACAACCTTACTTTTCACTGGCACCACCGCAGTTCGTCTTAAAGACCACGGCCCATGAAGGGTCTCATTTTCTGATGCTTTTTTACCTTGTTGAGTTCAACTCCCCACCACAAGAAGTTCAATGGACCATGGACCCTAATGGTCAATGAAGCTCACCGTGTCTCACTAGTTTAGGTAAATTTTGAAAAAAAAATTTGGGTCTGGTTTTTGAGGTGTTATACTATCTCCCACTTGGGAACATTCTTCCTCGAATGAAGGCTAAACTAGCTTAAAATGGAGGGAAGGAGCTAAAAACCCTACACAAAGCATCGAAGACTTATTATTGGCTAAACTAAGTTCTAAAAACATGCAAATATGATTAAAATGCAAGTACAAACTAAGGAATATGATACTTAGAGTGATGTAAACATGAATGAATGAAAAATTGAAGAGGAATTTTTATCTCAAGTTGGAGTGGAAACGGAAGGAAAAAGGTGATAGTATATGGATTTCATGGATGCTTCTGCTTCCCAAGTAGCTCCCTCTACGGAATGACTCGTCCACAAAACCTTGATGAAGAGACTTATTTGTTACAAAATATTTGAACCTGACGATAAAGGATTTCAACATGTACCTCTTTATTAGTGAGACTATCCTCCACAACCGCACTTTCTAAAGGCACAATAAATGTTGCATTACCCACACACTTCTTCAAGAGAAAAATGTATAAACCAGATGCACTACGGCTAGTTGTGTTGGCAACTCTAATTCATAAGAGACATTACGAATACTTTTCAAAATCTGGTAAGGGCCTACATATCTAGGACTTAGCTCACCTTCTTGCAGAAATTCAGCGCCTCTTTCATAGGTGACACTTTCAGGTTAATCTAATCATCAATTTGGAACTCTGGTTCCCTTCTCCTCACATCTGCATAAAATCTCTGGAGACTCTGGGTTATCTTAAGTTCATATCTGATTAATTGCACTTTCTCCATAGCTTCATTAACTTTATCTGGTGCTATAACGTCTGCTTCACCTACTTAAAATCAACCAATATGTGATCTACATCTACGCCCATACAAATTTTCAAAAGGATCCATCAAAATGTTGGAGTGGTAACTATTATTGTAGGCAAACTCAAAGAGGAAGGGGATCATCCCAACCACCCTTAAAATCGATCACACAGGCTGTCAACATGTCTTCTAAGGTCTGAGTGGTACGTTTTTTCTGGACATCCATCCGCGGATGAAATGTTGTGCTAAGGTTAACCTGAGCAACATACATTTCTGAAATGACTTCCAGAAATGTGAGCTAAATTAAGGACCTCTATATGAGACGATAGACAAAGAAACCCCATACAACCGCACAATCTCATTAATGTATATCTTGGCATACTCCTACACCGAATATGTAGTCTTGATCGCCAATAAGCGTGAAGACTTTGTAACCCTATCAACTGTCACCTAAATTGCATCATGTTGTTTGCCACTACGAGGCAAACCTTTGATTAAGTTCATGATAATGTCTTCCCACTTCTAAGTGGGAATTTCAACCTCTTGGGTCATACCTCTTGGTTTATAATGTTCTAACATGAGATACTAAAAATTAGGGCACTTAGACACAAAATCTTCTATATCTCGTTTCATGCCATTCCATCAATAGTCTTCCCGCAGATCTTGATACATCTTAGTGGTGCCTGGATAAATAGAAAATCTGGAGTTATGGGCTTCTACAATAATATTCTATATCAACTAACCCACCTTTGGAAGATATTATCGACCCTGATAGCAAATCCCACAATCTCCCCCTTCGGAGAAAACATACACTTTCTTATAATGGATTGCACTCTTTAGCTCAAGCAATATTAGATCACTGTCTTAATTTTCCTTAAATTCCACTATGAACTAATATTTCACCCCATTGTGAACCGTTACACAACCATCTGGTATGCTCATAAGAAGAACTCCTAGGTGAGAAAGTATGTGAACATCCTTCATTAGCTCCTTTTATTTCTTCCTAAGCATGTTCTACTCTCCCTATATATAGTCTGCTAAGAGCCTTTGCTACTACATTGTCCTTTCAAGGATAGTAATGCGCTCTTATATCATAATCTTTGAAGAACTCAAACATTTTCTCTAACGAAGTTTAACCTCTTTCTGGGTGAAGATATAATTAAGGCTCTTATGGTCTGTGAACACATCTTTATGAACACCATACAAGTAATGTCTCCAAATACTATGTGGGAACACCACAGTTGCAAGCTCGAGGTAATGAGTTATATAGTTAATCTCATGGTCTTCAAGATTCCTAACCTTACCTCGCTATATTATAGACAAACTAGACCGAAATTTGAAGAATCACAATATATAACATACAGATCTGACCCCTCCTATAACGTCAAAACAAGAGTTGTAGTCAACCTAGTTTTCAATGAGGTAAAGCTTTACCTTCAATCATTTGCCACTGAAAATTGACTTTCCTCTTAGTCAACTTATTTAATAGAGAGGCTATGGATGAGAATCATTCAACGAACTTTCTACAATTAAATGCTAGGCAAAAGAAACTTCTAATATATGTCGGAGAGGTAGGTTTGGGCCATTGTTTCATAGTCTATTTTCTTGAAATGTACTCGAATCCATTCACTAGACACTATATGCCAAAGAAAATCAATTGAGCGTAAGTAAAATTTGCATGTACTGATCTTAGCAAATAATTGAATATATTTGAGAGTTTACTAGAAACCCTCAAACGACTCACATGATCTTCCTCATTCCTATAGTACAGGAGGATATATCTACAAAGATTATAACAAACAAGTTCAACTACTGTTTGAATACTTTGTTCATCAAATCATGATAGTTGCAGGAGCATTGGTTGGTTCAAAAGACATAACTACAAATTCATAATGACTATCCTGAGTTTTGAAGGTTGTCTTTGGAATGTCACCATTTTTTACTCTTCGAAGATGATACCCTAATTTGAGATCTATTTTTGATAAATGACTAGAACCTTGAAATTGGTCAACCAAGTCATCAATCTTGGGATGGGATACTTATTATTGATTCTGACGATGTTCACCTTCCTATAGCCAATGCATATTCTAAAAGAATCATCTTTCTTCCTTACAAAAAAAAAAGGTGCACCCCATGGGAAAATACTAGGTTTGATTAAGCACTTATTTAGAATGTATTTCAATTTCTATTTCAGTTACTTATTCTCTCTGGAGTCATTCTTTAAGGAGGAATAAATATAGGCTAGGTATTTTGAAGGAGATCAACTGCAAAGTCGATTTCCCTTTCGGGAGGAAATATGAGAATATCTTCTAGAAATGTTTCTAGAAACTCATTGACTATTGGGGATGACTCAAGCGTTAGGGTTTCAAAACAGGAATCCTTAACTCTAACTTGATCATAGAGACAACCCTTACAAATCATATTTCTGACCTTAACATTAGAAACAAATCAACCCATAGGCTCTATGCTATTACACTTCCATTCTAAGATTGGTTTGTTTTTAAAGTGAAACTGAACAAGCTTAGCCCTACAATTGGCAGAGGCATAACACGAATGTAACCAATCCATGCCTAGAATGATGCTCAAGTTTACAATTTCTAAATCTACAAGATCTATTGAGGTGACATTCTAGGAGACTATGAGAGGGCAATTTCTATAAACCCTTTTAGCTATAATTGGGTCACCGAATAAGAGTATAGAATGATAAGTGTTCTGAGACAGTTTCTAGACTAATTCAAAATTTGACTGCTATATTAGGAGTTACCAAAGACAATGTATCCCCTAGATCTAACAGTGTATAACATCGAGAACAAAGAATTGTAACATACCAATGACTACGTTAGGAGAATCTTCCTGATCTTGGCGTTTCTGAGGAGAATATAACCTATGTTTGCACTGTCCTCTACCTATACAAGATGAGTTACCCTGTTGATTCAGGCTGCATACCAGCATTACTATATTTGTAAATTGTACTCTATCATTATTACCTCTTAGACATTGTCAAGAAGGACAATCTCTCAACTTGTGATAAGACTGAGCTCTATCGTTATTACCTGTTTGACCTTGGAGAATGTAACACTAGCTGATAAAGGGTCTCGGGCTGAACACTTCTGCTGATACTACAAGCAATATCCACCACCCAATATATGCTAAGAATAGTCATAGTTTCCAATCGTAGATTCTTATTGTCTTTGTCATGCTCCTTAAGCTTATTTTCATCAACAAGTTGAGCATGAAAAATAAGCATAGAAATGTTGTTGTGAGGAGCATGCCTGGAGTGTTTAGCAAAATTGAGCCTATAATATTGGAATTTCATGTCACCTTACCTTAAGTTCATAAATTCTTGGGACTTTGCCTCCCTTAGATCCCTTGGGAAACACTGTCGAGAAAGGTCTCACTAAAGCAATCCCATGTAATTGGTGTTGCATTTGTACACCTGTTAAACTTCCACTAAGTATACAAGATATGAGCTACATTCGTAAGCTGGTAAGATGCCAACTCAACCCGATCATTTCTAATTACTTGTATCACTTAAAAGATCTTCTTGACTTCATCAATGAAGTTTCGTTGATCTTCTCCAACTTGGGATCCTAATAACTCTAGCACATATCCTAAAAAAATCACAAACTCAAGCTGCAGCTGACCAAACAATAGCATTTGGCTGAACTAGAACTCGTCCATTGTTCTGGTTAGCCACACTTTCAACCAACATCTGAATGACATTTTGGAAATCTACATTCTAGACTTCTTGATCTCAAGATGGAGGAGCAACATTTGCACTCCTGACATTAGATCTATAAGGGGTCATTTTTTCATACAATATGATATCATGAAATGGAATCATGATATGAAAACATAAGATGAAAATGAAGTTTTGTATGGATAATCGATATGAAAATTTTTGTATTGTATATTTTCTCTTAAACATAAAAATCCCATAAATTGTTAAATAATTAAAATAGCCCCAATTATTAATTTAATTTATAAAATAAAAATTAACTAATTGCATAATAAACTATTTGTTCTCCAGTTAAGTAATTGTGTCATCTAATTTCAATTTAATTTAAAAAATTTAACATAATCAGTAGTGTACTAGCTTTTAATATAATTCTCCCACATAGTACGAACAATTCTTCAAGTTGAACTTGCATTTCTCTATCATGTGGTTGAAAATACAAACCGACATTATTACTATGAGTCATTTGTTGGTCAATATCATCCGCAACTATAATTTAATGTTTATAGACCATAAATATTTCGTCACATTAACATTCAGTTGGTGTGAGTTAAAGTGACTATATATTGAGAATAATAAAATTTATATCGGTGAGTCTAAAATTTTTTGAAAAGTTATGAAGTGATTATAAATTTTATTCATTTACATATGAAATATATGGTTAGTTGATATAAATGTGGGGTTATTATAACAAAATATAAACTTGTTTATCAATTTTGTATTAGAATATCTCAAATCATGATATGAAATCATCATGTAATTCCATATCAGGCTCTTTGGAGAATTTGGAATCACATTTCATGATATAGAATAAAGAGATGGAATCTGCATGAAATCACATATCCAAACGTTGATTCCATCTCACTATATGGTATTGCATGGCCAAACGCCTACTATGGAGATATGATTTGAAATGTAGAACGTCCAGTTATAACATAAGTAGATAATATCTTACGCATAATAAGAGTAACAAGAAAATAGTGAGTTTTCCTAAACACTTTGTCGCCTCCCTCTCATTTGATGTGGTATGACCTACACACCAATGAAAAGAACTCTACCTAGTGTGTAACTTAAGAGATCCTAGGATAGTAAAACCTACTGCTCTGATACCAATTTCATCATGCCCCCAGATACCCCTAACACACGGACATGGGTCCTATGATCACAAGTGACCTGAAGCTAACCCTGATTGCATGATATAAGCATTCTAAAGATAAATTTGAAAATAAAATTGCGCGGAAACGTTAATATCATAAAAATGAATGTGATGGGGAATGAACATACTAAATGCTAAGCTAAATCTAACTATGTATTGGATAAGACTCAAATCTCACTAAAAATGTTGAACATGCCCTAACTAGATCAAATAAAACAGAAAGTAAAGACTTAAAATGCTAAATATAAACATGGCACTAGTCCTCGAAGAATGAGGACTCACCACTAATGATGTTTAACTAAAGATTGAGAACCAATCTATGTTTGATTTGACAGTAGGGGACATGAACCTTCATCACGAGAAGTTGTAGTGAAATATGTGCCAGTAAAAGTACTGAGCAAGTACTATAGAATAAAGCTAAAATAATATGTAACATAACAAGCAATAAAGAAAGAGCATAATCAGAACATAATATTGTACTAAATAATGAACTAACTTAATGCAATGACAAATTTAACATGTTGATACTGAATATTGTCTTTACAGACATGTTGTTAATGCAATGGAGTCTGACTAGACTAAAGTAGCTACTAATAACCGATAATAAAACCACATGAGCTAAATGTGGAGTCGGATATATACGCCCTATCTAAAGGAACCAATAAACCTTGTCAAAGGTATAGAGACATGTTGACGTGATCACTAAAATGATTCCTAATGGGTGAGGACTTACAATTTATGTGGCTCATTGTTCTAGGAATATATGGTTAATGACCCTAAGACAACTCGTTATTATGTTACTCCCAACAGATTAAATGATCAACATATTATGACAGAATAACTGTAGTATATTGGTTATCTCAAACCTGACATGAACATTGCGAATGCACATTACTAACTCATAATGACACATTCAAAAATTGAGGCATGTATATATAAAATATCGAAAATATTTGACCTAATATGTGCAATTCAATAACTAAAGAAATACATAGTTAGGGTTCTGAAATTCATGCAAGAATCGAAGTAATAACATTATTTTAGAACATGTAAATAACTAGTCCATGATTCTCTATTGAAGTTCTAGAAAACCTAGGTTAAATAATAATAAGAATTATGAATCTAACTTAAATTCAAGGACCTAATTGTCGAAGAAATATACTAGTGAAATTCCACATACAAAGTGTCATATTCCATGGAGAATATTTCAATTTCGGGTATGGAACATATAGAAATGTTGTGGCGTTGTTGAACTATAGTTTTCGCCTCTTTCTCCTCTTTTGCTTTTTGATGAAAGATTTGACTTAGGTAATTTCTAGTTATGTTTATAGGCTTAAACTGACAAAATCCATGTAGTTTAGAGTTAAAATGACATACTTTAGGTATCATACAAAAAGGGAAAAGACCTATATAACCCTACTTAAAATATGGCAAGCTGGCCACAACCACCATAACGAACCGTGAAAGGGACCACAAACCGTAAAGTGGGTCATGATCTCCGCTTGGCATATTAGTATAAGGGATCTTGGGTCTAATCCATGATTACCTACCACAGCCCGTGTGAAGGATGATAGACCTTGAAGGTCCCTGTGGTCCTCACTTAGGATGAGGTATGTAGGCTCGAGTCTGGGGACTAAGGAATAACCTTCATGGACCACCCTATGGAAAATGTCAAGGACCACAAACACCACTATGACCCATCATACAGACTATGGACCATGAAGTTCCCCGTCGTTCTTACTTGGGCGAGGGGGTTTGAGGCTAGGCTTGGGGATCGTACTCCCTAACTCTTCACAGACGCCATCACGGTCAATTGTCAGGACCGCGGCTCGTGAAAGGTCTATTGAAGTGTCCTATTGTATGATATCTTTACCTGGTGGATTCCAACTCCCCAGCACGGACAGGTCAACAGACATTGGACCCTGTCACTATCAATGAATCCAACCTGGTTCATTGGTTAAGATAATAACTGAAATTGTTACATTGGTATGGTTCGAGGTGTTCTAAAATCCTATTTGAAAGATGGTTTATAGCATATTATACAAGAAAATTATATGTAGTTAATGTATCGAACATCTATAAACCCTAAAAACTAGTACTTTGTGATATTTATTAGCAAGTACGTGGAGAATTCCACGGAAATTCATTTGTTTGTGGCAAAGCCAATTCTTCGATACATGAAAGGAACGATAGACTTTGCGATACTATATATGATGAATGAAAATTCCAATCTTCTCCATTATACAGAAAGCGAATATGTTTGTGACTACATGAGAGATAAAGAACTTCAAGTTATTCTTTTATATTCAGGTCTGGTGGTATTTTGTGGTGTCAAGACAATCAAAATGAGTTTAGGTTTCTAGAGCCTCACATCTGCCTAATAAGGTTAATAAGATGTTAATTAAGTGATTTAAAGTGTGCATGATTGATTTGAAGTTTTTTTTTTTGGGTTCAAACGTCCAAGAATGTCCAAGATGTTTCAAAGTTAGCCGTTAGACGTGCTATTATGTTCTAGTGTTTCTTGGTATTTTTTTTATATTTTTGTCGAAGTCTAAATTCAGTGGGATGACCCTAATATATAAATGAACCTATTTATGGTCGAAACGTCCAGGCACGACTCCAAAGAACCTCCCTGGGGGTCCTTGAGGAGGACTCATCCTTTGGCCACCAAGCTACACAAGGCAACAATGATTTTGTTAAAAGATGAAGTAGGTCTGCGTCGTGAACTAGGGTATCCAATTGAAAAAAGTTTAGAATTAATCACACACACAAGTGAATACTATTGTCCCTAGAATTAATTCCAAAAATCATGACGAAGATTTCGAAAATGAAAGTTAAGTTTGGCATGTCTAAAAGTCCAAATAATTATAGGGGTGTTTTGGTGATTTGGAAGGCAGTTATAAACTGTTTTTAAGACCTATTTAACCCCTTTACCAAGTCAAAACCCCGACACCCAATAAGAAAATGAAAAATCCCAAAACATTTTTCTCTCCAAAAACCCTAAAATCTCCTTTGGACACCCAAACTCAAGTTCAATACAGGGACTGGATTTATAATGTTTCTTCTCCGATTTTTTAAGGGTACTCAATCGATAAGGGATGGTATCCTTCGTTAATTTTCCATCTAAAGAGTTCAATCAATGATTTCCAAAAGTGATTGAAAGACCAAAATTCCCAATTTTCAATCTAGCCATGAGTTCATTGTCAAATTGATTTCAAAGTCATTCTATTGATAGATTTATGTTTAATTACTGTTTAAATTGTGAATTACAATTTAATTTCAGGAAGAACCCATGATCCTCCTAATTTCAGAAATTGGCATAAAATGTGGCTCTTGATGATATGATGATTGGATTATGCTTAGATTGTAATTAACTGCCTAGTTCTACATTCCTTTATGTCAATTGATTATGAATTGTTGGGAATTCATCAATGTGATCATTATCTTGAAGATTTCGTATGTTGACCTATTCCTTCTATTTAGCTTAGAATGTATATTGAATATTGATGGCAGGTAAGGTCCACTTATGATGATGACATTGACATTATTGTACATTTTTATGTTTTATGATCATGTCCTTGAAGGCATGATATGCAAGATGAACTGTTATGATGATTTCCATGCTTAGGTAGTTGAAGGATTTAGCCTTGATTATAATGTCATGTTCTAAGTTAACTGATGGTATGTGAAGTTATATGAATAGTCTTCCATACTAGTTTCATGATCTAGATGTGTGTAAAATGTTGTGTATATGTGATGATCATGTTAGGGTTAGGTGTGGTCTATATGGCTAATGATGATGAACTGTTATGATGCATGTTTATGATCACTATGTTAGCTTGTTATATGTGCATGTGAAATCCGTTGTATTTCTAACCTTGTTATCAAATAATGAGCATGCCTAAAAGTTGGAGAAGGTAGTTCCTCCAAATGGGAATGAGTATGTAAGCATGGAAAGAAAATGTAAGAGATCCATGTTTGATTTTGTTGCTTTAGTTGCATGATAGTATGAAGTTTGTGTTCCTTGTATGTATGGTGCAATGACTCTTGTGTTAGCATTTTATAAGTTTTGAGTTGTTCTATGGTTCATTGAGTCCTTTAGTGTGTTTTAAAAGGTTCCAAGTATCATTCGATGACTAATGCTCCCAAGTGGGGGATATTGTCAAGACCCTCAAAATGCGTTTAGGTGTCTAGAGCCTCACTTGTCCTAAGAAGGTTAATAACATGTTAATTAAGTGATTTAAAGAGTGCATGATTGATTTGAATGGGTCTGGTTGTCAAACGTCCAAGAATATCCAAGACTTTCGGAAGTTAGTCTTTGGACGTGGTAGTGTGTTTTAGTGTGTGTTGATATGTTTTATGTAGTTTTTGGAGTGTAAAGTCAGTGGGATGACCCTCACTTCTAAATTAACCTATTAGGGTTAAAACGTCCGGACATGACTCCCCAAGGACCGCCCTAGGGGTCCTTGTGGAGGAACCATCCTTTGGCCACCAAGATGCCCAAGGAAGCAAGGTTTTTTTCCATAGATGAAGTAGGTATGCATTGATGACTAGGGTCTCCCATGGACAAAAGTTGTGTCCACATCGCGGACACAACGTAGACTCAAATTTCCATAGAATTAATTCCAAAAATAATACGGAAACAGCTCATCGGTGAGGACTTGTTCCCCGATGAAGATTTCAAAAATGAAAGTTACGTTTGACATGTCTAAAAGACCAAATAAGTATAGAGGTGTTTAGGATAATTTGTGAGGCGTTTATAAACTGTTTTTAAGAATTACTTAACCCCTCTCCCAAGTCAAAACCCCAACACACAATAATAAAATAAAAAATCCCAAAACATTTTTTTTCTCCCAAAACCCCAAAATCTCCATTGGAGACCAAAACTCAAGTTCAATTAAGGGGCTGCATTTATATGGTTTCTTCTCCAATTTTTTATGGGTCTTCAATCAATAAGGTATGCTAATCGTTGATCCTCAGTTAATAATCCATCTATGGAGTTCAATCAATGATTTTCAAAAGTGATTTAAAAAAAAATTCCCAATTTTCTATCTAGCCATGGGTTCATTGTCAAATTAATTTCCAAGTAATTCTAATGACGGATTATGTTTAATTACTATTCATTATGAATTTCAGTCAAATTTCATAAAGAACCCAGGATCCTCCTATTTTCTCAAATTGGCCTATAATGTGGGTTGTGTGATCTTCATGATATAATGTTTGGATTATGTTTAAATTGTATTAAATTTCTTAGTTCTATATTCATTTATGTCAATTTATTATGAATTTTTTTGGAATCGAGCAAGATTATCATTAGCTTGGAGATTTGGTAAGTGGATGTGACATCTAAGGAGTATCCCTTACACCTAACTGGTGGTGTTGTCCTCGGAGAGGACTAAGACTAACCTCTTAGAATTCGTCATTACATTCATTGGTTAAATTTCAAAAAAATTTAAACTTTTCATATCTGTCTATCTTGTGAGGTTTACATAGACTCTCGCTTACACATCATATATACAAATAGGGAGTTTACATAGTCTCCTTGCATAGGAAGCATTACATAGTCTTATACTTTTAGTTTACATACATAATTTATAAAAATATTATAATAGGAAATGTGTCACATTTAAACCATGTAGAATGAGTACAACATTCAGACATAGCCCATACTTCATTACAACAAAAGCCACATATAGGCTTTACAATACTACTCTACAAATTAAATATATGTCTTTAGACTATAACACCATCAAATAGATAGATAGTGGCATCGTCCTCAGAAGGTGAGGACCTACCAAACTTGGAGAATGAGAGTCCAAGTTATCTTCCAATGACCCTCTAAAAGCTCAACAACCGGAACCTACATAATTGTATTAACATAGAAATTTGGTTTAGTACACACTTGTACTATGTATGGAAACATGCACATAAAACCTTCGAAATTATAATAAAGGGGACATTTGCTAAAAACTATGCTAAGTTACTTTGGAAAGCCTTGTGCACAACCAAGACCCATATATTCCAATAATCACATATTCCTTGAGACATGATCATACAAAATACAAGACAGACATCATCAAATTTAACAACAAAGCATGATGTTTGTCTTCAGTTATATATCAACAAAGATCATATATAGCACAAGACAAACTTCATCAACTCCAACATCATGTTATAACAACAAATCATGTATAAGAGTTCATAGCATTACAAAATCTACAAGACCCTTACTCATAACCGACCATCAAGTCTACAAGTGAAATGACCAAGTAAAGAACCATAAACTTACTCAACCAAGTAAACCAAACAAAGAATCACAAACAATTCCTAACATCACATAGCATAGCATCAAGAGTATTCATCATTATATTTAGAAAAATAGACCAATAACACGTTCATACGTGAAACTAACATCATATTGGATCATCTACATATAAAGTCAACATATGCATAATATTTACTTGAAAAGACAAAACAACCATCTAAGACTTCCCTCAAGGCCAACTAGTGCAATGTATAGGTAGAGTTATACCCCTATCGAGACTAAGTAAAACCCCTTAAGTCACCATGTTAGTGTCAACTTTATTACTTCGTTTTACTTTCTTGCCTTAACCGATATAGACCACATAATCTAAATGTGTAATCTTGTGTCATGAAACCCAACACTGAAAGAAGGTTTACTACTTGCCAAGGTAGTACCAAAGCATTAACATATCTAGGTAGATCTACTAGCTAGTATAACTATGGGGATAACATAGTTCAAGAACTAGGAGATATACTTGGAACCCTCTTTATTCACATTGCATTATATTCTCTAATCTCATAAGTATAATAGTGAACCTACCTTCCCTACTTGGGAATGAACACTCCTCACTACTAGTTCACTCGGTGCTAAGCTAGAGTCTATTTTTGAAATGTCTTTAAGTCATATTTTAACAATCATAACTTAGTTTAGGCTATAGGAGACTAACCCCATGTATATTTATTGTCATTAGCTCATTAGGAATTGCATGAGAATATATTTTCAATACAACCCTCATATGTGATATTAACACATAATCATCATCATGTCATAATAAGGCACATAGGTAATTCATAACAAACCTTATATCATTAAATCTTAAACATGATCTCATATCTACACATAATCAAGACATTTAAATTATATCATTATGCCAACAATTACTAAATACAATCATAAGATATGCTTCAATTGAACTTAATCACCAAGTACAAGCCATCACAATTGAAATAAAGATCCAAGATCACAAAGTCTTACCAATTCTTATTAAAAATTAATCATCATTGGTCTTACCCTCCACAAATCCTATTGCATCCATAAATATCTGTAATAACATCATTGAATATTAATTAACACAAGAACTAAGTCAATTGCATCAATATCAATTTAACAAGAGATCATATCTTAGGGTTAGGGAATTAGGGTCAATTCATTTAACATAAAGAACTACTATAATTGAACAAAAAAATCATAATATAATCATAATAGTCATTAGAAATCATGAATAATACAATTTGAAAGATCAATTTCAGCTTAGAAAGAAACTCATATACAATTCATCTTTTTGAAATAAATTTTTGAAGAACCCTTTGGGGAAAGGAATACCAAAGGTGAAAGTTTCACATACCTTGTTAATCATTGAAGATTGATGGATAAAAGTGATTCTATTGCTGCGCGATAACACTTTGACCTTGATCATATATGAAGTTTTTTTGGGAGAGAGAAGGTAGAGAGAAGGAACAGTAATTTGAGTTTGGGAATTGTGGGATGTTAAGTTGGGTCTAGGATTAGGGTTATTTATACAATCACTTCACTAACTTTATTAACCATTCCCTAAACCCTAATTAAACCCCTAACGAATATACTGATTAATTTAACTAACTTAAAACTTAACAGTGTAAGAGGCCTGACCTGCGAGACACCGACCTACGGTCCATATATTAGTCGACGCCCGTGCCCCCCAACCATCATGAACATCCATAGACAACTTCGGAGACTTTTAATTTTGGCCAATTTGAAAAAGTGGCTAAGTTTTCAACGACGGAGGCATCGACGCCCTGTCGTCCAGCCAATGCCCCGTCGATGGCAAGCGCAGGTAGCCATTGTTTTTGATAGCTTTTTTAGCCAAATAGGGAGGGTCCTCCTCATAAACCTTTGGGATGGTCCTTGGATAGTTTAAACAAAATTATTTGACCCTAAACCTACTGCAATACATGTTTAACACCATTCCACAAAATTTTATCAAATTCTGACTCCTAAAACCTCGTAAAATAGGCTAACAAATAAGCACATCTTTCACTGGTCTCTGCATGTCATGGACATTTCCTTACGAATTGACTCTAAAACTTTCTAAATGACTTATAAATATTATTTTTGATCTTAAAACAGTGTTACCAACCTTAGAAAAACATGTGATGCTCTAAACTAGGATTTGGATTTTTTTAGTGTTACAATTGACCTATTCCTTCTAATTAAGTTAGAATGTATATTGAATTGTGATGATTGGTATTGTCCACTTGTAGTGTAGGAGTTTACATTCTTGTACATGTTTATGATTTATGATCATGAACTTCAAGGCACTAGATGCAAGATAAATTGATATGATGATTTCCATGTTTAAGAAGTTGAAGGATTTAGCTTTGATTCTAATACCATGTTCTAAGTGAATTGATGTTATGTGAAGTTATATGAATAGTCTTCCATACTAGTTTCATGATCTAGTTGTGTGGATAATGTTGTGTATATGTGATTATTATGTAAGGGTTAGGTGTGGTCTATATGATTAATGAAGATGAATACTCTTGTAGCATGACCTTTATCTATTTGAACCCTATATGAATGTGTGATGAAAGTATTATAGGAGTCTTCTATTCTAATGATTGAATATGTTTTTGCCTACAATGATGTAATGTGAGTATATATAGTCAACAGTACTAAATACTCTATATATGTAAGTATGACTTGAGACTTGAGGAATGTTGTACATGTTTTGTGATCTTTAGAGGGTGGCTACCTCAAGGTTATGTTATAGCCATTATGTGATCATGTTGACCAATGTAAACACACACTTCATGCATGACAATGAATAGGAAAGATTCATGATGACAAAGGAAAGGATAGTTGTCCTATGCATTATTACCTATTTCTATGCATGTAAAGTATATGATTAATGAAGTTATGCACATGTGTGATTATAGGTGTTTATATGAAGGTAGATCTCTTATTATATGCACCCACACATGATGTATTATTTTATAAATATGTGAAAGGACATTCTCATATAAAGTACGGTCTAGGATGAAAGTACATTCTAATCTTACAATGCTTTGAGCTATATGATTTATGAAGAAGCATGTTGCTAAAACCTCTTTTATGAACTAATGCATTAAATGGTTAACTATATCTAAAAACGGAGTAGAGCCTAGTACCTAGTGAACATGACAAATGAGAGTGGGGGATTCACGTTAGTAAATTCGTATTCCCACAAGAGAACCTTCACATTTTGCAAGTCTGGGTTCCCAACATAGATGTTATCTCATGAGATGGAAACCTCCACTATAGTAAGTCAAGGTTTCTAGGAGAAATCACGATGTTCCATAACTACTTGCCCCATTATTTTATAGCTTGTGTTTTCAACCTATATAGCTATGAATGATTGGTTACACCTTAGGAAGGTGTTAACCCTCTTTTTTCGATGTGAGAGGAGAACACCAGATCCATTTAGCTCACATAGTCTATGTCGGTTATGGCTAATGCCTCCCAAAGTAAGAAATCAAATAAGATAAGATTATGGACTCTAACAACAACTCCTTAGTATAGGTAGGACTATGGCCCCTACGCATGGATGACATAAGTGAACTTCAAGAAAGGATAAGAATAGAACTTTTATGAAAGTAATAATTATGTTATGTATGTATGAATTGTTTGAATGCATGTAATGTGACTTTTCTATGTCAAGAGATTAATTATGATTATGTATGTAGATTGGACTTATGGCTTCTAAATAGGTTTACTTAGTATATGTGAGGGTCTGGGACTCCATGTGTACATTGCACAACTAAGCTTGTGAAGGGTTATGAGGGTGGTTTACTCATAGTATGAACTATATGAGTTATCACTAAGGCTGTAGTAAAGGAAAGACTCCTTATATCATGCTATAAAGTATGTTCCTTATCTCTAGTTATAAATGAAGGTGTTATGACTTGTTCAGTATGTTATGCCTAGTCTAGGGTAACTTCTTAGGTACACTTGGTAGAAGTAGTATTATGGGATGCTAACTATACATTGCACTAGTGTTACTTGGTAGTTGTCATAGATGATGGTCAGTATGTGAAGTTTATATCTATGGTGTGCTTATGAATTATAATTGTATGTGGTTATTTTTATGAAGCATATCTATGAAAGACAATCAAAGTTTACCTCAAGGTGATACATTTTAGTAAGTATAGTTTAGGGTTACTTAAGGAAAGAAGTAAGATAAAAGAGAGGTAATGTATTGAATATGCCTCTAAGTATGATAACTAACTTTATGTGCTATTACGAAAACTATACATTTCTATATGATATATGTGAACTATATTGTGCTTAATTGTTCCTATGTTCATGAAGTTTACTAAAAAGAAATGTTGTGTCACGACCGGGGAGCACCTTTTAGAAGTAATATGGTGTACTTGACTTCTCGGAGGCCTCATACAAGTCCATATTTATCATTTATCAAATTGTAATTGTAAATTTAACCAAAAATATAAAACTTTTCATAGCACATCATAAGATAGAAACATCATTTCGATTATATAAGAAAATCATAATACAATGTTAAAGACTCTAGTCGGTTTTTGTCATCCTAGACTCAACATTATTACAGGGACACAACCCTTTCAACATAAATCATAACTAAGCTATTACAAGACTTTACTTAAAACAATGACATAGGAAATCCTTGAAGCATAAGGATTCCTTTCCTTGTGCTTGGGAATCACATATCAAGCTCTTCACCTTAGAGACATCCTTTAATCAACCATATCCTACACTTTTCTTAAAAAGTTAGGGAAGAATGGTGTTACTACAATAATGCACTAAGTATGGTAATCATGCAAACACTTACATTTTAAAGGAACATTTCACTTAAACCATGCATCATGCCTTTTTGTGAAAACTTCATAAAATTTGATATAATAATCATTATACAACTCACATATTTCATATAGGCATATTCAATACTCACACAACTAGACATTGCATTTAAGGCATATAAGTCACCACTTTACAGTAAGCTCTTTTCCAATTACAGTAACCTTTCTTTCTTTAGACATCTTAACTCCTTAGTAACCCTCTAGTGATACATTGTGCAATGCATCACCTTAAGGCCACAAGCTACTCATACATAAAACCTACATGCAAACATATACCATCATAGCAGTATATCACACCATAAGACAAATTTAAGTCAAGACTTACAACATCATTACAGTGAACAATAGTTTACTTGCACATATGCTAACATCATTCATAGAGAACATTACAAGACCTTAATCACAATCCTATTAAAAGTCTGGTAGTGAAATGTACATGTGAAGTCCCGTAACCTCACACCTACTTAGTAAACCTATCATAAGAACACAAGCCTTAACATACACTTCATATACCAACATAATACTATAGTCAACTACATACACTTCAAGTAGGACCTTAGTCACATAGTCATTAAGAACTTCATATGAATCATATAATCACATCATGTACCCAATAAAAATTTCATGCAAGAGAACCACAAATATATGTACTTACATTAGACCACCTTCCTAGGACTCCCTTAGAGATCTACTTGAGCAATGCATAGGTGGGTTCATTAATTCCACCTATCCTAAGCACCTTCCCTTAGGTTATCCTTGTTAGGGTCCCTTTACTTTACTTTAATTCAATTGTACATTTTACATTAGCGAAACAATAGTCTTAATCAACACTAAGACCATGGGTGCTAAGCATGGAATTTGGTGTTGTAGAGCCTTACACCAAAGGAAGGTGCTCTATTTAGCCAAAGTAGAACATTAACCATCATGCTAACATACTAAGTGATATCACTTGCTAGGTCCTATGTGGCAAGCATAGTTTATGGAACTAAGAGATATGGTATTGAACTTTCTACATGCATATTGACATTGGAGTCCTCATCTCATGATAATCCATAGGATGAGTGTCACTCATAGGGGAGTCAACACCTCGTATGAAACTATAGGGTGAATCTTCCTCCACCGGAAGCAAACACCTCTCATTTTCAAGTTCACTCGCTGCTACGCTAAGTTCCCTTTATTTAAAAGCCTTTATTAACATTACTTTATAAAATTAGGCTTAGGAGAGATAACCCCTCATATTCTTAGCTTATTGGTCATATATGGGAGTTCATCAACCTAAGTCATGTGAGAAACATTTTCACATGGACATATCATATTCAAGCACCATCTAGTATAGGGTACTCTTGGGAACACCTTCCAAGGCCCCTCCATTGACTAGATAATCATACATGTGTGTGTTTATACATATATGTGAGCAAAAATTTCACATAACACATTAAGACAACACATTTTCATACATTAACATAATCATGGATTTACATTCATGTAAGTAGAAAACCAAACCTAGGAACTATCCTATCAAGGTTCACATATGCAATGCATAAACAAGGTCTCATACCCTTGCCCATACTAGTAAGCCTATCAATTCATTCTAGTGAAGGGATATATATACTTCATGAACATATATTTTACATGCATTGTAGTAGACACAAGTGCATATGCAAATACCTTTCATTAGACATCATGAACATGTACTACTTTATAGAAATGCATGAGGTGGGAGTGTGTGTACATTTGTCAACATGATTACCTAATGTCTATCAACAACATCTCGAGGCCTCCACACTCTTAGAACAACAATTCACCTCCAAGAATAGACCGCACAACACATAATAGCATAGGAAACAAGATGACTTTAACACTTGCATTCAAGGCTCCTAACCATAACTAATCACAAATTCATATAAGGGAATGTAGGTAAGGGTTCATTCATCATTTATTCTTCATCATTGGCCGAATATAGACCATATGTAACATAGGCGCACACATACTCATAACATTGGTAACACAACCTAGACCATAAACTAAGCATGAGACTTCACATTGGGTAATCATCACCACCACACATTCATACTAAAATTGCATTCAAGGTCGTGATCACATCCTACGTAGAATGACAAGGAAGTAAACACCGCCATCATTAGTGGACCATACCACACAATGCCTTCCAAGGCCACATTAACCAACAATACTATAGAAGAGTACAAAAGTAGAGGAATAGAGCCATTCATACAAATCCATTAACCTATGATAATCATTGACCCAAATTCATATTTAACCAATATTATAAATATAGGGAAGTATCTAAATGTACATTAACATAGGCGGAATCATGCATAAACTACCGCAAGATAATGATACTAACAAATACACTACTTCACCAATTCATTAACATGTATGGAGGATTAGATCACTCACCAATATCCCATTCTTTGATCCTAAATAATCAAAACTCAAAATTCATTAAAATACAATATAAGGCATTAACTAAAGAGATCATAACCTAAAAGAAATCCTACTACAATTTCCATAGAATTGAGATCAAAGTAAGCATGCTACATTAGGAATCCATGGAATATAGAGGAACATAGACTAATCTTGTTCAAACTATCAAACCTTGATCAACATGGATCAATCATCAACAATTCACCACCAATATACATTATAGGAAATAGATATAAGCAATTCAACACGTTAGAATCACAAATCAATTAACATATACTCAAGATCACACTTCCCATAATATAGGCTAATTTGAGCATTGAAGAGAACATGGGTTCATCATACATTTTTATTGAAATTCACTTTAAAACAAATATATTAAAATGAATTCATCATTATAAAGCCATTGCAAACTATTTGTGAAAGATCCCTTGACTAGATTGAAAGATAGGAATTTTGATCATGAATTCTCTTTGAAAACTTTGTAAGGAACTCTCTAAATGAAAGGTTATTTAGATATGAAGGATCACCATACCTTTCTACATTTGAATCCCACCATAAATTGAATAAGAAACCATGAAAAACCAACCTTTAGCTTGAACTTGAGTTTTCCCTCCAATAGAGGTTTGAGAGAATTTGGAGAAGAAGAGTGATTTGGGATATTTGATTTTCTTATTGGGTTTTGGGGTGTTTTATTTTAAAAGGGGTTAAATATGTAATAAAAAAAGTTTATAATTGTCTCCCTAAGTTTCCAAAACACCCCCATGCTTATTTGGACTTTTAGGCATTTCAGAATTGACTTAAAAATGACGCAATTGGATCTGGGAAGTGGCTGCGCTACGCGGAGGTAGCCCCTGATTCTGCCCAAATAAAATTTGAGTCAGTGAGCCTTGTTCTAGGAGCACGTCGTGAGGGCAAGGTCCCATTCTTGCTTCTGCACGCTGCCTTGGGCAGTCTCTTGTAAAACGTTTAGGTCCTCCTCGAGGGCCCTTAGGGTGGTCCCCATGGAGTCGTACCCGGAAGTTTTGACCCTTAACATGTCTATTTAAATAATAGGGTAAACCCTACTTATTTTGGACTTCAAACAACCCATAAAAACAATACAACCATACAAGGACAAACTTGCACGTCTAAAGGGCTAACTTTCGAACGTCTTGGACGTTCTTGAACATTTGATATCCGAACTTCATGAAACCTAACACTCTGGCTATAAAAATAATTATAACTCATATAAGGACCTAATAAGCCCTTGAAACACTCATAGGTACATAAAAACACTTAAGAATCCATTGGTGACTAGTTGTCGAACGTCTCACTTCCCAATCACCTCAAATCAAGTATCAATACTATAAAACACATAATGAACATATTTTAAACCTTTTTAGACATATGTGAGGCTCTAACAACCTTAATTCATTTTCGGGTCTTACAGTATCCCCCAATTGGGAGCATTTTTCCTCTTTTTACACTTGGGACACTAAAATCACAACAAGGACTCTAATGACCCATAGAGAAGCTTACAACATTCAAACCATTATCAGATAGAATTCAATGCACCAACTTACAAGGAACACAAATTTCAAGAAAATTTGCACTCAATGTAACACAAGCAAGCAAAACCTTTATTCACTCACTTTCAAAATGTATCAAACACCTACACTCTTGACATGTTTATATGAGGAACATCCTTTTCCTAATCATAACATGGTCTTTAAAGTTCAGTTCAGTAAGAGCTCATCATGTATGATCGTACATAGGCAGATTCCACATCATTCAAGAAGCAAGTAAGCACTCATATTTAAAACACATAAACTTGAGTCAAGTAAATCAACAATGATCCTTATCATTTAGTCATACTACCATGAAATCCATACTCAACCTTACCATGGTTATTGAGGTTTAAGGAGGAATTTCCTTCTTCTCAACATGCTTATATGTCTCATGAGTTCTTACACAAGCAATGAAGAAAGGTCAATTCATTTTAAATGACAAATTCTCGACTTTTAATCAAAACATGCTCATAGTTCCTTCCTAGTGGATACAAAATGGTAAGTCATACCACACGTATCACAATAATTTGAAGTCATTTCACAAAATTTCAATTGATAGTCATGACCATAGCCTTCATAAGCAAGTATCGATTAGGCAAATTTCTTTCAATTTATAGGCACACTGAAGAACACTAGCTAGACATGTCTTCGCTTTTCAAGAGTGAGCCTCCATTCATGCTTTCCAAACCATAAAAATCACATGAGTTTTCAAGAGACTCATCATTTTTTTTTTGCAATTCAGAATCTTCAAAACATGCCTTACATGGTGTCAAATAAGACATATAAAACATTAGGAGAGCATACAACTCATACTTTAATGCAAGACTCGTATCATGAACAAGCTTCTAAGAACTTTTTAGTTTAAAGCGCTCAAATAACAATAGAAGGACAAGATAAGAAATATACAACCTTACTACTCAACTCATCATCCCCCACTTAAGGTAAACCCACTTAGGAGCAACTTAACCCTACCTCAGGAGAAGCTTATCATACCAACCTTCATCATTTCCACCTACAGGTGATTACCAACCTAAAAAGGTTAAGAGTAACTCAACATAGGGGCATCAAGGGAACATAAAATTTTATCATTTAGATACACTATCCCCCAATTCGGGTATTTCCAACACATAATTCCCTTAAAAACGCTGAGGTAATGACAAGTCAAAACCAACCTATATACTCGTCATATAAGAAAAGTTAACATCATTTCGGGTTTTCACTCCTACTCCTTAATTAAGGAGCCTACTAACTCGACCATAATGATCCTTCTAGGCTTAACACCCAAACGAAATCCATACCATTCTAGTTAGGACATACTACCCTACCACATAAGGTCTCAATTATACCATAAACACTAATGATAATAATAACCATAGGGGGAAAATAGAGAAATCTTAGCCATAAGGCCTCTTCTTTTTCTTTCAATATCAATGTAAAGTAACTCTAGGTAAGTCCAAGCCACAACATCACCCTACAAAAATAATCCTACTACCTTCACCTATATTTACAAGACTACCCAAAGGACTCCAATCCAAACAAGGCAACTATAAGTCATCATACACAGAAGGAACCACATGAATCATTACACATATACAAGGGCAACATTGAACACTTAAACATATAAGGGAAATGATGCTTCCATAGGTAGTCACTAAGTATTTCAAGCTCAAATCATATCATTTGACTATCATCATGCAAAACCATATAGAAACATATCAAATCCAAAAAGAAGCTCATTCAATTATAACAACTCTTTAACAAGCAATAACCATATCATAACTTAAATCTTCACATAACATGTTATTTCACATAGGTCGCATATATAGCCATAAATGGCATCACATCAATAATGTATGCAAAAATTCACCTTCAACCATACTCATCAAACCATAAAACAAAGATAACCATCAAACTCACCTTTCTCCCTCAAACATAGAGATACCATCTCATCTAAGCAATTACATCTAAAAGAACACCTGATAAGAAAATCAATAGAGAGAAATATTATAGAGTTAAGTTCTATGGCACGACATGAGAACATTGAAGAAAGAAAAATCAATCGTCCTATAGCCTCTTTCTTATATATGTGTCGCGACTCACCACCGATGATCGAGACTCTACTAGACGTGTCAATTTAAGACTTTGGACCGTAAAACCACTTTCATAAACCTCATGCTTTGATACCACGTATTTCACGACCAGGGAGCACACCCTAGAAGTAACATGGCGTACTTGACCTCTCCGAGGTCTTATACAAGCCCATAGTTATCATTCATCTCATTTTCACAGTAAATTTAGTGGAAAATTTAAAAGTTTCATAGTACATAATATGCTAGAAACATCACTTCCATTATATAAGAATATCAAAATACATAGTTAAAGACTCTAGTCTCTTTTTGCAATCCTAAACTAAACATCATTAGAGTATATTAGCGACACGACCCTTTCAACATAAATCATAACTAAGCTATTGCAAGACATTACTTAAAACCATGACATATGAAATCCTTGAAACATAAGGATTCCTTTCCTTGAGTTTGGGAACCACATATAAAGATCTTCACCTTAGAGACATGCTTTAATCATCCATAACCTACACTTTGTTTAAAAAGTTAGAGAAGAATTGTGTTAGTACAAGAGTGCATTCAAAAACATCCATTTCGAAGGAACATTTTACTTAAAACCATGCATCATGCCTTTTTGTGAAAAATTCATAAATTTTGATATAATAAGCATTATACAATTCACATACTTCATATAGGCAAATTATATGCTCACACATCATATAAAACCACACATTGAATTTAAGGCATATAAATCACCACTTTACTGTAAGCTCTTTTCCAATTACAGTAAGCTTTGTTTCTTTAAATATCTTAACTTAACAAGTAAAACCTCTAGTGATACTTTATGCAACGCATCACCTTAAGACCACAAGGTACTCATATATATAACCTACATACAAACACATACAATCACAGGAGTATAGGACACCATAAGAAAAATTCAACTAAAGATATACAACATCATTACAGTGAACCATAGTTTACTTGGACATATTATAACTTCATTCACATAGAACATTATAAGACCTTGCTTACAATCCTATTATAAGTCTACAAGTGCAATGTACATGTGAAGTCCCGTAACCTCACACCTAATTTGTAAGCCTATCATAAGAACACAAGCCTTAACATATACTTCATATACCAACATAATATTATAGTCAACTACATACACTTCAAGTAGAACCTTAGTCACATAGTAATATAAGAACTTCATATCAATCATATCATCACATCATGTAGACACAAACAATATCATGCAAAAGAACCATAAGCTTATGCAAATACATTAGACAACCCTCCTAGGACTCCCTTAGAGATCTACTTGTGCAATGCATAGGTGTGTTCATTACTTCAACCTATCCTAAGTACCTTCCCTTATATTATCCTAGTTTGGGTCACTTTACTTTACTTCAATTCCATTGTCCATTTTACATTAGGGAAAATATAGGCATAACCGACACTAAGACCATGGGTGCTAAACATGAAATTTTGTGTTATAAAGCCTCACACCAAATGAAGTTGCTCTACATAGCCAAAGTAGAACATTAACCATCATGCTAGCGTACTAAGTGATATCACTTACTAGATCCTATATGGCAAGCATAGTTTATGGAACTAAGAGATATGGTGAACCCTCTACATGTCTATTGGCATTGGAGTCCTCATCTTATGAGAATCTATAGGGTTAGTGTCCCTCATTGGGGAGTCAACACCTCATATGAAACTATATGGTGAATCTTCCTCCACGGGAAGCCAACAACTCGCATTGTCAAGTTCACTCGGTGCTAAGCTAAGTTCCCTTTATTGAAAAGTCTTTATTAACATTACTTTATAAAATTAGGCTTAGGAGAGTTAACCCCTAATTTGCTTAGCTTATAGGTCATAGATGAGAGTTCAACAACCTAAGTCATGTGAGAAACCCTTACACATGGACACAGCATACTAAAGCACCATCTAGTATAGGGTACTCTTGGAAACACCTTCCAAGGTCCCTCCAGTGAGTAGATCATCATAGAAGTGTGTGTATATACATAAATGTGAGCAAAAATTTCACATAACACATTAAGACCACATATCTTCAATTAATAACATGATCATGCATTCACATTTATGTACATAGAAAAACAAACCTAGGAACTATTCTATCAAGGTACAAATGTGAATTCCTTAAACAAGGTCTCATACCCTTTCCCATACTTGTACAACTATCAAGTCATCCTAGTGAAGGGATACATAATCATACTTAAAGAACATATACATTACATACATAATAGTAGACACAAGTGCATATGAAAATACCTTTCATTCGACGCCATGAACCTATACTACTTGATAAGCATGCATGAGGTGTGAGTCTGTTTACATTGGTAAACATGATTACTTAATGGCTATCAACAACATCTTGAGGCCTCCACCATCTTAATACCATAATGCACCTCCAAGCAGAGACCACACAAAACATAATATCATGTGAGACAAGATAACTTCAAAACTTGCACTCAAGAATCCTAACCATAGCTAATCACACATTCATATAATGGTATGTAGGTAAGGGGTCATTCATCACTTATACTTCATTATTGGAAGAATATAGACCATACCTAGCATAGACATCCACATACTCATAACATTGGTAACACTACCTAGACCATAACCTTTGCATGAGACTTCACATTGGGTGATCATTACCAACACACGTTCAGACTAAAATTGCCTTCAAGGTCGTGATCACATCACATATAGAATGACAGGAAGTAAACACCCCACCATAAGTGGACCATACCGCACAATCTCATCCACGGCCACATTAACTAACAATACTATAGAAGAGTATAGAAGTATAGGAGTAGATCCATTCTTACCAATCCATTAACCCTTAATCATCATTGACCAATATTCATCTTTAAGCTATATTATATGTATAGGGGAGTCGCTAAATGTACATTAACATAGACGGAATCATGCAAAAACTACCACAAGATCATGCTACTAACAAATACACTACTTCTCAAATTCATTAACAAGTAGGGAGGCTTATCACACACCAATATACCATGTTTTGATCCTCAATAATCAACACTCATAAATCATCAAAATATAATATAAGGAATTATCTAAAGAGATCATAATCTAAATGAAATCCTACTACAATTTCCATATAATCGAGATCACAGTAAGCATGGAATATAGAGAAACATAGGCTAATCTTATTCTAACTATAAAACCATGGTAAACATGGATCACTTATCAACAATTAACCGTCATCTACATAATAGGCATTAAATATAAGCAATTCAACATGCTAGAATCACAAATCAATTAATATATACTCAAGATCACAATGCCCATAACATATGCTTATTTGAGAATTTGAGAATACATTGGTTCATCATGCAATTGGATTGAAATTTACTTCAAAATCAATAGATCAACATCATTTCATCATGACAAAGCCTTTGAAAACATTTTGAGAAAGAATCCATGGCTGGATTGAAAGATAGAAATTTTGATCATGAATTCTCTTTGAAAACATTGTAAGGAACTCTTTGAATGAAAGGTTATTTAGAGAAGGATCACCATTTCTTTATATATGAGAAGACCATAAGAAATTGAAGAAGCAACTATGAAAATCCAACTGTAGCTTGAACTTGATCTACCTCCAATGGATGTTTGAGAGAATTTGGAGAGGAAGAGTGATTTGGTAGTTTGATTTTCTTATTAGCTGTTGGGATTTTGGCTTGGAGAATGGGTTAAATAAGCCATAAAAACAGTTTATAATCGTGTCCCTAAGTTACCAAAACACCCCCATGCTTATTATGACTTTTACACATGTCAAATTTGACTTAAAAACGTCGCAACCGGATCAGGGAAGTGGTTGCGCGTCGTTGAGCCAACCCTTGATTCTGCCCCAAATAAAATTTGAGGCAGTGAGCCTCATGATAGGCACGTGTCGGGAGGTCAAGGTCCCATTCTTTCTGCTTCATGCTGCCTTGGGCAGCCTCTTGTCCAAGGTTTGGGTCCTCTTCGAAGTCCCTTCGGGTGGTCCTCGGGGAGTCGAACCCGGATGTTTGACCCTTAAAACATGCCTATTAAGATAATAGGGACATCCTTGCTGTTTTTGGACTTCAAAAAATACAAAAAAACAAGTCTAATATACAAGGACACACTAGCACATCTAAATGGCTAATTTTCAAATGTCTGGGACGTTCTTGAACATTTGACCTCAAAACTTCATGAAACTTAACACACTCCCTATAAACATCATTAAAACTCATAAAAGTACCTAATCATACCAGGAAACACTAATATGAACATAAAAAACCTAAGACCCCTTTGGTGAATAATCGTCGAACATCTTGGTCGACCCTTGATGTTTCACTTCCAAATAAACTCATAATGTGAAATCCGGTTTCATGGAACCCTACACCGAAGGATGTGGGACTACTTTCCAAGGTAATATCAAAACATGAACATACCAACTACGTGGATCCACTAGCTACCATTCCTATGGGGGAAACATAGTTCAAGAACTAAGAGATATAATTGGGACCCTCTTTATGCTACATGCATTACAGTCTCGAATCTTAAGAGTACATTAGTGATCCTACATTCCCTATGTGGGAAGGGACACTCCTCACTCTAGTTCAATCGGTGCTAAGCTAGAGTCCCTTTTCAAATGTCTTTAAAACCTTTATTAATCATCATAACTTAATTTAAGTCATAGGTGTATCTCTTTTACAATCATCATCATCATAGCTCAATAAGAATTGCATGAGTATAGTTTTTCATTACAATTCATACATGTGAGGTTAGCACATTTAGATAGTCATATCATAACAAGGAACATTGGTAAATCATCACCATCCTTATAACATTTACATCTTAAACAACACCTCACAAGTCAAGACATTTCAATTCAACATCATACCAATCATATAAATTCAAATACAAGGCATGCTTCTATACAACATCATCACTTAACCATAAGTAACCATAATGGAAGTAAAAAGTTGGGATCACAAGACTTACCAAACCTCCTTCATAATTAATCATCAAGGTCTTACCATCAACACTTAATTCAACCCAGTATGGGTGTAACATAATCACACAACAATAACCAACATGATCATTAGACTAATTGAATCACTATATCACAATCCATCATTAAATCATAGCTTAAGATAAAAGGCTTAGGTTAGGATCATAATCTAGATCAATTAGTCAGGAACTAGCATGATAGGACTATAAATAACCTCAATCCATTCATATTTGATACAATATCATCAGGTAGTAGCAATTCAACAAAAAACAAATTCAGTTGAACCAACACTACGGAATTCATATCAATATCATAACCTAGGGTTAAGGGGAATAAGTCATCTTTTACAAACAAGAAAAATCCATAAATAAATAACATAATTGAGTTATAATACATGTTAATAGATTCATATTTCCCAAAAGAAATCATTAATAATTGAATTCATAAGATCAATTTCGAGATTGGAAAAAGACCCACATGAAAACCCAACTTTTGAAATGAATTTGATGGAACCCTTTGAGGAAAGAGGTCTTAACGACGAAAGGAATCACATACTTTACCAATTCATGGAGATATTCAACCCTTTTTCAGCGCTTAAACCACCCCTAGCTTGGTCTCAATTGAGTTCTTCAACTAGAGAGAGGAAGAAGAGAGAAGATAGAGAATTTGGGTTTGTTTATTATAAGAGCTTAGGTTAGGTTAATTAGGTTAGAGGCTTTATATAGGAGGTAAACTAATGTAACTAGACCTCCCATAATCTTTAATTAACCTTCTAACTAAGAAAACTAATTAAATGAATTATTTATAACCGTGCAGCAAAAGTAGGCCCTCACAGATAACACCCCGATCGATGGTCCGTCTGTGAGACGACAGCCATAGGACCCTCTGTCATGTTGGTCCGTCATTTTTGTCAGAGACTGGTCCAATATCAATTTTGGTGAGAAATACTAATTGTTCATCGACCTGGAAATCGACGCCCCCGTCGATTGACCCACGGATCGTCGACTACAAGTCGTAGTCACACTGCCACATTAACTAACAATAGTATAGAAGAGTATAGAAGTATAGGAGTAGATCCATTCTTACCAATCCATTAACCCTTAATAATAATCGACCAATATTCATCATTAAGCTATATTATATGTATAGGGCAGTAGCTAAATGTACATTAACATAGACGGAATCATGCAAAAACTACCACAAGATCATGCTACTAACAAATACACTACATCACAAATTCATTAACAAGTAGGGAGGCTTATCACACACCAATATACCATGTTTTTATCCTCAATAATCAACACTCATAATTCATCAAAATATAATATAAGGAATTATGTAAAGAGATCATAATCTAAATGAAATCCTAGTACAATTTCCATATAATCGAGATCACAGTAAGCATGGAATATAGAGAAACATAGGCTAATCTTATTCTAACTATAAAACCATGGTAAACATGGATCACTCATAAACAATTAACCATCATCTACATCATAGGCATTAAATATAAGCAATTTAACATGCTAGAATCACAAATCAATTAATATATACTCAAGATCACAATGCCCATAACATATGCTAATTTGAGAATTTGAGAATACATGAGTTCATTATGCAATTGGATTGAAATTTACTTCAAAATCAATAGACCAAAATCATTTCATCATGACAAAGCCTTTGAAAACATTTTGAGAAAGAATCCATGGCTGGATTGAAAGATAGAAATTTTGATCATGAATTCTCTTTGAAAACATTGTAAGGAACTCTTTGAATGAAAGGTTATTTAGAGAAGGATCACCATTTCTTTATATATGAGAAGACCATAAGAAATTGAAGAAGAAACTATGAAAATCCAACTGTAGCTTGAACTTGAGTTTTACCTCCAATGGATGTTTGAGAGAATTTGGAGAGGAAGAGTGATTTGGGAGTTTGATTTTCTTATTAGCTGTTGGGATTTTGGCTTGGAAAATGGGTTAAATAAGCCATAAAAACAGTTTATAATCGTGTCCCTAAGTTACCAAAACACCCCCATGCTTATTATGACTTTTACACATGTCAAATTTGACTTAAAAACGTCGCAACCGGATCAGGGAAGTGGTTGCGCGTCGTTGAGCCAACCCTTGATTCTGCCCCAAATAAAATTTGAGGCAGTGAGCCTCGTGATAGGCGCGTGTCGGGAGGTCAAGGTCCCATTCTTGCTGCTTCATGCTGCCTTGGGCAGCCTCTTGTCCAAGGTTTGGGTCCTCTTCGAAGTCCCTTAGGGTGGTCCTCGGGGAGTCGAACCCGGATGTTTGACCCTTAAAACATGCCTATTAAGATTATAGGGATATCCTTGTTGTTTTTGGACTTCAAAAAATACAAAAAAACAAGGCTAATATACAAGGACACACTAGCACATCTAAATGGCTAATTTTCAAATGTCTTGGACGTTCTTGAACATTTGACCTCAAAACATCATGAAACTTAACACACTCCCTATAAACATCATTAAAACTCATAAAAGTACCTAATCATACCATGAAACACTAATATGAACATAAAAAACCTAAGACCCCTTTGGTGAATAATCGTCGAACATCTTGGTCGTCCCTTGATGTTTCACTTCCAAATAAACTCATAATGTGAAATCCGGTTTCATGGAACCCTACACCGAAGGATGTGGGACTGCTTTCAGAGGTAATATCAAAACATGAACATACCAACTACGTGGATCCACTAGCTACCATTCCTATGGGGGAAACATAGTTCAAGAACTAAGAGATATAATTGGGACCCTCTTTATGCTCCATGCATTACAGTCTCGAATCTTAAGAGTACATTAGTGATCCTACCTTCCCTATGTGGGAAGGGACACTCCTCACTCTAGTTCAATCGGTGCTAAGATAGAGTCCCTTTTGAAGTGTCTTAAAAACCTTTATTAATCATCATAACTTAATTTAAGTCATAGGTGTATCTCTTTTACAATCATTATCATCATAGCTCAATAAGAATTGCATGAGTATAGTTTTTCATTACAATTCATACATGTGAGGTTAGCACATTTACATAGTCATATCATAACAAGGCACATTGGTAAATCATCACCATCCTTATAACATTTACATCTTAAACAACACCTCACAAGTCAATACATTTCAATTCAACATCATACCAATCCTATAAATTCTAATACAAGGCATGCTTTTATACAACATCAATACTTAACCATAAGTAACCATAATGGAAGTAAAAAGTAGGGATCACAAGACTTACCAAACCTCTTTCATAATTATTCATCAAGGTCTTACCATCAACACATAATTCAACCCAGTATGGGTGTAACATAATCACACAACAATAACCAACATGGTCATTAGACCAATTGAATCACTATATCACAATCCATCACTAAATCATAGCTTAAGATAAAAGACATAGGTTAAGATCATAATCTAGTTCAATTACTCAGGAACTAGCATGATAGGACTATAATTCACCTCAATCAATTCATATTTGATACAATATCATCAGGTTGTAGTAATTCAACAAATAACAAAGTCAGTTGGACCAACAGTACGGAATTCATATCAATATCATAACCTAGGGTTAAGGGGAATAAGTCATCTTTACAAACAAGAAAAATCCATAAATAAATAACATAATTGAGTTATAATACATGTTAATAGAATCATATTTCCCAAAAGAAATCATTAATATTTCAATTCATAAGATCAATTTCGATACTGGAAAAAGACCCACATGAAAACCCAACTTTTGAAATGAATTTGATGGAACCCTTTGAGGAAAGAGGTCTCAATGGTGAAAGAAATCACATACTTTACCAATTCATGGAGAAATTCAACCTTTTTTCGACGCTTGAACCACCCCTAGATTGGTCTCAATTGAGTTCTTCAACTAGAGAGAGGAAGAAAAGAGAAGAAAGAGAATTTGGGTTTTGTTGATAATAAGAGCTTAGGTTAGGTTAATTAGGTTAGAGGCTTTATATAGGTGGTAAACTAACGTAACTAGACCTCCCATAATCTTTAATTAACCTCCTAACTAAGAAAACTAATTAATTGAACTATTTATAAACCTGCCGCAAAAGTAGGCCCTCACAGATAAGACCCTGATCGATGGTCCGTCTGTGAGAGGACAGCCATAGGACCCTTTGTCATGTTGGTCCGTCATTTTTTCAGATACTGGTCCAATATCAATTTTGGTGAGAAAGACTAATTTTTTATCGACCTGGCAATCGACGCCCCCGTCGATTGATACATGGATCGTCGACTACAAGTCGTAGTCACACTACCTTGGGTAGTCCTTTGACCACAAAAGCAAGGGTCCTCCTCAAGGGACCTTTGTTGGTCCTTAGGGAGTGGTGCCCGAACATTTTGACTACGAAACAATTCTATTACGTTTTATACACCATTCCACCAATTTTCATAATTTTTTGACTCCTAAAATCTAGTCAAATATGCTACGGGACGCTAGTACCTCATTGAACTAGTTTTCGTACGTCGTGGGCGTTTTTTGGCATTTTGACTTCTAAACTTCCTAGAAGTTAGGGTCTCATCATATTTTGTAGCATATATTCTGCTGGCGCCATACTACCTCCACCGTCCCTAGGAGCAACTACCCAATTTTGTGGGGGAATAAAGGGGGCCTACTTCGATCATTCCTATTACAATAATCACCCTGATTGATGTTGTCACAGTTTTAATTTCCATCTCCAACGTATTCACCCTCTCGATTGTAGTTATCATAGTTTCGACCTTAATTTCCTTGACCTATGCACAAATTCCCTTGATTGGATCTTTGGGCATTTGGTCGCAAATCCCTTGTATACTTATTCACTACATAAACAAATTCTTCATAATAGTACTCATCTCCAAGCCTTGTTGTTGCAAGATAGCTTCTTCAACTTCTCTGTGATCTCCGCATATGTGCACTTTCCATAGGAACCCCCCGCAATACTGTCGAGTATTGATTTATTGTTATAACCTTGAACCTGATATAAGTACTCCTTGAACGAATCATTATAGATGTAGTGGTCTGGGAAGCCTCGCATGAATGCAATAAATCTGTCCATAGAGCTACTCACTGACTCCCTAGGTAGTGCCACAAAGTTGTTCACTTTATATTTGTTGTTGAGCTTCTTGGACACTGGGTAATACATTGCTAAGAAAGCATCTCTCAACTAATCCCATGTATATATATATATATATATATATATATATA